>NW_024870934.1:1150000-1667500 GCF_019054845.1 Dipodomys spectabilis
GCTCGTCGGCCGGGACCCTCCTCCCCCCCCCCGCCCGCTCGCCGGCCGGGACCCTCCTTCCCCCCCGCCCGCTCGCCGGCCGGGACCCTCCTCCCCCCCCCCCCGCCCGCTCGCCGGCCGGGACCCTCCTCCCCCCCCCAGGCCCGCTCGTCGGCCGGGACCCTCCTCCCCCCCCCCGCCCGCTCGCCGGCCGGGACCCTCCTTCCCCCCCGCCCGCTCGCCGGCCGGGACCCTCTTCCCCCCCCCCCCGCCCGCTCGCCGGCCGGGACCCTCTTCCCCCCCCCCCCGCCCGCTCGCCGGCCGGGACCCTCTTCCCCCCCCCCCCCGCCCGCTCGCCGGCCGGGACCCTCCTCCCCCCCCCCCGCCCGCTCGCCGGCCGGGACCCTCTTCCCCCCCCCCCGCCCGCTCGCCGGCCGGGACCCTCCTCCCCCCCCCCGCCCGCTCGCCGGCCGGGACCCTCCTCCCCCCCCGCCCGCTCGCCGGCCGGGACCCTCCTCCCCCCCCCCGCCCGCTCGCCGGCCGGGACCCTCCTCCCCCCCCGCCCGCTCGCCGGCCGGGACCCTCCCCCCCAGGCCCGCTCGTCGGCCGGGACCCTCCTCCCCCCCCCGCCCGCTCGCCGGCCGGGACCCTCCTCCCCCCCCCCCCGCCCGCTCGTCGGCCGGGACCCTCCTCCCCCCCCCGCCCGCTCGCCGGCCGGGACCCTCCTCCCCCCCCCCCGCCCGCTCGCCGGCCGGGACCCTCCCCCCCAGGCCCGCTCGCCGGCCGGGACCCTCCTCCCCCCCCCGCCCGCTCGCCGGCCGGGACCCCCCCCCCCCCAGGCCCGCTCGCCGGCCGGTGCGCGGTGGAGCCGCACCACGCCAAGTCCCCAGGGCGGCGGTGAGGGAAGCGCCGCGCCCTCGGGGGCGCCCAGGGTTAAGCGCGGTGCTGGCGGCTCCCCACCTCACCCTCGCAAAGCGCCGCTCGCTACCCGCACGTCTTTCCGCAGCTCGGGTGCGGGTCCTGCGCCGGGGACCGCGGTTCGAAGGCGGCCCGAGCAGCAGAGCCCGTGAGCCTCCGCACGCTAACTCGCGCGCGGGTAACGGCGAGTCCGGCAGGCCCCGCGCGGCCCGCGGCCCCGGGCCGCCACGGTCTACTCTAGGGGCACGGCCGCCGCGGGGTCGGGGGTCCCCGGGCAGCGCTCGGGGACGCGGGCGCGGCGCGTCCAGACCCGGCGGCGCGGTCCTCCTCGGCCCCTGCCCTCGGGAGCGGGCGTGGGTGAGGGTCGGGGGGAGCACCTGCATCCCGCTACTTCAGGAAAGCAAACCCAGACCTGGACCGAGGCCCGGAAGTTCGGCGGGGGCGGGGGCGGGGGCGGGGCCGACACGCGCGGAGGCGGAGCCCCACTCCTAGTTTGCAAACAGCGACTGCCCGCTCTTCCTGCGCACGCGCGCTCTGCCGCCCGTCCGTCTTGCACCCCCGCCACGCGCGGGGCCCGCCGGGAGCCAACCGTGGAGGTGGGGGGCGGGGAGCAGAGAGCCTGAGAAGCCAATCCTCCCGGCCGGCGGCGCCCTGCTGCGCAAGCGCGATCCCACCTCCAGCCCGGCGGCGCGGCCATATTTAAAGGGCGGTGGGCGAAGCGAACCAATCAGCGGGGAGCGTGTGGGGGCGGTGCGTAGCGACGCGAGGCCCCGGATGTGGCTGTGGCGCCGCTCCTCCCCCTCGCTCGCCACAGAGCCCCGCGTCGCGCTCCGCTCGGCTCGCTCTCTCGCTCGCTCGCGGACCGCAGGCCCCTCGGGCGCAGCGGGAGGCGCCCGGGCGGCGGCGGCGGCGGCGGCGCCGCGGAGCCGCGGAGTAGCCGGGAGCGGGCGGCCAGCCGACCGCGCGGTGGCGGAGCAGGCCGAGTCCGGCGCTCGTACCCCGAGCCCGGCGCGCCCCGGCCGCCGCCATGAGCGGCTCCTCGGGCACCCCGTATCTGGGCAGCAAGATCAGCCTCATCTCCAAGGCGCAGATCCGCTACGAGGGCATCCTCTACACCATCGACACCGACAATTCCACCGTGGCGCTCGCCAAAGGTAGCGGCCGCCGCGCGCCCAACCGCCGCCCCAACAGCCCGGCCGCCCCCGCCGCGGGGCGGCCCCCGCTCCGGGCGCCGGGACCCCCGTCCTGCGCCCCCGCGGGCACAATGGGCTTCCCCGCGGCGGCGGCGGCGGCGGCGGGGCGCGGGGCGCGCGGGCCCCAGCCGGGCTCGGGAGGGGCGGGCTGCCCGGCGCGGCCGCCTTCCGCCGCGAGGACCACCGGACAGGTGCCGGAGGCGGGGCGCTCCCGGACGCGGCCGCGGCGCCCGGAGGCCCGGGGTGCCCCGAGGGCCTAATCCCTTGGGATGGGGGTGACCCTGGGGGCCCGGCCCGCGGCCTCCGGGGCGGGCGGAGCCCGGGCCCCGCGCGCGCTCGCGGAACCCACCGGCAGCTGGGGCCCGCCGCGTCCGGACGGAGCCCCGGCGGTTGGAGGTCGGGCGCCCAGGTCCCAGCTGGTGGTCCCCCAGCTCCGACCTCCGATGCGGGCTGCCCTTGGGTGACAGACGCCCGTGGGCGCCGCCGACGTCGAGGGGTTCGTGCGTGCCTGGAGAAGGCTTGAGTCAGTGAGGCGGTGCAGGCAGCGCGAGGCCTCGACGCCTCTTTGTCTTCGTTCTCCGGAGAAGATGGGGAGCCCGCTCCGCGGCAGCCGGGGCGCTGTGCGGAGCCCCCAGGGCCCTCAGGCGTCGGGGCGCGTGTGGAGCCCGCCGCCCCGGGGCCGGGCGAGCCCTCCGAAACCGGAGCTTGGTGCTCAGACTTGGGTAGACTCGAAGGCTTTGTGTCCAGTTGAACTCTCCGGGCTGTACTACTTTTGATGTGAAGCCCCATTTGGAGAAATAGAGGCACAGAGCAGGCCTCCATCCGCTCATTGTGTGCCTGCTAGGTACAACCTGCGGCCAGACCTAGATGAACCCTGGATCCTTAGGGCAGAGCAGTGAGGTAGGACGCCTGGACCCCGGACAGTAGGATTCATACTCCAAGAGGGTCAGTTGGGTTCCCATTTCCGCATAGACAAGGGAGGCTGGTGTGTTGGGGGGGGTCCCACTTCTAGGACCCCCCTTCTTTGTTCCTGTGACCTACTCAAAGCTAATGGTGTGTAGAAGAGTGAGGTTCTTGTCTAACTACGGCCTCACTAGCCTGGGCTTGTGCGATGGTTGAGGCCCAGAACCACGGGTGGTGCCTCTGCAGAGTCAGCTGTGAGTAGGTAGGTTTGGCAAAGCAAACCTTGTTTTCTGTGAGCTCTGCACACTGCTGTGTTTGCCCTGGAGAATATGGAGCTTCGTGAAAATTTTCATGAAATGTTCTTTGTTATCCTCTCTACCTACAGTCTCCCAAGCACCACTCACTGAACCTTGTAGGTTTTGTTCTCCAGAAATTGGGACTGTATAGTTGTTGAATTGTGACCAGTGTTTTGTGCCGATCAAGGCAGAGTCCTCCCCCCACACCCCCATACTTCCAGAAATCTGGGCAACTGTAGTGTCAGAGAACTGGTGGAATGGCCTTGGCCTAGGATGACAATTTAACCCTTCTTTTTCTCAACCCCTAAGTGAGGTCCTTTGGTACTGAAGATCGTCCCACAGATAGGCCTGCTCCCCCAAGAGAGGAAATTTATGAGTACATCATTTTCCGGGGCAGTGATATCAAAGATATTACTGTGTGTGAACCTCCAAAAGCTCAGCACACACTCCCTCAGGATCCTGCTATCGTTCAGGTAAGTGTGTTGCTGCTGTTCTGTGTGTTCACTGTTTCCACATAGAACTTAGTGTCATCTGTTTGGCCAGCATGTTCAGAGTGCTTGAGGAATAGCCCTTTAATGGAAAGTGGCCTATTACTCATTTAGGTGGTTGGTATAGAAGGTGTTAGTTGATACAACATAGAGGAGATAGCATGTTCTACATGCTATGGCCCCTCAGGAAAAAGGGCTACAGGTTAGTGTAGGTGGTGTGCTGGAGTCTCTGCTTCGTGTCTGGCTTGGAGCTGGGATACCTGGGATGTCTTAAGTGGAGAAGTCAAGTCTGGAATGGCATGAGACGCCTGCAGAAGTGACAGGACTTGCTGTCTAATCCTGTTCTGTTTTTACAGTGCAATGTTGGGGGGCATGAAAGTTGCAGGTCCTAAGCCACGTGCCCAGGAAAACTGGGGCCAGATTAATACTGTCTTCATTTGTACATTTAAACATTCCTTGGCTTCTCTGGCTGGGGTTCATGCTGCACTGGGTTGTGAGATGGGAATGACAACTGAAAGTAGGCACAGGAGGATGGACTCTGTTTGGAGCAGCCCAGGCCAACTTCTGCAGGCTGTTGAGGGCGGGCACCCCGTGCTCCAGAAGAGACTAGGGACAGGAACCACTCCAGGCCTGCAGGGAGGGCCGCATGATAAAATCCCTATATGGGAGCAATGCTCCTGGAGGCTTGGCAGTAAGACAGCAGGTGGACATTTGGGGGAGTGTAAGTAGTTTCTGGCCACACAGCTACACTTCTGCTGTGGTGGGAGTCGGTCACGTCTCCAGTACAGCATAGTGTCTCTTCCTTTTGAGGAGTCCAGAAATCTCATGGCAGAGGGGAGCTGTTAAAGGTTTCAGTAGAGCTAGAAGTTCATGTTGGAACACAGACAGGTACAACTAGGAATGAAATGTTGGGAAAGGGCCACTTTGGCCATACTGAGAACTCCCAGGAGTCCCCAGCACGTCAGGCTTACAGAACTGGCACTTTCTTCCCATCCAAGCAAGTGCTCTATATGCAGACTCTTGGGGTGACAGGATGGCCATGCACTGCTCTTACCCTGTGTCTTGTTGTTTAGTCTTCCCTGGGCTCTGCTTCTGCCTCGCCCTTCCAGCCACATGTGCCTTACAGCCCCTTCAGAGGGATGCCATCCTACGGCCAGCTGGCAGCCAGCTCCCTGCTCAGCCAGCAGTATGCTGCCACTTTAGGTCTAGGTGAGTGAGTGACTGTTCTGTCTGCTCAGCTACCCCTGCCTGCATCCAGCAGGAAGTGGGAACAACAGACCCTGAGGGTGGGGACATGTCTGTGTCTCATGTTCAGCTCCTATACTGTTTGCCATGTCATACCGTAGGCTTAATAAATCACCCAGTGCAGCTTCAACTTATCAGCGTGTTTAGTAACTGTCAGCTGAGAGTAAGAGGCAGCAGTTTTATGTTTTGCACCAGATGACCCAAATCCAAATCAAAATTATCCAAAATGTCAGACTGGGTCTGAGTGGAAGTGTTGCTGCATCTGCCTCACAAAAGAAATGCTGACGCATGTACTTACAGATGAGTTCTAGCTGTAGGCATGACTATAAGCCTATACTGCCCCATCATCCTTTTACATCCTGTATCACTAAATCCTTTGCTCAAAATGGCTTCAATCAAGTTGACCCGTCTCAGTGTAATAGTGAGATCAACCTTGTCCTTGATCTGGACTCGGCCCTTTAGCCATGTTTAGAGTATAGTGGTTCATGCAAACTTGCTGAGGCTTCAGCATGAGGCAGCCAAGACAAAGAGCATCAATTGGGTCCTGAACCAGTTCTTTTGTCTTTATTGCCATTCCTAGTGTGACAGGTGGCCTGTCAGCCTGGCTCACTGTCTCTAAAATAAGTTTGAATGACCAGAGTGGCCTATAAGAGGTTGCTTGGCTCTTTCCAAGCTTATTAAACACAAGACAAGTATGTCCTGACTTATTTGTGTGCTTTCTCTTCTTTAGAGAAGTTGGTAAGCCCTCCAGCCTCAGCCGCTGCCTCCAGCCCTAGTTCTTCTCCATCTCCACAGCCCGTTTCAGAGCTTGACATGTCCTCAGAGCCACCTCAGCTTGCTTCCAAGGGTAATAGCAGTTTGGAGAATGCATGCTGTCTTGCAGATCATTCTGAGAGCAGAGGGTAAACTGAGAACTAGAATGACAGGAGCCCTAGCAGATTGTTCGCTAGGCCCAGGGATCAGTGACATTGCTTCATTTGGTTCAGCACATAGCCTGAGTTGATAAATGTTCACAGTTTTAAAGAAGGGTTAGAGAGTCATTGGAGCGTTTGTTCACTCTGCCTGAATCCAGGGTCTGTTTTGACCTATTCATGCCCACTATGCAGGGGAAATCACTTTGAACAGAGATGATTCTCTGGGGTTTGTTGGGTGTTAAACATCTTTTGTATTGCTGCAGAGAAACTAAACAATGTGTAGTTCACTGGGTCAGGACTAAACACCCATAGTTCACTGTGTGGGGACATTCAAAATTGGGAACTTGAATGAAAATTCCCTGCTCCTTGGGGTGAACAGCATGAAGGCCAGCTGGTCAGTGCCATTGTCTACTACCTATCTGCTGAGAGAGCAGCCCCTGTAGGATTCCTTTCCTTTTTTTTTTTTGGTTGGTCATGGGACTTGAACTCAGCCTGGGCACTGTCCCTCAGCTCTTCAGCTCAAGGCTAGCACTCTACCACTTGAGCCACAGCGCCACTTCCAGCTTTTTTCTTTTTGCTTATGTGGTGCTGAAGAATCAAACCCAGGGCCTCATGCATGCAAGGCAAGCGCTCTACCACTGAGCCACCTTCCCAGCCCCAAGTTCAGTTTCTAGTACCACCAAAAAAAAAAAAAAAAAAAGGAATATAATAATAAATTCATTGTTCTTAGGACTATTTACATAAATGTGCCATAGGGCAAGGTTGTTTTAACTGGTTTGGATTCATAAAAAGCACATGACGCCGGGCGCTGGTGGCTCAAGCCTGTAATCCTAGCTACTCAGGAGGCTGAGATCTGAGGATCGCGGTTCAAAGCCAGCCCGGGCAGGAGAGACCGTGAGACTCCTATCTCCAATAAACCACCAGAAAACCGGAAGTGGTGCTGTAGCTCAAGTGGTAGAGCGCTTGCCTTGAGCTGAAGAGCTGAGGGACAGCGCCCAGGCCCAGAGTTCAAGCCCCACGACCGACAAAAAAAAAAAAAAAAAAGCACATGAACCAGCCAGGTGCCAGGGGCTCATGGCTGTAATCCTAACTACTCAGGAGGCTGAATCTGAGGATCACATTTCAAAGCCAGTCCAGGCAGGAAAATTCCTGAGACTTTAGCTCTAACCACCAAAAAGTTGGAAATAAATGTGGTTCAAGTTGTAGAATCTCAGCATTGAGCAGAAAAGCTCAGGGACAGCTCCCAGGCCCTGAGTTTAAGTCCCAGTACTGACACACACCTGCATGCATGCACACAACACACCTGAGATTCTTGATCTGTACATTCCTTTGAAGTCATGTCTGTTTGTCAAGCCAAGGGATATGATAGGTCTGAGAAGGTGGTCCAGGTTAGTTCCCATCAGAACTCTTCAAGGATAACTACACTGGCAGTGCTTGTCTTGTTTTCATTCTAAGGAGTTTCTTTGGTTTCTGTCTCGTGTACAAGATAACACTACAAGTGTATCATTCATTTGCATTGGGCTGGTATTAGTTGCCTCATGGTTACAACTCACTTTGTCTCCTGTCTCTAGCTACTTCCACCCACTTCCTAAGTAAATTTCCTCAACACTTCCCAGGGATCTTGGGAACTGGGAGACAGGGAGGCAGTGGAAGGCCTGGTGGCCTGTGTACTCTTGCAGGTGCAGAGGTCCATCCCTGTGTTGGCCAAATCATTGGGGTTGTATCTCACGGTACTGTAGGTTTAACCCCTTATCAAGGTCACCTGGGAGCTCTACTTGCTTTATGAGGAGCCTTTATTTACTCGAGAGGCTGAGGGTTATTTACTGCAGTCAATTCTTACCACTTGGTCCTATTTTTCATAAAACTGTTCTAGAATTTCTTCAAAGTCTAGCCACTCAACTTCCTAGAAGCTCTCAGACTACGCTGGTTCTTTCCCAGCATGGACCAGAATGATAGAGTCTCTGATTCTGAATTGATCTCCAAGCTCTTGAGCCTCTTCGGAGGAAAGTCGTTTGTAAACCTCTGGGGAGGAGGTGCCTGTTGGTAGGCATTGTATTTCTTCCCTTCCTTGGCATTCCCCTAGCTTGGAGCTCAGGGTTGGGATTCCCAAGATAAACTGGCCTTGGTGCACCCTGATACCTGGCCATCTGCTGCCTGGACTGGCTCGGAGGGAAAGGGCTGGTCTAGGGAAGCATGCCCTAGATTTAGGGTGTGCTTAGAGGGCATGAGGCAGGTGCTCTCTGCCTGAAGAGAAGTGGTTAGATGTGGAAGCCTTTCTTCTATTGTCTGTTTTTAAACCTTCTTCCCCTCAATTCAGGAGCTGGTTTTTCATCCACCCCAGTCGGCAAGAGTCCTATGGTGGAGCAGGCTGTCCAGACTGGTTCTGTTGATAACCTGAATGCCAAAAAGCTGTTACCCAGCAAGAACACCTCAGGGACACAGCTCAGCGGGCGCCAGGTGCAGCCAAGCAGCAAGACCTCCAGTGGTATTTGAATACTTACTCTTAATCCTGCAGTTTTCTCTGGCAAACCGATCACTGGGTTACTTTTTTTTTTAAGTATTAACACTCCCCTCCACTCCCCAGGGCAGGCCCATGTGGCAGCCTCCCTCCCGTGGTGCCCTGTGTGATGTTGGTGCCCTGCTTTGGTGGCTGAGTTCTGGCTTCTGCAGGAGCTTTCCTTACTCCTCTTCCCTTTGCACCTTAGATATAGTCCAGCCAGCAGCTGTGCACACTCCAGGTCAGGTGAATGACGAGAATCGAAGGCCTCAAAGGCGGCGGTCAGGTAACACCTGTTACCACTTGATTTCTGGGCGCCACAAGTAGCAGACAGTGCTTTGCTTTCTTCCCTTTCTAGGCTGCTGGGTGAAGGTGCTGCTTCAGTGTGCTGTCCCCCCTCTTTGTTGTCTGTTGTAAACAGCCTGTAAGGTGCTTTCAAAGTTAGGCTTCAAGCATCAGCTTGGCAGCTTATCTCAGCCATGGTTGTCTTCCTCGTAGGGCATCGGCGGACAAGGAATCGCTCCAGAGGACAAAACCGTCCAGCGAATGTCAAGGAAAACACAATCAAGTTTGAAGGAGACTTTGATTTTGAGAGTGCAAATGCCCAGTTCAACAGAGAGGAGCTTGATAAAGAATTTAAGAAGAAGCTTAATTTTAAAGGTTTGATTCATATGAAAGTTATCCCCCAAGAGTTATCTTTCACAATGTGTTAAAATGACTGAGGGTGCTCATGCCTGTAATCCCAATTACTAGGGAGGTAGAGATCAGAATTTTAGTTCAAGGCCAGCCAAGGCAAAAAGCTAGACTCCCCATCTCAAATAATAGTCTGGTTGTGGTGGTATACAGATGTCATCCCAAGTAGACCAGAGGTATAAATAAGATTGTGGTCCAGGCTTGGCAGGGCAAAAGTGGGAGCCCCTATTTTAAAAGGAGCTAGGCTGGCACTGGTGGCTCATGCCTATAATCCTAGCTCCTCAGGAGGCTGAGATCTGAGGATCACGGTTCAAAGTCAGCCTAGGCAGAAAAGTCCACGAGACGTATCCAGTTAACCACCAAAAAACTGGACATGGTGCTATAACTCAGGAAGTAGAGTACTAGCCCTGAGCTGGAGCTCAGGGACAGTGCCCAGGCCCAGAGTTCAAGCCCCTTGACCAACAGAAAGAAAAAAAAAATAAGCAAAAAGAGTTAAGGGTATGGCTCAAGTGATAGAACACCTATCTAGATAGTGTGAGATCCTGAGTTCAATCCCCAGTGCTGTCAAAAGAAAAAGATAACTGGAGCAGCCTTTCCTGGGAAGCCAGTTGAAGTGCTGACCCATCCGGAAACTGGAATAATCAACTCTGAGCAACTAATGAGATGAGGTATTTGGGGTGTGTGCAACTGTTGCAGCCTCCAGTGAGGATAAAGATCTCTGTGTGAGGCACTTGGGTAGCAAGCACAGCTGCTGAATAGATCCCTGGAGGGAAGCCACCTGGGGGATGGGTTATGATGTTTGCTTCTGCTCCTTGTGCTCTGTTTCCATGTAGATAACAAAGCTGAGAAGGGGGAAGAGAAGGATCCGACTGTGGTGACCCAGAGTGATGAAACTCCTGCAGAAGAGGACCTTCTCGGACCCAACTGCTACTATGACAAGTCCAAGTCCTTCTTTGACAACATCTCTTCAGAACTCAAGACCAGGTGAGAGTTTCAGTGGTCTGACAGGAAAGGTAGTTATTCTGTGAGCCTAAAGTGCTCTTGCTTGAAGACCAGCCTTGGAACCTCTTATTCTCATGTTTGAGGGTGTTTGTGTGTGTGTGTGTCAGTATGGGGGCTTGGACTTCATTCTGCTTTCTTGCTTATTGCTGGTGAACCACACCTCCACCTCTGCATTTTGTTGGCGATTTGGACATGGGAGTCTCACTGGCTTTTCTGCCTGGGCTGGCTTTGAAACAGGAACCTCCAGGTTTCAGCCTCATGAGTAGACAGAATTACAGGCCTGAGCCATTGGTGCCTGGCTGTGTTTTAGGATCCTACCTTTTTGTGTAATAGATAGAAGAGTTCTGCCTGTAGCATGGGAAGCCTCCTGCAGTCACCAACAAAGACTCGCTGTCCCTGCACTCCCTGCCGGGCCTCCCATGCAGTGTTCTTGCCCAGCTTTCCTGCCAATCCTGCTGGCTTGTGTGGCCTGAGATCCTTGCCGCTTGAGGTACCTAGTAGAGCATTCTGATCATATTTCTTCTGGAGTGCTGGTGGCCAGTGACCATCCTGTGTTTCTCTTCAATATTTTGTGTAAGCACCCTGGATTCCACATACAGTCTGTAGAGCAGATGTGGTGTGGTGTGCAAGCCCAGACCCCTATGTCCCGCAGGGTACCAGCAGGCATGCTGACCCTATACAAGCCCAGCAACCCAGCACATGCTTTGCTCTGCAGGGGAGCATGCCTAGGGAAGAACATAAGCAGAGAAGGGCTGCTGAGGCAGACCCAGCAGTAGGGTGGCTGTGTGGGCTGCCTGCAAGTGGGGCTGAGTGGAGGTGGGGAGGCTGGAGTAGGACTTTTTAAGTCATGGTGATAGTGGTGGTTCCCTGTGTTCTGATCGAGTGGACAGCCATTGAGAAGTTAACACATTGTATGGTGTCTTGGTGGAAGTAGAGTAGGGCTGGAGGGCAGGTGGAGGCTGGATCACTAGGCAAGAGGGGTCTTAAGAGTAGGGTGAGCCGGGCGCCCAGTGGCTCACACTTGTAATCCTAGCTACTCAGGGGGCTGAGATCTGAGGATTGCGGTTTGAAGCCAGCCTGGGCAAGAAAGTCCATGACACCATCTCCAAGGGACTACCAGAAAACCGAAGTGGTGCTGTGGCTCAAGTGGTAGAGCACTCGCCTTGAGCTGAAGAGCTCAGGGTCAGCACCCAGGCTCAGAGTTCAAGCCCCAAAACTGCCAAAAAAAAAAGTTGACCATGTGGTAGAGGGAACTGCGAGATACTTCTGCCTTAGCCTCCCGAGTTGCTGGGGTTATAGGTACCCATCACTTATCTTTTTTTTTTTTGGTCGGTCGTGAGGCTTGAACTCTGGGCCTGGGCGCTGTCCCTGCATTTCTTCAACTCAAGGTGAGCACTCTACTGCTTGAGCCACAGTGCCACTTCCGGTTTTCTAGTGGTTTATTGGAGATAGGAGTCTCATGGAGGGCTGGGGAGGTGGCTCAGTGGTAGAGTGCTTGCCTTGCATGCATGAGGCCCTGGGTTCGATTCCTCAGCACCACATAAGCAAAAAAAGAAAAAAAAGCCGGAAGTGGCGCTGTGGCGCAAGTGGTAGAGTGCCAGCCTTGAGCTGAAGAGCTGAGGGACAGTGCCCAGGCCCAGAGTTCAGGCCCCACGACCGGACCAAAAACAAAAAAGAGTCTCACAGACTTTGCTGCCCGGGCTGGCTCTGAACCGCGATCCTCAGCTCTCAGCCTCCTGAGTAGCCAGGCTGACAGGCGGGAGCCGCCGGCGCCGGCGTCATCACCTATCTTCTAAGCCAGGATTGCTGGCTGTGCAGAGTCCAGAGTGGCGCTCTTATCTCAGCCGGGCGGCTGAAGGACGGAGGCCAAAGAAGCCCGAGCACAGAAAGCTCTGCACCAGGGCGGGGCCGCCTACGAGCATCCTGTGGAGCTGCTGGGCACCCAGCCGAACACAGGACCATGTCTGCAGCATGTTTGGATAGCTACAGTGCAGGGGCTGTGGTGCCATCTTCCCCCAAAGCAGGTGCATAGTGTTGTGGACCTTGCTCCATCTGGCTGTGGCCCTCCATCTAGAACTTGAGTCTGGAAGGGCTCTGTGTCCTGCTCCAGTTTCAGGCCTGCTTGGGATCTGGGCTTCCCAGCACCCATCTTCCCTGCCACCTAGTAAAGCTTCCTTTGTCCCCCATTAGTCCTGTCCTTGCCATTGGTGGTGTGGATGCATCTTAAGTAGCCCACACAGGGAAAAACAGGCCTATCTGAAATGTGGCTTGCACCCCTGCATGTAGTCTGGGGCTTCAGACCCCTTAGCAACTGCTCATTCTTTCCCAGAGCAGAGGATGAATCTCGTTTCAGAAACTTGATTTAGTGCCCGCTGCATTCAAAACCTCATACACCTCTTTGATTTAGTTCCAGGCGGACCACGTGGGCTGAAGAGAGGAAGCTCAACACAGAGACCTTTGGAGTGTCAGGGAGGTTCCTTCGTGGCCGCAGTTCCCGAGGTGGATTCCGAGGAGGCAGGGGCAGTGGGACAACCCGGCGCACCCCAGCTTCTCACAGAGCTGGGACTGGCAGGGTGTGAGGGTACAGCCTAAGTGAGTGGTGACTGACTGGACCCTTTGGCGGGAAGTGTTGGGCCTGGCGTACCTAGAGCGTAGTTGCTGGAGAGGTGCCAAGACCGGAAGAGTCTTGCTCTTCAGAATCACCCCAGGGGCTTCTAGGAACATCCAGCCAGGCTCTGACCTGGGTCTCTTGGGTTGGGTGAGCACCTGTGCTTGCTGCTTAGTACCTTTCTTGAAGAGTGTTCAGCTCACTCTGGCTCTGAGTCACACAGGTATTAGAAAGGTTCCAGGTGACTTGTGTACAGCCTGGGTCTGGGCATTGTCCCTTTGCAGTGCAGGGAAGACCTGGAGGGGCTAGGGCCTCCTGCCAGTAGCTGCCTTCCCGTCCCTAGTGTGAGGGAAATGGGTGGCACAGCTTGATGGAGGGTGGAGCTCCCCACTACCTCCTGGCAGCAGTGCTGGTGATCCTGGGCTATTGCTTTAACAAAAGGTACGGCAGATATGCTTCCTTTCCTCTCTTTGCAGGCTGCTGCTGAAGAGGCACAGGAGTGGCACTGTGTATTTAAGGACATAAGGAAATGATGCACTTAACGGAGAAGTGGGTCCCGTTGTTTACTCAGTTGGAAAATCCCACACTGCTACTTATGTTTTGGACTTCACTTAGACGTGGTCTGATTGGAGCCGTTTGTGTTTTGGGAAGTATTGATGGGTAACCTCTCTGAGGTGTCTTGACCTAATTTCCTTTTTGGCTGTGTATAGCCTCATTTTATGGTTTTGGTATTTGCAAAAGGTTTCTATAGTGAAGGCGTGACCCTCACTTTGTGACTGTTTCTTTTTTTTTTTTTTTAAACAACAGCTTTGACTTTTAAAACAGAACCAAATCTCACTTGGCACTTGTGGCCAAGTGCATCTCTATAACCCATCTGGCCCCTGGTGCTGCTGGCCTGGCATCCCCATTGCCAAAAGTGGGGTCTCAGGAGACAGGCAGGGCTAGCACAGGGTGAGCTGGGCATGTGGGGCGGGTGGGCAGGGAAAGGGGGTGTCCCATGGATCATGTTGTGTAATGAACCAGTAACGTCAGGGTTGGGGCTGGCAGAAAGGGGTGGACTTGGTTATGAGAAGACCCCTGAATGTTAGCTACGTAGTGTTGTGTGGAGCCTGGTTTGCCCAGGCATGGAGGCGTAGGGTTGAAGCCCAGGACAAGCCACGTGGGTGAGCACCCTGTGGCCCTCCTGTCTATCCCTGCCAGGCTCTGGCTGAACACTTGAGTGTTCTTGTCCTCTTGGAAATGAGCCAGTCTTTTTTGCAAGGTCAGCTGACCTTATTTTCTCTTGATTGTAAATAGTTCTTGTGTGTTTGTTTTAAAGGTGGGTGGAGGGAGGGTGGGAGTATAAATTTGTTGCATGAGTAAATGGGTCAGATCTTCAGCATAAGCATGCATCCTTTTGACTGACAGGGCATTTTGTTGAAAATAAGCACCTTGGTAACTCCTTCAAAATAGCTATAAAGGCTTTAGTTCTCTGTTAAGTTACTGTAAAAACTTGGGTTTATTTTTGTAGGACTTCATGGCTAAGAATTAGAAAACAGCATTGGGGCTGCTCTGTTGGAGTAATGTAAATTATAACTATAAATAAACAAGCAAAGCTTTCAAATTTTCTCTTCTGCTGTCCAAAACTACCAAATCATATCCAAGGCCTACCCAGAGGCAGGTACAATGTGTGTGTGCAAGACCGTGGTGATGGTGGGGGGGTTGGGGGCTCTAGATGGTGCTCTGGAAGGGTGTGACCCAGTGGGGCACTGGTGGCCCATGCCTATAATCCTAGCTTCTTAGGAGGCTGAGATCAGAGGATTGAGGTCCAAAGCCAGCCTGGGCAGGAAAGAGTCCATTAATGAACCACCAGAAAGTTGGAAGTAGAAGTGGTAGAGTGCTAGCTTTGAGGAAAAAAGCTCAGGGATAGCGCCCAGGTCCCAAGTTCAAGCCCCATGACCTACCAAAAAAAAAAAAAAAGGTATCACCCAACTGGCATGGGTGAAGACAAGACAAGTCCTAGTTCTTGCCTTGATTTCCCCTAGTACCAGCCTGTGGCTATCCAGCTCCAGAACAGAGCCCTTAGTAGGCAGCTTGGCAGCCCCGGGGGCGGGGGGTGGTGGTGGTGGTGGTAATGTGTTCGTTCGTGTTCAGGTGGGAGCATACTAAGGAGGGTTCCTTAGTATGTAAAGTAAATATAGGCAGCTGCAACACTTTATGTACTCTGGAAACCACTGGTGACTAACCTACTGTTGGCTCAAGCTAACAATCATTTTGATAATTACACACTTTGGAAGCCCAAGACTGGGGAAACTAAGCTGAGGCGTGTAGCAGGGTAGATGCAAAGAGCAACCCAAGAATCCAAAAGGCTGAGAGACTAAAACAGATACTGCAGAACTAAGCCTAAGAGGGACTTTTTCTGGCCAGAGCGAACAAAGTATAGCCAGGCCCATAGGATTTAAAGTAGAAAACAGAATTGTCAAAATGGCTGGGCGCTGGTGGCTCACGTCTGTAATCCTACTCAGGAGGCTGAGATCTGAGGATTGAGGTTCAAAGCCAGCCCAGGCAGGAAAGTCTGAGAGACTCTAATCTCGCAATTCACCACCAGAAAATCAGAAGTGGAGCTGTGACTCAAGGGGTAGAACACTCACCTTGAGCTGAAGAGCGCAGGGATGGCGCCCAGGCCCAGAGTTCAAGCCCCATGACAAACAAAAAAGAATTGTCAAGTTGCCCAAAAAAGAAAACTAGTTTTCTTTGACTCAGGGTTCTGTGTGCCTAGGCAGGCCTCAAGCTCAGTCCTGTTGTCCCAGCCTCCAGAGTGCAGAGGTTACAGGCTTGTGATACCACGTCTGGGTCAAAACTAGTTTTGAGCATAGTAGTGACTCTGCAGCAGCATTCTGAGTCAAGTCTTACACCAAGTGCTGTTTGTGCTTCTGCTCTCGCATTTTGCAGTCACTAGGGGACTTGAATGAAAGGTAGTTACTATATTGATAAGCCCAAAGAACCTCCAGTCCACTGGATGCCAGGAGTCTCTGGTATCAGTCACTTAAGAGTCTAGTACAGAGACAAAAAGGAACGCAAGCATTCAGATTCGAGAAGTGAGAGGAGGCGGGGAAGGGATTATCATTCCCAAAAAGCTACCATAATTATACTTACAAGATACATGTTCTCTTCACATGAAAAAGTTAAAAAATACGGACGTTTATTGGGTACTCAGTAAGGGCAGATGGATGGACATGCCCACTTGTCACTGAGACTCATCCATGATTGAATTTAAAGGCTGCCCAAGTGAGGATGTCTTATCATGATGCTTTCTTCTGTTTCTTCTTTTCATTTTCTTCTTTTTCCTTTTCAATTTCAGCAACATATTTTTCAATTTCCTCAGGATTTAGAATCTGTCCACCAAAAAAAATCCAAAACACATTCATGGTTAACACTATACTCCCCCAAGGGGCAGGCACTGTGCACCTGGGCAGGGCGGCCAGGTAATGAGTTTTCAACCATAGTTGCTAATTCAGCACCTTGGAGAGACTTTAAGGAAAGGAGGCAATGTTACCAAGCCAGGTTGGTTAACAATGCTGCAGTTGGTAGCCTTGGGACACCAAGTGAACACTGCAAGCTCCATACCGGTCCACAGAAAGGAAAGTGGAAATTTTTGCAGGTATTTACAGGGAGCTAAAATCACAGGATAGCCTTACAAGGAAGGAGCTTACCCTTTCAGAAGACCATGTCACAGGGCCATTCTATGGTTTTGGCACCAGGGAAGGGTCTTTGCCAAGGCCCCCTGTGGATTATGGACTGATAGCTGAGAAAATTCCGTAAGTAAAGCGAAAGCCAGACTTTGTGGTCCATGCCCATGATCCTTACATTTAGGGTGCAAATTCAGGACAGTATGAGTTTAGACCTCTGTGGAATGCCTCCTCCCAATGTTGCCCACCCCCTTAAAAAAAGCTTAACAATTACCTTGAGGGGCTGATCTCGCCTCATGACAGCAAGTTCAATATTTTTCCCACCTGACTGGACCACCTTTAAAGGGAAAACAGCTTTAGATAAACTCACTCCACTCTCAAGATCCAAGTTCCTTCTTTTGGTTGTTGGTATTAGAGGTTGAACCTCAGTGTCCACCCAAAGTTGTTCTTGAAATGACCTGTACAGACTTTTAATCCAGGACCCAAAGCCTCCATCCCAGACACGTCTGTGTGAATGAGGCCTATGGCTTCAGCGGCCTGTAACCCCAGGTGTTCTAGTTCCTTGATTTAGCAAGCTGCAGGAAGGCCGGGTGACCAGGGCAGCAGATTTCACAGCTTGATGGAAGAGTTCACATTCTACCTCTTTAATCCCCAGAACATGCCCACCTTGTAGGGTTTCACTCGCACTTACTTCTAGGAGTGCCTTGATCACCAGCTTGATGGTCAGGTCATCTGTCTCAATGGCTTCATCAGTGTAGTTCTTCTCCAGGAACTCACGCACTGACTTGGCACCCCGGCCTATGGCGTTGGCCTAAAAATGACCCAGGTATGTTCACTGGGCAAGACAACCCAGAGCCAGTGTCTGCAGGCTAGCCAGACACTGCCCTCCTTGAGTCTGCTGTTCTTCTCTAGCAGATGAAAAGATGTTCCTGACCCCACTGCCCACTGCAGAGAGCTCTTTTGGACTTGGTGCTTCAACAAGAGACACTTTGGGAGATTTAAACATATCTCTATTTCTTTATGCCTTTAATATTCCAAACAGCAATGCTGAACCAATTTTTTGCTCTTACATCAGTTAATGTGATGGAACACACAAACTGTCATTTCCCAAGTCACCTCCACAAGCAGCCCAAACACCTGAATCTCCTGGTCTTGGCCATACACTCACCTTCCAGGCGTGGTATGTGCCTGAGGGGTCAGTCTGATAGAGTCTAGGGGTGCCATCAAAATCAAAACCCACAATGAGTGCAGAGATGCCAAATGGCCTGCGCCCGTTGCTCTGTGTATAACGCTGGAAGGAAAAATAAAGACAGTGCTGTCAACCATAAGAAATTATGTGACATTTCAACCACTAAGGCCACCAGCAAGTAAACCACAATTCAAGTGAATGAAATTTATAGATAGCTTTCAACACCCCTCCCCTCTGCACTTTCACTTTCAGGATCCACTTGGGGCTGGAATAGCACCAAGGAGCTTAGCTATGGCTAGTGGAAATTATTTTGACAAGCACACACATTTCTTTTTTTGGGGGGTCCAGTTGTGGGGCCTGAACTCTGGGCCTGGGCACTGTCCCTCAGCTCTTCAGCTTAAGGCTAGTGCTCTACCACTTGAGCCACAGCGCCACTTCTGGCTTTTTTCGTTTTGCTTATGTGGTGCTGAGGAATTGAACCCAGGGCCTCATACATGCAAGGCAAGCGCTCTACCACTGAGCCACCTTCCCAGCCCCAAGCACACACATTTTAAAGATGAGCATATCATCAGAGTGTAGTTCTTAGCCTCCTGCTTGGCAAAAGTTCATTCAGGATGACAAAATGGACACTTTCCCTCCAAAAAAAAAAGAACTAGGATTGCTCCAGACAAAGGAATGACATTAGAACAGTGCCACTGAACTGGAGAAACTAGATTACAAGTTAGTTTACCCATCTGCCCATAAGCCATATGACAATGCATACTCCACATCAGGTGAGCCAGCAGGAGGTCATATGCCCACCTGCTTCAGACTGGCGATGTAGCGGGTGATGTACTCCACAGTGACGGGGTCCTCCACAGTCAGCCGGTGGCTCTGGCATTCCACCCGAGCCCTGTTGATGACGATCCTTGCGTCAGCGGTGAGGCCTGCAGTGAGTAGAGGCTTCTGCCGGAGCTGCTCATAGCTCCAACCAAGGACAGGAATTACACAAGTAATTCTTTGGCCTCTGGCTGATCCTCAGGCCCATCTTCCAACAGGACAGAGGCCACTGAGTGAGGTGTAGTGGAACTAAATGGCCTCCAGAAACTACTCTGAGAATACCATGTGTAAAACTTTCAGAACCTCAATACATGAACCCAGTCTTTTAGATAATTTCATGAGTAAGTCCAGCCTCTCCCTACTTTTGTCTAAGTGAACTAAGTCCTGGATTGGATCTGCCAAGGGCAAAAGGGAGTGAGTGTGGTAATGTGTTGGCTGCTGTCCTGTACCCGGTGCCCCCAACAGCTGGGGAAGGCTAGGAACTGCCTGTGGTCTCCATGCCCCAGGCACAGGCTTGGGTGTAGCACACCACTGAGGAGGTTACTGTTCTACAGCAGCCCAGCCAGGAGCCTGGATTTGTTCACCCAGGCAGGTGGAGAAGCCATCAGCCCCCCGCCCCCACCCAAACACATTTCTTTGAAACAACTTATCTAATTTATACTGTGCCATAACTGCCCATCTAGTCTCAAGTTCAGCTCACCAAGACTGCAGACCCATACCTGCAAAGGCCATGCAGACGTTGTCATCCAAAGCACAGATCTTCCGCACCGTTCGCTCATCTTGTAGTTTAGCCACAGATTTCTTTTCCACACCAAGTACAACAATGTCCCGTCCTCGAACACCAACCTTCAATAAGTCCACAAGCCATGTAAGTGTGGTACGGTGCCACCAGGCACAGAGGACGCCAGCCCTGTGCAAAGGTGTGCACACCCACACCTGGCTCTCCACTTGTCTCCCCTGGTTATACCATACACCCTCAAAAACAAGGTTGTGGAGCTGAGGGCCAGTGTCTCATGTCTGTAATCCTACTCAGGAGGCTGAGATCTAAGGATTGAGGTTCAAAGCCAGCCCAGGCAGGAAGTGAGATCCTCATCTCCACTAAATTATCACTAAAGCTAGAAGTGGAGCTGTGGCTCAAGTGGTAGAACTCTTGATAGTCCTGAACAAAAAGAAGGTCAGGGAGATAGCCTAGACCCTGAGTTCAAGCCCCAGTACCAACACACGTGCACACAAATACACAAAGGTATGGATCCATTTCTGGTGGAGCTAGTGCAGGATAGGTCACAGGTACTCAATCTTTACTCGGGGTTGGGTACAGATGGCTCGTGTCTGTAATCTAGTGACTGACTCAGGAGGCTGAGAGATAAGAAAAGTCCACGAGATTCTTCTTCAATTAACCACTAAAAAACCAAAAGTGGAACTGTAGCTCAAGTGGTAGAGGCTAGCCTTCACCAAAAAAAAAAAAAAAAAGCCCAAGGACAACACCAAGACGTTTGAGTTCAAGCCCTAGTACTGGCAAAAAGAGAAAGAAGGAAGAGATCACAAGAGAGAACTACAGAGCTGCACTAACAGGTAAGCATTAACAATGCGGTGTCGAACTGCCCCACGTCCCATGAAAGACTGGGAAACCTGAGCGCTGTGCATCTGCAGCTGCGAAGCGCATCCCACTCCGTGCTGTCAGCCCCACGCTGCACTGTCTGGAGAAGGCCTGAGCGTTCTCCAGGTGGACTTGTTTGAAGTCGCCCTCGACGGCTGACACCACAAAGGGGAGGAAAAGCAACGGGCAGCCCCTGAGTTTAACCTGTAATCCTAGCTACTCAGGAACGGGGATCTGAGGATCGCACTCAAGTCCGTGAGATGACCTCCCATCGCCCACTAGAAAACCGGAAGTGGCCCTGTGGCTGAGGGCGAGATCGCCAGCCTTGTGTGGAAAAGCTCAGAGTCAGCGCCCAGGCCCTGAGTTCAAGCCTCCCGACCGAGGGCGAGACACACCGGGAACGACCGTCCGGACAGCCCGGCGTGGCGGGCCCCGCACCTCGGCACCCTCGGGACGCGCGGACGGCCCCGCAGTGCTCCCAGAGCCGCCCGGCGCGCCCGGGGCCGAGACAGCGGGGCCGCGGGCCGCACGAGCACCGGAGGGGAGAGCGGGCGGACGCGTGGGCCCTAGCTGACCCGCGTGCGCGGAGGCGACGTCCACCGGGAGCCCGCGCCGGGGCCGGCCGTCGGGAAGACGTCACTGCGCCTTCCCCACAGCGCCGCCCAGGCCCGGAACCGGGGCCGGCCGGGCGACGGGCGGGCCGGGGCCCGCGTCGGCGGCTCAGCCTCACCCGGAGGCAGCCGGCCGCCGGCGCCCTTTGTTCTGAACGCCCACCCGGGCCGGCGGGGCCCGGCGTCCGCGCCCAGCTAGCCGCCGCCGCCGCAGGGGCCAAGATGGCCCCGGCCGCCAGGATCCGCTCAGCGGCGGGGCAGCGGACTCGGCCCAGCCGCCCGGTGGAAGCGCCTCCCCGAGCCCTCCGACTCGGCCCCGGAATCCCGCGGAGCGCCGCGCCGCCTGCCGCCGCCCTGGCCCTGGCCCCGGGCCGCGCGCCCCGCGCACGAGGCGGCGCTCCCGCCGCAGACGCCCGGCCGCACAGGCCCCGCGCTCCCGCGCTCCCCGCGCAGGCCCCTCCCGGCTCACCGCAGTCGAGCCCTTCTTGACGGCCTCCTGCGCGTACTCCACTTGGAAGAGGTGGCCGTCCGGGGAGAAGACGGTGATGGCGCGGTCGTAGCTCATGCCGGCGGCGGGGAGCTCTGGCCGCAGCCGCTCAAAAGCGCACACTCACCGGCGGCACCGCGCCCGACGCCCCGCCCCGCCCCGCCCCGCTCCGCTCCCGCGGGCCACGCTGCCGCCGTTGGCGGCGTCCGGCGTCAGGGGGACGTGCGGCGCGCCGGGCGGGGCGGGGCGGGGCGGGGACGAGGCGGGCGGTGCGCGGGCCGAGGCGGTGCGCGGGGCGGTGCGCGGGGTGGGGGAACGAGGGGGGCGGTGCGCGGGGCGGTGCGCGGGACGGTGCGCGGGGCGGTGCGCGGGGCGGTGCGCGGGGCGGTGCGCGGGGCGGTGCGCGGGGCGGTGCGCGGGGTGGGGGAACGAGGGGGGCGGTGCGCGGGGCAGGGCGGGGCGATGGGCGGGGCGCGGGACGAGGCGGGGCGCGGGGCGGGGCGGGCCGGCGCGCTAGGCGGCGCGGACAGAACCACCGGCGCCCAGCGCGGGGGGCGGCACAGCGGCGGCGGGCCGGGCCTGGAGCGCGGGCCGGACGCCAGGGGGCCGCACGCGGGGCCTGGCCTGCGGCGGCGGCGGCGGCGCACGGGGCGGGCGCCCGGCGGGGCTGGGCTCAGAGCTCCGGCTCGGGAGCGGGCGAGCCCACGACGCGGCGCCCCCCGCGCCCCCGCCCCCGCTCTGCGGAGAATGGGCTCCGCGGGCCGCGGGGCGCCGCCGGAGCACGGACCCCGATGATTACGGGCTGAGCCCCGCGCCGCCACCATGTCCGTGGCCTTCGCGTCCGCGCGGCCGAGGGGCAAAGGGGAAGTCACGCAGCAGACCATCCAGAAGGTGGGCCGGGCCCGGGGCGCGGGGGCGCGGGCGTGCGCGGGGCCGGGCGCCGGGTGCGAACAAAGCCGCGGCGCGGCGTGGCGGCCCGAGCCTCGGCGGAGCCCCGCGCCGGGCCCCGGGCGCCCGGCCGGGAGCTGCGCCAGCTTCGCCGGGCGCGACGCGACCCCGAGCGCGCACCGCCGGGCGGTGCGAGGCGCACCGGACCCGCCGCCGCTCGGGGCCGGACGGGGGGCGTCGCGCGCCGCTGACAGCGCCGGGGGCGGAGGCGGCGGCCGCGGGTCGCCGCCGGCGATGGAAGGGGGGCGCGGGCCGCCGCTCCGCAGGCACAAAGGCCCGCCCCGGAGTGCGGGGGCCGGGGCCCCCCGAGCGCGGGTCCGGGCGGAGCCGCAGGCCGCGCGTCCCCGCCCCCTCGGGTCGCGGAGCTTCGTCCCGGGCCGGAGCGGGCCTAACGGCGCCCGGCCCGGCTGTGAGGCTCACCGGCGGCTGCACGGGCTTGGGGACATCGGTAGCCAAACCCTCGCGGTAGTGTCCAGGCCGCACTTTCTGCCCGTTTTCTCGCTGCCCGCGGGGCTTGTCGGCGGCCGTGCGCTTGGGTGTGCGCCCCGGAACGCCCGCGGCCTTCGTGACCTTGGGGACCCCCCCCCCACCACCCCTGCCGCGGTGGCGCGGCTTGGAGCCCGAGAGAGCGGTGCTTGGTTGTAGCTGGCTTGGCATTGCCGGGGAGGTGGAGAGGCGCCCGCCGGCCCCCAGACCTCGCTGAACTCCGGGCTTCCTGCCATGGGGAGCTGAAGCACCGGCCGGCTAAGCGGGAGAGCCCGGCCCGGGGTCGGGCGTCGGGCGTGGGCTCCGGGGGTGCGGTCGGCTCGGCCGGGAGAGGCTCTGTCAGCCAGGCCTGACAGGCGCGGGAGCCAAAGCCTACTTTGGCTCCAACATGTATGGAGAAATGCGGGCTTTGCACCACTTCCCATGAACATTTCCCAGGTTCTCCAGCAAGAGCAAGTGCCAGAGGGCCTTCCTGAGCAGATCGGAGAGGGACCTGCCCAGTGCCGGCCCCGGGCTCAGATGTGGGTCCTCAGCCCCTCACCCGCGGGCCGCCTGTGACTATGTGTACCCAGGCAGCCTCGCTGGGGGGTCTGCCCTACACGTAAAATACGTTCTCCAGCTGGCTCTGGAGGCATACATCTTCGATCCCAGCAGGTGGGAGGCCGAGGAGGAGTGGTTATGAATTCCAGGCCAACATGGCCTGCATAGCAAGTTCAAGATCAGCCTGAGCTACATAGCAGGACCTGTCTCAAAGAATAAAATAAGAGCTAGAGATGTAGCTCAGTGGTAGAACTCTCATAGAGTACTTACAAGGCCCTGGATTTGATTTCCAGAACTATAAAAACAAGAGTGTACTCTTCCTGTAATGTGTGCTAAGAGCAGTAGAGAAAGCAGCGGACCCCTCAGAAGCCTGCTTGGACGTGAAGGCCAAGGAAATACTCAGCTTATCTTCTGGTTGTATCTGGGTAGCATTCAGACATGCCAACTCCTACTCAACCATCAAAACCCCCCTCAAGTGTCCCCTCCCTCCTACTCCTTGGCAATCATGTGAACAGTGCAGTACTTTAAGGTATGGCTTGGGCTCCTGAGTCAGCGTGTGGCTACTTCATTCCTTACTGATCCCTGTCCTGGCCTGGGTCCCAGACGCAGCAAATGCTCCAAGCATACTGTGGCATCTCTGACCCTGTTTGTGGAGGCATTCTGGAACAGACAGCCATGTCGGTGTCATTACCACAGCTCAGATGGCACCAAGCAGCACACTCGGCCCACAAGGTGTCCAGGTCAGCTCCTCCCTGGGGCTCCAAGGAGGAGCGTGCAGCCTGCCTTCCTGTGGCAGCTGTTCACATTCTTCCTGTTCACGCGTGTTTTCGTGTCCATCCTTCCCTCTTCCAAGGCACTGGCTAGATGCAGAACATGCCCTAATCCAGATGACCCTCCTCCTGGATCCGTTTGCAAAGGGTCTCATTTCAGCGGCAGTGGCGTCTAGTGAGAGTATTCCAGAAAGGACAGCCAGCAAGCGAGGGCCCAAGGTTCGGGAGCTGCAGTCGCAAGTGGGCTTGTGGATGGCCTGCAAGGGGCTTTATGGGCGGGGCACCCTGCACAGAAGTGGGGAGTACCAGCCTGGTCTGGAGCCCGTTTCTGGTAGTGACAAAGCATGGCACATGGGGACACAGTCAGAATCAGGCTTTGGCCAAACACAAGAGTGTGACTGTGCCTGGGAGCCTGCGCTGGAGCCCAGAGGTGTCCCCAGACCTGCCCTGCTCCCTGGTGGCTGGGGATGGCAGGGTGCCCGCGCCACATCCCAGCAGGAGCCACCGGACTCCATGGTACTTTTATGTAGATTCCTGTTTTTATTTCAAGTGTAGAGTAACTTTCCTTGATTGGTCTCTTGGTTATCAGTAACTGTTTCTTTCACTTCTTTTCTTCTTCATAATCCTTTTCTTTCTCTGTGTGTGTGTGTGTGTGTGTGTGGTGCTGGGGATAGAACGAGAGCCCTGCCCTTGCTGGGCAGGTGCTCAACCGTTGAGTAGCATCCCAGCCCTTCAGCATTGGCTTCTGACTCTCGAAGGCAGGTTTTATCCACAGACCAGTGCTGTCAGCGTGGGTTAGTCCTGTCGAGTCGGATCAGGCAGTGGTGTTCACAGAGTGCTCTCTCCTTCAAGATCTAGTGTCTTTCCTCCCAGACCTGCCACTTTCCAAAGAGACATAACAGCAACCTGTTCCCCTTCTCCTACCTGGGGAGAGGTCCTGGCTGTGAGGCAGCTTGGGGTTCACAGCGTGGCTCCATGGTCTTCTGGCTTCAGGCCCAGCCCTGGCATCAGCTCTGCAGTTCACACCGTCCTTTTGCTTTTCATACGAAGGAAGACCTTGCGGCTGCTTGGGCCCTGTGCTTGTGGTCCTTAGGAGGTTCTGCCTTTCTTGTTCCTCACTCAGCAGCCAGGTGAGGGTTTGTTTGCAGCTTGCATCCCCTCCTCTGGCCTATGGCTTTAATCGGAGTGAGGTAGCATCCTACGTGCGGCTTGCATAAAAATACAGTTATAGTAAACATTTCCTTAATACTTGTCAAAGCGTCTTAATTACTGGGACCCCTTCTCGTGGTATGCCATAGTGTGTGGTGGGCTCATGGTATCCTCTTCCTTGGCGAGCTACTGTCCTGTAGGCAGAGCACGTGGGGCCTGCCTTGTGTCTTGGAAAGAACACATTCATGGAGCAAGCATTCAGGGGCAGGAGCTGGGACATCTCGAAGGGTAGCACTGGCTCTTGAGGGAGTAAGGAAGCCCTTGAGGTGTTTCTCCCCAGCCAGCCTGGAAGGGGAGCTGGGTGCTGTTTTACCCCCAGCCTGCGCTCAGCCCCAGGCAGCTCCTGGCTGCTCACGCCCCCTGGTGGTTGGCCGTGTCAGACGGCTCCTCTGCGGAGCTGGGCACCTCTGGCAGGAGTCTTGTCACAGTAAAGAGAAAGACCATAATGAGTACAGGAGAAGCCTTGCAACTTTCAAAAGAACAGAGCAAGAGGAGCCCCCTGGAGCTCGTGTCTGCTGAGGGGTCACGGGCAGCAGGAAGATGAGGTAGGGCAGGCCTTGGAGCCCTGGGGCTGGCGTGCCCTGTGAGGGTGTGGCCCGGGACCCCGTGGGAGCTGGAGTCCTGGGGCGGATGGCGGTACAAGGCCTGTGTAGCAGGAGGGGATGGGCAGGCAGGTGCCCTTCCCCTGTCACTCCCACCTGCTCCAAGGTGACTGCCTGCGGCCATTCCTACGGGCTCCTCCCGGGGCAGAGATCAGGTGTGTGCTTTGGAGGAGATGGCAGGCCTTGTCCTTTGTGAGCGCATGAACGGAGAGCTTGGTCCCCTGGAGGCTCAGTCACTCCACACGGAGGATCGCGGCTCATATTGTGCCTGCCACACTTCCTCTCTGTCCCACCTTCCCCGGGGTCTCCCAGACACCCCAGTGCCGCCCCCGGTGGCCATTCTGGAGGAAGAACTTCCAGTGTGTGTCTTTACCCACACACTGCCGACCTTCTCCACCAGCTCGCAGCCGACACTTGCCAGAGTATGTGCGGGCAGCAGCCCCAGCTCGGGGGGAGGGGGGGCACCAAGGCGGCTGCAGAAAAGGACCTCATCTGTTGCAGGAAGTCCCAGGCCCCTGGCAGAACCCGGGTGGCTTTTGAGCCCAGCCTAGAGCTTTCCGAGAGAGGCTCTGGGTTCATCCACCACCTGGGCAGGGACAGACCCGGAAGCATTGTTTCTGGCAAGAGTCCAGCAGTACTGATTCCGCTGGAGTGGTGAAGGCATGTGTGCCTGCCTCCAGACCCCTGCCTCTGCATCGTGTGAAGGTCTGGGAGCCCGTGGCAGCCCTCAGAGCAGCGTCCACAGGCTCACCTGTGCTTCTCAGCAAGATCAGTGCTGGTCGGGGTTCAAGGCCGTGACCTGGTACTTAAGCAGTAAAGGTTCACAACAGGTGCTGACCTCTGCAGAGTACAGCCTGATCCTGTCCCACCGCAGTTCCTGTCCAGCTCAAGGCTGGGCGCAGACCCACAGGTGAAGCAGTGGGTGTGCGGCCGCAGGCCCCGGGCTGAGATGGTTTCCAGTCTCACCAGAGCAGTCTGCTATTCTACCTGGGACACGGCTTCTTTGCTGGCCTCACAGGCCCAGGCTGAGCCCAGCCCCGTGGGAAGCCTTCCCCGTGCTAGCACGATGGTGAGCAGCTCGCATCCACCAGTGTCTTTGTGATTTGAGAGTCTGTCCCCCGGTCCAGGGAGGATGTGGAGCCTGGCTTGGTGTCCTCAGCACTCCTCAGAGTCTTGTCCTTTGCTACAGACTTGGACGGATCTTGCCGGCCACGCACTCTGGCCGTGCGGAGGAAGCTGCCGTGATGGCTGACGTGTCCTCTTCACCTCTCCCGCAGATGCTGGACGAAAACCACCACCTGATCCAGTGTATCCTGGACCACCAGAGCAAGGGCAAAACAGCCGAGTGTGCCCAGTAAGTTGCTTGCTACCCGGGTTGGGCCTCCCACCTCTCTGTCGAAGTGCAGACTCTTCTTCAAACACTGGGGAGGCCTTGTGCACTCCGAGGAAAGCGTCTCAGTCCGAGGGCTGAGGTTAGACCTGGCCCTGGGGGCAGCTGGAGAGAAAGGGGTCAGGGAGGAGCGCTAGGGAGGCCGGCTGGCTGTAGTGACTGCTGGGGCTGGAAACAGAGCAGCTGGCCACAGGCTTACCTGGAGGCGTGGGAAGGGCCTCAGGAAACCCGGGTAAGCATGTGAGCCCCCATGATGTTATGTGAGAGTCCCGGGCCCGTCTGCTGTGGCGTGTGTGAACCACTGTCTCGGAATGAGCTGGATCTGTTCTCCGCCCTCTGGAAGTCCAGCTCTCTTGGTTAAACGGCTTCTGCCTCTGTCCGTCTGGGGGCACCATGTGGTGACCCCTGCCACTCGTGCCGTGTCCCTCTTCTGCAGGTACCAGCAGCTCCTGCATCGAAACCTGGTGTACCTGGCCACAATCGCGGACTCCAGCCAGAACATGCAGTCTCTGCTTCCGGCGGTGCGTACCGAGGCGCCGGGCATGGCGCGTCACCTAGCGCGGGGGTCCAGCCAGGCCCACTACCCCGGGAAGGGATGTGTTCCTTGCTTCCGGTCTTGCAGGGGTGAGGAGATGTGACAGAGGTGGGATTGGGCTCGGCCTATTTAGCAGTAGCCATGGACTCCGCGCAGACCCTGAGGGGCAGGGAGGGGATGCTCGCTCGAGTTGTAAGCTGACTTGTTAAAAGGATGTAATTTTGGGCTGGGAAGGTGGCTCAGTGGTAGAGTATTTGCCTTGCATGCACAAGGTCCTGGGTTTGATTCCTCAGCACCACATAAGCGGAAAAAGCCATAAGTGGCACTGTGGCTGAAGTGGTAGAGCGCTAGCCTTGAGCTGAAGAGCTGAGTGACAGCGCCCAGGCCCAGAGTTCAAGCCCCACAACCAAAAAAAAAAAAAAAAGATGTAATTATTTTGTGATACTGAGTCTTGAGCCAAGGTCCTCATGCTGCGAGCCCTTCTGGAACTGTGAGCAGTTCTAGCCCATGCCCTTTAATATGAGGATTCCTGTCAGGTATGCCGGTGGCTCACACCTGTCATCCGAGCTACTCAGGAGGCTGAGATCTGAGGATCACAGTCCAAGGCTACTCTAGGCAGGAAAGTCCATGAGATTCTTCTCTCCAATTAACCACCAAAAAGCCAAGAATGGAGTTGTGGCTCAAGTGGTAGAACACTACCCAGGTACTACATTTAAGGCCCAGGAACAGCGAGCGCATGCACATGTGCATGCATGTACACAAGTTCCCAAGCCATCCTTATAATCCTAGGAAGTAGGATCAGGAGGATTGTAATCAAGGCAGCCTGGGTAGAAAGTGTAAGACTCCATTTCCAGTTAACCACCAAAAATCTGGGTTGAAGGCAAGGCTTAAGTAGTAGAGTGCCAGTCCTGAGCAAGTAAACTGAGTGAGGATGGGACCTTAAGTTCAAGCCCCAGTACTGGCAAAATAAATAAACAAACCCAGAGCTAAAAGGGGTGGAGGTGTGGCTTAAGTGGTAAATCCCTCAAATCCTTAATTCAAATTCCAAGTACGGCCTAAAGGAAAAAAATTTCCAGCACAGTAAATATTGCAGATGTTAGCATACATATTTCATTGTCTTCTGTTTGATTTGCTATAAATACAATCTCCTCAAGGTAAGTTTGTGCTGTGAAGCGGGATCCTTTGCCGGTAGCCTTGGAGCCACGGGGGAGTGCGCCCAGAGAGTGCCGGGTGCAGCTGCCTCCAGGTGTCAGGCTCGCAGGCACCAGTAGTGCCCGCCCCACTCCTCCGGCCCCTGGAAGTGGCAACATAGATGCCTGGATCAGTTCCCCAAGTACAAAGTGGCAATCAGCTCTGATGGGCTACCCAACCCATCATCTCCCTGGAGAGACTCGGGGTCCTCCAGGTGCTCCGTCTGAGCACATTAGGAGCCACTGATGGAGGGCCTGAGGGGTGGGGTCCTGGGGGAATGTGGACTGGGGATATGGACCTGGGGTAGGGTCCTGGGGGGTGGGGCTTCTGGGAGGATGTAGAACCCGGGGGGTGGGGTCCTGGGGGGCAGGGCTGTGGGCATGGAACGCTGTGGAGGTGAAGTGAATGCAGAGAACCTCCTTGTGTGAGGGGCCCAGGCCGTGGCAGGAACGTGGACCCTGAGATGCTTGGCCCGCTTGGGGTGGTATTGGGTGGTATTGGAGTCTGAGGGCCAGCAGAGGGAGAAGGGATGCTTCTAACCTGTGGTGGGCTTCTCACCTCCAGGTGTGGGAAGATAAACAGTTCCCATGACGCTGTCTTTGTGTCGGCTCATCTTGGCCTGAGCCATTCGGGCCTCAGGAGCCCCATCTTGCTAGTCCACGGGTGCTGTAGGCTGTAAGCATTCAGTGGCTGGCAGTGAATGGGGTGCAGATATGGGGAGGGGGAATTGCATCTCCGTGGGGGGGGGCACGTGCGATCCCCAAGTGTCAGCGCCCCCCCCCCACCTTCCTGTGCCCCACAGCCTCCGACCCAGAACATGAACCTGGGCCCCGGCGCCCTGAGTCAGAGTGGATCCGGCCAGAGCCTGCACTCGCAGGGCAGCCTCAGCGATGCCATCAGCACGGGCCTGCCCCCGGCCTCGCTCATGCAGGGCCAGATGGGCAACGGTGAGCAGGTTTGCAGCCATGGGTGGCTGGGGGGGGGGGGGGGCAGTCCTGACTTCATCGGGCTGGGCACTGTGGCCCCCATCCTCTTGCATCCCGGTCACAGAGCCACGGTGAACACCTGGGCCCCGTGTGCACGCAGTGGGGTGAGCCATGGAGGCTGCAGCTCTGGCCCCGGGCCCCCTGCTCCTCTTGCTCGGTCGCGCTGGGCTGCTTCGGTTCGCTGGGGACTTTCTGTGGAGGGTGAGGCTGCCACATTTGCCTGAGAACACTGTGTAACAAGTACACAGCTCATCTTGTTCTTCCTTAGTGTCTATGTTTCTCTTCTAGCCGTTGTTCATGGTGTTCTTGACCCTGCTAGCCGCCCTCCTCAAGGCCAGCTGAGGGAGGGAGGGAGGGAGCTCAGCACTTCCTTCAGAGATGAGTCCTAGCGCCAGCAGCTGACCTGCCTCCTCCACCCTCCCAGCAGGCCCGAACCACGTGTCCATGCAGCAGACTGCGCAGAGCACGCTGCCTACCACTTCTGTGAGCATGTCAGGCAGCAGCCACGGAACCGGGCCCGGCTACAGCCACTCGGGCCCCGCCTCGCAGAGCGTCCCCATGCAGGGCCAGGGTGCCATTGGCAACTATGTGTCTCGGACCAACATCAACATGCAGTCCAACCCAGGTACTCACTGCTTCTCGCTCGGGTTGGGTGGTCCCTGAGAGGGGCTGCTCATCTGCGATCCCCGAGGGCAGGGCTGGCAGGCTGGGACCTCTGAGGCTTCTGGAGAGGCCTGAGGAGCGGCAGTGCTGGCTGCGTGTCTGGATTGACACCTGTATGCTGGGTGTAGGGCGTAAGTCACTCCTGGTGCAGGGAACGCCCTGCCAGCTGCCCAAAGCAGAAGGGAAGGAGAGCCCCAGGTGCCCGGCCAGAGACTGGGCTTCATCCAGCGCAGGGGCAGCCCCTGGGCCCGGGCCCCCACAGCAGAGGCCACGGGCCTGGGGATTGTGAGCGCTGGGGAGTAGCAGGGCCCAGTCTGGAAGTTCCCTGAGTGATAGGCGATTCAGAGCTTATTACATAAATGCGTTTTTATAGTAATTACAAGCTAAAACTTATTTTGGAAATACTGACTGATCAATGTATCATTAAAATTGACTTCCACTGATTCCTTTTGCTCTGGCAATGTGGTTACTGGAAACCTGATCACAGGTGGCCCCTGTCCTCTTTCTGTGGCCGGTGCTGCTCCCGGGGTTCTGAGCAGGACTGTGTGGTCAGGCCAGGCCAGCAGGCCCAGCCCCTTCCAGGCTAAGGGAACACAGGACATGAGTTTCTGTGGGAGCTGCAGGACCACTTTCATATGTATGTGTGTGTGTATACATATATGTGTGCGTGTATATATATATGTATATATTATATATATATATGTTATTGTAAAGATGCCGTACAGAGGGGTTACAGTTACATGAAGAAGGTAATGAGTACATTTCTTATTGAGCATTGTTACCCCTCCTTTGTTTTCCCCCTACCGTCCCTTCCCTCCCCACCTCCGTTCTAACCCCCCCTCCCCCCCCAAGTTGTGAAGTTCCTTTTCCACACAGTGTCTTGTGTGTCTCATGGTTGCAGTGGGTCAGCCTGTGTCTTTGTCGCAGTATTGCAGGGCCGCTTTCTGTGCCATGTTTGCAGGGCCCCTCTCTATGTTGGCTGACTTGTTGGCACATTTTAAATAGCGGCACCAGCTGGGTGGATGCCTGTGAGCCCACCGTTGAGGCTGAAGCGGGCATCATGAACTTGAGGCTAGCCAGGGCTACCCAGCAGGGTCTTGCTTCAGAATTATCATCATCACCATCATCATAATCATAATAAAACAGTTGATATCAAGGCTGGAGTTTTGACCACATGGCAGGCATATGTGCAGCTGTTATTGGGGAGTTACAGGTAATGGTCTTGTGGGGAACCCCAGGAAATCATAAAGGGCCAGCCCAGGGAGGGAGTCAGGTTGGCACATGAGGGTCTGGGGGGGGGGGGGGGCTGCTGTCCTGAGCTGTCCTGAGCTTCCTGTGGCTGATTTGGAATCTCTGTGCTGCCGTACAGTGCCCATGATGCACCAGCAGGCTGCCACGTCCCACTACAACTCGGCGCAGGGCAGTAGCCAGCACTACCAGGGCCAGTCCTCCATCGCCATGATGGGTCAGGGCGGCCAGGGGAGCAGCATGATGGGGCAGCGGCCCATGGCGCCCTACCGGCCTTCCCAGCAAGGTGAGGTCGTGGACACTCCCAGCCAGGTGGGCGCTGCAGACCCAGGCCTGTGGCGAAGGCCCAGAGCTCGCGGATGTGCGCAGGCGGAGGACCAAGGGGGTCTGAGAGGACGGGGAGGGGCTTGGTCTGTCCCCTCAAGGGACCTGGGAGGTATTCTCACAGGAGCAGGGCTGCTCTGCCAGGAGAGTGTGCCCCAGTCCTGAGCGCTGTGTTGATGCTTACAGGCTCTTCCCAGCAGTACCTGGGCCAGGAAGAGTACTACAGCGAGCAGTACAGCCACGGCCAGGGCGCCGCTGAGCCCATGACCCAGCAGTACTACCCCGATGGTGAGCCCTGCGCCCCGGCGCTGCCCCAGCTCCTCCCAGACCCGTGCCCCTCTGACCCTCACCAGCCATGCTCTTCTGCTGCTCGAGTCCCTCCTAGATCATTGTTAAGTCATCCTGGGTTTGTGGAGAAGGCATTTAAAGGGGTATGGGGGGGGGGGAGTAGGGTGGTGCACACCTGTAACTTCAGCATTCTGGAGGCTGAGGCAGAATTGTGAGTTCCAGGCCAGACTAGACTACAGAGTGAATAGATTTAAAGTCCAGCTGGGGACACAGCTGGGCTTCCTGGAGCACACCGAGCAGAACATGTTAGCTGAAGAAGCGAGAGGTGGGGGTGCACAGCCCAGCAGGGAAGCGGGTGGCGCGTGGCATCAGAGCAGCCAGCCGGGGCTGGGAAGGTGGCTCAGTGGTAGAGCGCTTTCCTTGCATGCCTGAGGCCCTGGGTTTGATTCCTCAGCACCACATAAGCAAAAAGAAAAAAGCTGGAAGTGGTGCTGTGGCTCAAGTGGTAGAGCGCTAGCCTTGAGCTGAGGAGCTGAGGGACAGCGCCCAGGCCCAGAGTTCAGGCCCCACGACCGGACCCAAAAACAAAAAGAACAGCCAGCTGCGGGCCAAGCCCTGGTGCCGGGGACAAGGTGGTGGCGTGCAGCCCCTCTGCTGTCTTGACGCTCTGGGCCTGGACACGCCAAGGAGCTGGCTGGGACATGCAGGGAGGCACGGGCAGATTTGACCATCACCACAGACTGGCTGCAGCCAGTGAAGTGGGATCGATGTCAGCATGTTACAGCGAGAGCCGCGGCTGGGCTCCGGGTCTCCTGGGCCTTACCCTGCCACCTCGCCCAGGGCCTGGGCAGGGAGAGGCCCCAGCCCTTGCCTTGTCTTACAGGCCACGGCGACTACGCCTACCAGCAGTCATCTTACACGGAGCAGAGCTACGACCGCGCCTTCGAGGAGTCCACGCAGCACTACTACGAGGGCGGTAAGAAGACGAGGCCTTGCAACCATGCTGAGGCCTCCACTCCAGCTAGGACACCGGGCGTGTAGAAACATGAGGCCTGGAGATGGCACTAAGGCCCCTACACACCAGCTAGTGCCTGCCTGCACTGAGAGCCCCTAAGCCCCCAGCAGGTCACGTCCAGAGCAGTTGGTGTCGCCCGGTAAAATCAGGTTTACCTCAGAAGTCAGGTTGGATTTTGTGAGTTTGGGAAACAGGTGTGGCTGGGTATGGAGGGGGTGGTTGGGCACAATCTGCCGTCGGGTCCAGCTGAGCGGCCTGGGGCCTGAGCCGCTATCAGCCTCCTCGTCAGAGCCTCGCAGACGTGGTTGTTCAGCGGGAACGGAGGCATTCAGAGTCCTGAGCCGGGCGGGCATGTTCGTGTGTGACGTGGCCCCAATAGGCCTGACTACCTGCAGGTCAGATCAGCGTGGCCCTTGGTCGGGGCTCGCAGGCCGCGTGTCTGACCCTGCGTGCCCCTGCACGGAGGCAGTGGCTGCTGGCAAGCTTGCTTCCACGTCACTGCTGTGGTGAAAGTGTGCCCCCTCCCCGCCCCCGGCTGCCTCAGAGCCAGCTCACAGGACGGGGAGCAGGGGCAGGGCACACGGTCGGGTCCCGGGCTAGTGGCAGCCGGGTCAGGACACGTCAGGTCCTGAGTGGGTGGGTTTCCTGGGGAGAGGGGGCAACGAGGGCAGTCCCCACACAGAAGACCCAATTCACAAGACGTACAATCTCAGCGCCTCAAATCCGGGCCTCCTGGCCCAGATGTCAGTGGAGGGGAGGTGTGGGGGGAAAGATACTAAACATTAAAGGCAACATTTTTGATAGCTTTTAAAAAATGTTACTACTTGTGGTTATAAGGCCTCTATTATGAAAGTGTAACCAGCCTAACCTTTGTTTTTTTCCTTTTGTGGTTGGTACTGGAGTTTGAACTCATGGTCTCATGCTTGCTCAGCAGTGCTCTGCCACTTGAGCCACTTCCAGCTCTGCTTTTTGCTGGACTTTTTTCCCTGGGCTGGCTTTGAACTGTGATCCTCCAGCTCTCTCCAGTCTTCTGAATATCTGGGATTCCAGGAGTGAGCCTGCATGCCTGGGTCTGGGCTCATCTTCCCCATTGTCAGTGGACAGTCTGATGCTAGGGAGTAGTTCCACATTGTCTGCATCCATTGCCCTGGCTAGCTTCAGAACTCTGCCTTACAGAACTGAGCTGCTCCCATGTACCCCAGCTCCCAGCCCCCTACCACCCCGGCACCCAGCTCCAAGCCCCCCACCACCCTGGCACCCAGCTCCCAGCCCCCCACCACCCCAGCACCCAGCTCCCTGCCCCCCACCACCCCGGCACCCAGCTCCCAGCCCCCACCACCCCGGCACCCACCACCCCAGCACCCAGCTCCCAGCCCCCACCACCCCGGCACCCAGCTCCCGGCACCCAGCTCCCAGCCCCCCACCACCCCGGCACCCAGCTCCCAGCCCCCCACCACCCCGGCACCTAGCTCCCAGCCCCCCACCACCCCGGCACCCAGCTCCCAGCCCCCCACCACCCCGGCACCCAGCTCCCAGCCCCCCACCACCCCGGGCCCCACTCTCGTGCTCTGATTCTGTGTGCTCTGAGGACCCTGGGAGCGGGGTTAGCATTTACCCTTCTGTACCTGGCTTGCTTCACGTAGCGCAGTGGAGCCTCATCCAAGGTGTGGTGTGTGGCAGAACTTCCTTGGGAAGGCTGGCTGACAAGCGTCCACTGGGTATAGTACAGTCTGCTTTTCCTTTTATCTGTCTGTGGGCAGCTAGATACCTGGCCTGTGGCTGCTTCTGCACTGTGGCTGTAGTAGACACCAAGGCGTGGCCCATAGGTTCAGTTGGCAGTTCTGCTTAATGTTTTTTGTATGTAAATACCAGGGCTTGAAATCAGGGCCTCACTTTTTTTTTTTTTTTTGGTTGGTCATGGGGCTTGAACTCTGGGCCTGAGAGCTGTCCCTCAGCTCTTCAGCTCAAGGCGAGCGCTCTACAGCTTGAGCCAAAGCGCCACTTCCGGTTTTCTCACTAGAAATAAGAGTCTCACGGACTTTCCTGCCCGGGCTGGCTTTGAGCTGTGATCCTCAGAACTCAGCCTCCTGAGTAGCTAGGATTACAGGTGTGAGCCACCAGTGCCCAGCTAAGGGCCTCACATTTCTTAGCTTACTTGCTCAGCCGTTGTTCTACCACTTCACTCATGCCTCCAGCCCTGCTTTTTGCTGCTATTTTGGAGATGGAGTCTCTAGGACTTTCCTACCTGGGCTACCTTGTAATCTTCCGATCTCCGCCTCCTGAGTAGCTATGACTACAGGTGTGAATGACCAGTGCCCAGCTTTATTTGAACTTTCTGAGGAACTGTCACATTGTCCTCCACATAGCAATCTTGGTTTCCAGTAGCAGAAATCAGAAGTAGATGGAGAACCACCCAGGAAGCTAAGCCACTCATGAGCTGTGGTAACTTCTAGCTGCTTCTCCTGTTCCCACACACACACACCCACAGCTGTCTCCTCCTGTACTCTCCACACACACACACACACACACACAGCTGTCTCCTGTTCACACACACACACACACACACACAGCTGTCTCCTCCTGTACTCTCCACACACACACACACAGCTGTCTCCTCCTGTTCACACACACACACACCCACAGCTGTCTCCTCCTGTACTCTCCACACACACACACACACACACACAGCTGTCTCCTGTTCACACACACACACACACACACACAGCTGTCTCCTGTTCACACACACACACACACACAGCTGTCTCCTCCTGTACTCTCCACACACACACACACAGCTGTCTCCTCCTGTTCACACACACCCACACCCACAGCTGTCTCCTCCTGTACTCTCCACACACACACACACACACACACACACACACAGCTGTCTCCTGTTCACACACACACACACACACACACACACAGCTGTCTCCTCCTGTACTCTCCACACACACACACACAGCTGTCTCCTCCTGTTCACACACACACACACACACAGAGCTGTCTCCTCCTGTTCACACACACACACACACAGCTGTCTCCTCCTGTTCACACACACACACACACACACAGCTGTCTCCTCCTGTTCACACACACACACACACACAGCTGTCTCCTCCTGTACTCTCCACACACACACACACACACACACACAGCTGTCTCCTCCTGTTTACACACACAGCTGTCTCCTCCTGTTCACACACACACACACACACAGCTGTCTCCTGTTCACACACACACACACACAGCTGTCTCCTCCTGTTCACACACACACACACACAGCTGTCTCCTCCTGTTCACATACACCCACACCCACACCCACAGCTGTCTCCTCCTGTACTCTCCACACACACACACACACACACACACAGCTGTCTCCTGTTCACACATACACACACACACAGCTGTCTCCTCCTGTACTCTCCACACACACACACACACAGCTGTCTCCTGTTCACACACACACACACACACACAGCTGTCTCCTCCTGTTCACACACACACACACACACACACACACACACAGCTGTCTCCTCCTGTACTCTCCACACACACACACACAGCTGTCTCCTCCTGTACTCTCCACACACATACACACACATACACAGCTGTCTCCTCCTGTTCACACACACACACACAGCTGTCTCCTGTTCACACACACACACACACACACACAGCTGTCTCCTCCTGTACTCTCCACACACACACACACACACAGCTGTCTCCTGTTCACACACACACACACACACACACAGCTGTCTCCTCCTGTACTCTCCACACACACATACACACACAGCTGTCTCCTCCTGTACTCTCCACACACACACACACACACAGCTGTCTCCTGTTCACGCACACACACACAGCTGTCTCCTCCTGTTCACACACACACACACAGCTGTCTCCTCCTGTACTCTCCACACACACACACACAGCTGTCTCCTCCTGTACTCTCTACACACACACACACACACACACACACACACACACACACACACACACACAGCTGTCTCCTCCTGTTCTCGCCCTACCTTGTGCACAGCTGTCTTCCTGTCCTGTCAGTTGGGGTCTGGTTCTTCCTGCTCCCTGCCTGGTGCAAGTGCCTACCCAGCCTTCTGGGTAGGCTGGGTAGCCTTGTGAAGCAGGTCCTTCAGGGTTACCCTGTCTCTGCCCCCAAAGCAGGTGTAGTGGCCAGGCTGTTGCCCCTGGCTGGGTCAAGGACTTAAGAATGAACATAGCATAGAGGCATGTGGTAGCACAATGGCGTGTGGGCTCCGTGGTCCCTGCTGTTTGCATGCACACTCCTCAGTGCCGGCTCACCTTCATGAGCAGGTGGTGTTTTCATCACTTCACCAGAGGCAAGTCTGCACCTCTGCCCCGTGCCGTCTACAACCCGATGGAACCCCGCTGCGATGCTGCCACTGAGCAGGCAGACACCTGGGCCCACGACACGGCCACCACAGCGCGCTCTGCGCTCGTCCTGTTGGTTTCCAGTGGAAGCAGATGCCAGCCGCATGTGCTGCGCCAGGCCTGCACCTCACGTTCTTCCAGGACAGCTCCCGAGTGGGAGCGCTGCCAGGCAGCATTCCAGGCCTGGTGTCTGTGGGGAGCATGAGGAGACTCAAGGACAAGAGGCCGGATGTGGCTGTATTGGGCAGTCACCTTTGCACACCATCCCTTGGTAGTAGTTGTCCATCCAGAGGCCCCCGGGGGGCCCCTGAAGAGCAGTGGCCTCCAGAGAGGGGGCTCAGGGTTGGCTGGGATGCCCGATGCCTCCGTGTTTCCTAGCCCGCTTGCTTTATGCCGGCTGGGGCCGCGGTGACAGGGCTGGCCGAGGGGTGGCTCGCGTCACGCAGGTTCATTGCCTTGAAGTTGTAGAGGCGGCGGCAGCGGCGGCGGCGGCAGGTGCGCCTCCCCCCCTCAGCAGGAGTGTGCCGGCGCCTCTGGTTTTGGCGGATGCGTGCTTGGAGCAGCGTGCTCCGGGCTCTGCCCACTGTGTTCACATGGCTTCTGTATTGCCACAGCCCTCCCCTTGCAGGGACGCAGCTATCCTGCTGTGGTCATGGTCCGTTTCAGACTCAGGTTGTCTTTTGGGGGGACACAGATCCACCGTGCTCATCTTACCCTTTCTTAGGACTATCAGCCGTTTCGCCGTCCCGCCGCAGTGCTCGGTGGGGGCGCCCCGGCCGCCCGCCTCCGAGGGTGCTGAGGGTGCTGGGGGCGGCGGCACAGGCGGCACAGGCGGACGTGAGCAGGGCCCTTCTCTCTGCAGGCAACTCGCAGTACAGCCAGCAGCAGGCCGGCTACCAGCAGGGCTCGGCGCAGCCGCAGACATACCCCCAGCAGCAGTACGCCAACCAGCAGAGCTACCCCGGGCAGCAGCAAGGCTATGGTAAGAAGAGGGGAGCAGGTCACAGCACACTGCTCTCCCAGGGCCACCACACGGTACTGCCGTCCACTTCCCGCCTCGGAGGTTGTGCGGTCTGTGCCGAGGGCGTACACAGTCACGCGGCACAGAACTCCACTGGCTTTCCCTGTCCTTGGTGTGTCCTTGAGCCCCGGCTAGGACCCCTCATGACTTCTTCTTTGGGTGGCTTTTGACTAGACAGCTTTGGAGTGGGCTGGCCGCCCCTGAGGAGCCCTCCGTGGGGTTTGCGGGCAGCTTTCCCCCAGGGGAGACCAGGTCACCTGGGGGAAAGCACCAGGGCAGGCCCTTCCGGCACTGTGACCCGCACGGCTCACCTGTGGCGCGGGCCCTCTTCACCTGGCCTGCGCTGTGTCTGCCGGGTGTGTCCCTGTCGCGTTCCTGTCTCCTGGTTATCTGCCCTTCAGAAGTGAGTCCCCAGTCCCATCCAGACGGTCAGTAGGTGGGGTTGCCCTTCTGTCCCGATGCTCCCCTTCCCCCTCTCCCCCGCCCCTGGTTGGTCAGTGATTTGTCCATCTCTGTATGAGTGCATGGATGTTAACTCCACCTGTTGGTTCAGCTAGAACACCTCTGCTTTGCACAGCTTTCATCTTCTGCCAGCTGCTCCTGCGTCTCTGGCATGCCTTGTCCTTGTGGTTTGTGTTCTTGTGTTTTCAGTGTCTTCCCTGCACCTCCCAAGACCTGGTGCTTCTTTGGGGAGCCTGGCTCCCCCTGGTGGAGAGGAGCAGGGAGGCTGGGTGGGTGCAGGTGGGTGTTTAGCATGATTGCCTCTCCCTCACCTGGCTCAGCTGGGGCGTGTAGTCGGGCTCCATGTCCGAAGTGCCCTCCTCTCAGCGTGTCTTCCCCTCTGAGGGTGCTGATGCCACACCCGGCCAGCAAGTTTGCCATAGACACTGCTGTCAGGAACCCAGGGAGGCAGGTGAGTGGGCAGGGGGGAGAGTGTCAGGCAGAGGAAGCCCTCTGGCATCTGTAGGCGGGAAGCAGAAATCCACTTAACCAAAAGAGCCACAGGCACGGGAAGCTAAGCTCGTCCCTGGGGAGGCCTCCTCCCTGGGGAGGCTGGGCCTCAGGGTCTGCCCCAGCTCTGCCTCAGCTCTGGTGTGCCCTGCCCGCCAGTCCCACTGGACTCCTCCAGGGTGTCAGCCCCTTCTCTGCAGGTCTTGGCTGTCTGCTGGTACTCTCCAGAAGCCCCAGCATTCTGGGACACTCCCAGAGCCCAGCGTGCACTGCATGCAGTTGGGGAGGGCACTTCTGTGAAGGCAGTGCAGTCAGGTCCAGAGCAAACGGGGGTCAGGAGTTGTCACAAAGCCACACCGACTGGCCAGAACAGACGGATTGATTGATTCATTGTGCTGGAGGTTAAACCTTAGAGATCTTTCCCAGAGCCTCACCTATGCAAAGAATCCAGCCAGAACAGCTTTTAAAAATAAGGAGCTGATGGGCTGGGAAGGTGGCTCAGTGGTAGACTGCTTGCCGTGCATTCATGAGGCCCTGGGTTCCATTCCTTAGCACCACACAAGCAGGAAAAGCCAGAAGTGGCGCTGTGGCTCAAGTGGTAGAGCACTAGCCTTGAGCTGAAGAGCTGAGGGACAGCGCCCAGGCCTAGAATTCAGGCCCCACGACCGGACCCAAAGAAAAAAAAGGAGCTGGGGGCTGGAAGGTGGCTCAGTGGTAGAACACTTGCCTTGCATGCCCGAGGCCCTGGGTTCGATTCTTCAGCACCACATAAGCAAAAAGAAAAAAGCCCAGGCCCAGAGTTCAAGTCCCATAACAACAACAACAAAAAACTTAAGAGACTTCTGCCCTGTATCAGTTTAGCTTAGTTTTCATCAGAGCGCTGGTGTGTTTCTTCTGTGTGCAGCTCTCTCCAGCTCCTGTCCTAGTTCAGATGTGAGTTCACAGCATCCACTCCCTTCAGAGTAACCCGACCGAAGCAGCAGGCAGGCTGGGCTGAGGGCCTGTCTGGTAGGGCACAGTTTTGGGCTTTGCGGGCCTGGCCAGCCAGTTGCGTGGCTCCCTTGCCATACAGCTGCTCATTACAACCGGTGTGGGTGTTGGGAGCCCTCCAGGAATGTGGGGTGGTGTTCCTGCTGGGGAGCGCTGGCTGGCCTCACAGCCCCCTCCCCTTCTCCCCTCCCTGTCCCCTCAGGGCCTGCTCAGGGCGCCCCCTCGCAGTACTCCAGCTACCAGCAAGGACAAGGCCAGCAGTATGGGAGCTACAGAGCCTCACAGACGGGACCCTCTGCCCAGCAGCAGCGGCCTTACGGCTATGAACAGGCAAGCTTTCTGGATGTTTCCAGGCATCCCGGACCACTGTGTCTGTGGAGGCAGAGGAACGTTGCTCTGTGGTCACGAGGAATAATGGGATGGAACTAATTGGCTTCCAGGGCCCCTTCCAGCACCGGTTCTCCAGTCCTGTGAGGTCTTTAAGTCAGCTCTCCCTTGCTTATCCCACACAGCCAGCTTCTCCCGGCTACACCTGCTCGCACAGGTCTCATCCATACAGCTGCGTATGTTTATTGTGCACCTGGCAGGAGACGGTCACTGCTGGATACCGGGACGGGGCTGGGGCAGGGCTCTGCCTGTTAGCCATTGAAGTGGCCACTCCTCTACAGGAGCCACACTGCTCTGGGAGCCGAGGGTCAGTAGGGGCCCAGCAGAGGAAGCTTGGGCAAGAAGCTTATAGGTTAGGGGTTATTTTTTGTTTTTTGTTTTGGTCCAGTTGTAGGGCCTGAACTCTGGGCCTGGGCGCTGTCCCTCAGCTCTTCAGCTCAAGGCTAGCGCTCTACCACTTAAGCCACAGCGCCACTTCCGGCTTTTTTCCTTTTGCTTATGTGGTGCTGAGGAATCGAACCCAGGGCCTCATGCATGCAAGGCAAGTGTTCTACCACTGAGCCACCTTCCCAGCCCTGGGTTAGGGGTTGTATGCAAGTGATGTCCTTCAGTGCTGATAGTTACAAGAAGACACAACAGAGGGCTTGAGCCACCCAGCCAGCCTACCATTTCCCTGAACAGCATTCCTCTCCCTTCCCCCCTCCTCCCTCCTCCCCTCTACCCCCCTCCTCTCTCCCTTCTCTCTCTGTCACACACACACACACACACACACATAAACTCCTTGCTTTGCCACTTAAAAAATAAGACGCATCTGGACAGAGCTAGTGGGAGGGACTGGGCTGACTAGGCAGCTGGCGGCTGCTGTGCATGTAGGAGGCGGGGAGTGGCCCAGGTGAGCAGGAGGGTGGGGGAGGGTGGGGGGAGGGGGTGGGGATGGGCAGGAGATGAGAACCTGCTCCTTGCTCTGAGCGGGGCAGGGCCTTGGAGGAGGCAGGTCTGCAGGCCAGGACTGCGGGTGGCTTAGGAAGGGGATATGCCAAGGCCCTGGGGCTAGATCACCTGCTCCGCTCAAGACATGGAGAGGAAGGCTTGGTGGGGGGGGCAGGAGGAAGAGGGTGGTCTTGGGCGTTGTCTGCAGCCTCCTTTGAGGAGTTCCTGGTGTTCATGACATTTATACAGCCAACCAACGCCCAAAGCACTGTGTGCCTTCTGATGGTTTTCTATAAAAGCCAAGTCGATGTTGCTCCTCACCCTGCTGTGTGGCACATGCCAAGAATCAACGAGGAGGATGAGGCAGGAGGATCACAAGTTCGAGACCAGCCTGGGCTAAAGAGAACAGAGGGTGTGAACAGATCAGAAGCCTGGCGGCAGCACAGTATGAATCCAGGCCACTCTAGAGCAAACCATTCGCAGTGCCCTGTGAGCGGCCATGCTGCACAGGCTGGCATGGAGACCCATGGGGTCCACCTGGTGTTCTGCCCTGGGGCAGCACGTGGCATCCAGGAGCTCAAGGGAGATGCCGGTGAGCCGGCCTCCAGCCAGGCCCGGAAAGGATGCCTTTGGGACTTAGGGAAAGATGGGCTGACGTTTGCCGAATTACAGACAGGATGGAGGGTGTGCAGATTGGCAGCAGCACAGGGAGGGAGGTGCCCGCCCGGAGCGCCTGCCCCTGCCCGAGAAGCAGGGTTAGCTGTGGGGGGAGGGGAGGTCTTCCTGGGCAGCTGGTCAGGTGAGTCCGGCAGGTCCACCGGGCACTGTGCGCGGACAGTGCACGGCACTCCGCCCTCACGCTGAGCCCCCTTCCACCATCTTGAGCAGGACAGAGGCGCCTGGCCTCGGGGCCCTCTCGCAGCCCCGCCATCCCGGGCACACCTCACCCCTGCCCTGCCAGACCCGGCCAGGCCTCATCCGCTGAGAGCTTCTGCACAGAACGCAGCACCCTGGGCTGCAGAGCTCCGGCTGGGGGCGCTGCTCCCCTCCAGAGCCGTGGGTGGTGCTACGGCCTGTTCCTGGAGCAGTGCCAGCTCTGAGCATGAGGACATAGGTCACAGATCTTACCAGCAGCACACACTGATGCTCACCTCCCAGCAGACCCCCAAGCCCTTCTCCTCCCGGCCTCCTCGCAAGAGGAGCAGCAGTGTCATTATGCCAGCAACTTCAGAGCACCTTTTCCTTGGCCAGTGGCTCACGTGGCCTCTGTCTGCGGCCCTGCCAGATGCAGGTGCGGCTGCACGTCCGCCCTCCTCAGATGTCATGCTGACTGACCGTATCCTACGTGGGCACGCTGAGTGGTGGCGCGCTGGCCTTGCTGCCTGTCACGTGCAAGAGCTCAGCGCCTAAGAACCTGACTCCTAGGCAGGCCCCACACTCAGGGAGCCAGCACAAGACTGAGTGAAGGAGCCCCGTGACCCTCTCTGATCTAAATGAGTGACAAGGATGGGGGGGGCCCTCCCTGGTGGGTTGGAGCGGAGGTTGCCTGCCTCCTTCGTACCTCAGCCCTCTTATCCTGTGACTTGGGAGGAGTCTGCCTTCGCAGCGGATAGAGCGTTTACTGGGACCGGGAGGGTGTAACCTGTGTCTCCATCTCTTTTAGGGCCAGTATGGAAACTACCAGCAATAAGGGACAAGCGTTCTTGTTGGAGCCTTTGTGCGATGCATTCTTCGGGAGATGGACAGGCTGGTGGCAGTTCTCAGAACTGTGGCATGCCGGCCACCCTTCACCCAGTGCCGCCTCTGCATGTGAAGCGTGCTCAATTCACGCTGGGTGTGGCGCGTGCGTGCGTGCGTGCGTGCGTGCTGCCGGCTGAGCTGGCTGTGACGGCACAGTGCCCGGCGCTGTGTGTGGTATTGTCTGTCGATGCGGTGGAGAAGTTCTTTTCTTGTCCCCGCCCCTCCTCTATGTTTCTAGCTAGCTTTGGGGATCATTTTGTCATCAGTGTTCTGTGCCTGGTAATGGGACGTTATCTAAGAGACTGTCTAGTGTGCACATTCACACCAGCACCCGTCCTGGCCCCTTCTCCTCTTATGATTGTTGCCTCATGGGTTGGTTTTGTTTTTTTTTTCTTTTTTGCCTGGAGCTCCAACTCCAGGCTTGGGCGCTATCCCTGAGCTCCTTTTGCTCAAGGCTAACACCCTACCACTTGAGCCACAGTGCCACTTCCAGCGTTTTCTGTGATTAATTGAAGCCTGGGCTGGCTTCAAACCATGATCTTCAGATCTCAGCCACTGAGGAGGATTACAGATGTGACCCACCAGCACCTAGCTTTTTTCCTTTTCTTTTTTGCCAGTGCTGGGGCTTGAACTCTGGGCCTGTGCGCTGTCCCTGAGGTTTTTCACTCAAGGTTAGTGCTCAGCCACTTTAAGCCACAGTGCCACTTCCGGTTTTCTGGTGGCTAGTTGGAGATGAGATTCTCACAGAATTAACTGCCCAGGCTGGCATTGAACTGCAGTCCTCAGATCTCAGATCTCAGCCTCCTGAGTAGCTAGGATGACAGAGGCAAGCCACTGGGGCCTAGCTGGAGGGTTTCTTTGGCTGTGTGTAGCTGGACACGGCCCCTTCCCGAGCCTCCGTGCAGGCTGGGAAAACCTGTGTCTCACACCAGGTTTTGTTCTGCGGTGACAAGGATAACATGCTTCATCTGGAGAGGCTGTGATCCATCCTTTCTAGAGCGTGCCTGTGTCTATTGCCAGTTCCTGTTACCCCAAAAAGTCTATCTTTGTATGAGAGCGCAATGAGGCATTGGTGAGTTCTGAGTCAGCGTGTTCGTGAGGGTGGAGCACGGGAGGTGCCACCCAGCGTGTCCGGGTTGTGCACACGGGACCGGCCACCCCAGTGGGGCCTTGGAAGGCAAGGGGCATCTCCCACTAGGCTGTCAAGAGCTGTACTTGTGTGCTGTCATTTCTAGGATTTGAGTCTTTAATATGCCCAAACCTAGTCTATACATAGTTTAAATTATTCATACCAATTTCCAAACAGTGGCAAGGTGTTTGTTTTTTATGTTATTTCTCCTAGGACCTGTTTGTTCAGATTTCCAAGCAATTGTTCCTTTACTTTCAGTAGCTATTTGAATTCCACATCCCAGTTTTAAAAGAATCCCAATAATTTTACTGTGTTCTTAGAAACAAAAAGGTTTTATATAGTGAAATCTGAGTAACTTTTACATCCTAGAACATTTAATTTCAATTCTGTACAAACTTGGAAAATTATGGTCAAAGGAAAAATCCTCCATTTTTACTAATATAGCAGCATAGGGGTATTTGATCAACTCTTACTTAGGTAATAACCACATTACTATGAATCCTTTTTTAAAATCTTAAGACAAATGATGCTTTCCAAACTTGACATATGAGGCCTGTGGAAGCTGGTGTTTTTCTTAAATTCATGTTTTATGTTGAACAGATTAGTTATCTATCCAGACTTGAATGCTTTATGATTTAAAAGCCCTTCTCTGGTTTTCTTGTTTGGATGAATCCAGATGGCTTCTGCTGTGCATTGGAGCAGCACTGTTTCCCTTGCAGATGAAGAAATGAGGTCAGGTGCAGACTTGGTGGCTGACAGCTAGTCTGCACTTTCTGTGAGAATGTTCTAAAACATTCTCCCCCCTGCTTTGAACGTATCAGCACACATGGGCACATAAGCATTTATTTTGTAGGCAGAAGGTTTAAAAACCCTTAACACTGATAAGGGCTTGAAAATGTGTATGTCCATATTTACTAAGTTACAGAAATGAGAGTTCTTAATTGCTAAATGACAGAAACACTAGCAGTTTCATTTAGGGAGTGATCTATCCCTTCCAACTTGCGTCTTTTTTTTTTTTTTTTCTGGAAGTGTCTACACAACTAATTTGCAAACTCAGTCAGAGACTGAAATTGCCCACCGTGGATGTTAAGTATTATAGAGAACTGTGAAAATGGTTTTTCTTCTTCCTTGCCAGTCTGGGAATATGCTGTGGGGTGTGTGTGTGTGCGTGCGTGTGCGTGTGTGTGTTAATTTTAAGCACTGTATGAATACTTTTTGCAAGAAAAGGTCACTTAAAAAAGAATCACCCAAACTTCAATCTGAATTGTCTTACATTAAGAATGTCTTGAATGTTGTGTATATATTTTAAAGAGCACTTTGTGAAATAGTTTGTACATGTTTCTTAATTTATACCTGATTTCGGCGTTGCTGTATTTAATGATGACTGACGGATGTCCTTTCATGTTTCCTCCGTTTTATGTACCCTGTGGGAAGGTGACGTTGCTGGACGGTCCTGGACGGCCGGCGAGCGGCGGGGACGGACGGGAGTCGCGGCCCCCGGGAGAGCGGCGATGGACGCGGCCGGCGGCCCGCGGCGGGCACCTCCGGGCCTCGGCCTCCGACCCTCCCCGGGCCTCGGCCTCCGACCCCCCGGGCCTCCTGCCCCCGTCAGGCGGCCCCTGGCTGGAAGGCCAGGCGGCCCTCGACGCTGTCCGTCTCATTAAACCGTTTTTAGCCGTTGCTTCTGTTTCCTGAGCCGGTCGCGTCCTCCCGGTGAGCGCCGCGGGGAGGGCGGTGCAGTCCCCGCGCGGGCGGCAGGGGGCGCTCTCGCCGCGCGGCCCCCGGGCTCTGCGCAGGCGCGGGCAGGTCCGCCCCGGAAGCAGTCGGCCGCGGCGGGCGTCCCGGAAGTCGTGGCTCGGAGCTGGTGGGTGCGGGCGCGCGGGGCGCGGGGCGCGGGCGGCGGGCAGGGCTCGGCGGGTTAGGGCGGGGATGCGGCGCCCGGCGGGGTCGCTGTCGGTCGTGGTCTCAGCCCCGAGGACGCCCCGGGAATTGCGTTGCCTGCGCCCGCGGTGGGGCGGGACGGCTGCGCGGGGACGAGCCGGGGCCCCAGCCCAGCCCAGCCCAGGCCAGCCCAGCCCGCCGTGGGGCGGGACGGACGAGCCCGGGCCCCGGCCCAGCCCAGCCCGCGGTGGGGCGGGACGGACGAGCCCGGGCCCCAGCTCAGCCCAGCCCAGCCCGCGGTGGGGCGGGACGGACGAGCCCGGGCCCCAGCTCAGCCCAGCCCGCGGTGGGGCGGGACGGACGAGCCCGGGCCCCAGCCCAGCCAAGCCCGCGGTGGGGCGGGACGGACGAGCCCGGGCCCCAGCCCGCGGTGGGGCGGGACGGACGAGCCCGGGCCCCGGCCCAGCCCAGCCCGCGGTGGGGCGGGACGGACGAGCCCGGGCCCCGGCCCAGCCCAGCCCAGCCCGCCGTGGGGCGGGACGGACGAGCCCGGGCCCCAGCCCAGCCCGGCCCGCGGTGGGGCGGGACGGACGAGCCCGGGCCCCAGCTCAGCCCAGCCCGCGGTGGGGCGGGACGGCCGCGCGGGGACGAGCCGGGGCCCCAGCCCAGCCCAGCCCAGCCCAGCCCAGCCCGCCGTGGGGCGGGACGGACGAGCCCGGGCCCCAGCTCAGCCCAGCCCGCGGTGGGGCGGGACGGACGAGCCCGGGCCCCAGCTCAGCCCAGCCCGCGGTGGGGCGGGACGGACGAGCCCGGGCCCCAGCTCAGCCCAGCCCGCGGTGGGGCGGGACGGACGAGCCCGGGCCCCAGCTCAGCCCAGCCCGCGGTGGGGCGGGACGGACGAGCCCGGGCCCCAGCTCAGCCCAGCCCGCGGTGGGGCGGGACGGACGAGCCCGGGCCCCGGCCCAGCCCAGCCCAGCCCGCGGTGGGGCGGGACGGCCGCGCGGGGACGAGCCGGGGCCCCAGCCCAGCCCAGCCCAGCCCAGCCCAGCCCAGCCCGCCGTGGGGCGGGACGGACGAGCCCGGGCCCCAGCTCAGCCCGGCCCGCGGTGGGGCGGGACGGACGAGCCCGGGCCCCAGCCCAGCCAAGCCCGCGGTGGGGCGGGACGGCTGCGCGGGGACGAGCCGGGGCCCCAGCCCAGCCCAGCCCAGCCCAGCCCGCCGTGGGGCGGGACGGACGAGCCCGGGCCCCAGCCCAGCCCAGCCCAGCCCGCCGTGGGGCGGGACGGACGAGCCCGGGCCCCAGCCCAGCCCGGCCCAGCCCGCGGTGGGGCGGGCTTCGGGCCGGTGCCAGTGCCGGGGCCTGAGCTCGGCCCAGTGTCCCAATTGCTTTTCCCGTTCCCAGCCCTGGGTTCTTCGATGCCGAGTCTCACTGCAAGGCGCGCTTGCGTGTCCTTCTGCCTGCTCCAAGGAGCCGACAGCCCCGGCTGGCCTCGACTCCAGACCCTCAAGGGCCACGCTTAGCCTGTGCACCTCCACGTCCCCTCCGAGGAAGGCATCCTCAGCCTACAGGAGCCATGCAGATGAGGTTCCTGGCATTATCCTGTGGGCCAGCACACAGGAGCTTAACGTTTTCTAGAACCACAGTGGCAGGGTCTGGTGTGGAGCCCTTACCACGCACGAGTGCTGTTCCTGACTGGACTTTGTGAAAGCTCTGTCAAAAGTTCGAGACTCTCATCTTAACCAATGAGGGCTGGGCACGGGGACATGTGTCCATCAGCCCGGCTCCATAAGAAAGTGTAAATAGGAGGATCATAGTCCGGGCTAGTCTCTGCATAAACAATAGATCCTATTTTTAAAAAGAAAAATTAGCTAGGCCAGGCCCTGTGGCTCACACTTGTCATTCCTAGGTATGCAGGAGGCTGAGATCTGAGGATCACAGTTCGAAGCCAGCCTGGGCAGGGAAGTCCATGAGACTCTTATCTCCAGTTAACCACCAGAAAACTGGAAGTGACAGTGACTCAAGTGGTAGACCACTAGCCTTGAGCTGAAGAGCTCAGGGACGGCACCCAGGCTAAGTTCAAGACCCACGACTGACTAAAAAAAAGTATGTGAGGCTCTTCAGTTAACCACCAGAAAGCCAGAAGTGCCGCTGTGGTTCAAAGTGGTGGAGCATTAGCCTTGAGTGAAAGAGCTCAGGGACAGCACCCAGGCCCTGAGTTCAAACCCCATGACTACCACCACCCCAAGAAAAGAGAAAATTAGGAGAGAGGAAGGGAGTGACATTGTCTCAAAAGAAATGTACTCTTGGGGCTGGGAAGATGGCTCAGTGGTAGAGCGCTTGCCTTGCATGCATGAGGCCCTGGGTTCAATTCCTCAGCACCACATAAGCAGAAAAAAGCCGGAAGTGGAGCTGTGGCTCAAGTGGTAGAGCACTAGCCTTGAGCTGAAGAGCTGAGGGACAGCGCCAAGGCCCAGAGTTCAGGCCCCACGACCGGACCCCCCCCCCCCCAAAAAAAAAAGAAATGCACTCTTGGCTGGGAATGTGGCTTAGTAGTAGACTGCTTTCCTAGATGCATGAATCCCTGGGTGTGATTTCTCAGTACCATATAAACAGAAAAGGTCAGAAGTGGCAGTGTGGTTCAAGCAGTACAGTTCTAACTTTGAGCACAGAGAGGTTCAGGGACAGTGCCCAGTCCCTGAGTTCAAGCTACAGGACTGGCAAAAAAAAAAAAAGAAGGGCTGGGAAGGTGGCTTAGTGGTAGAGCCCTTGCCTTGCATGCCCAAGGCCCTGGGTTCAATTCCTCAGCACCACATAAGCAAAAACAAAAAAAGCTGGAAGTGGTGCTGTGGCTCAAGTGGTAGAGCGCTAGCCTTGAGCTGAAGAGCTGAGGGACAGCGCCCAGGCCCAGAGTTCAGGCCCCACAACTGGACCAAAAAAAAAAAAGAAAGAAATGTACTTTTTACCTGACATATAACTGTCACCCCTCTATACATGACCTTTAAAATAACAATTAAAAGTTGCAAAAATAGCTAAAGCAAAAGGGGCAAAGGTTGTGACTCACTTGGTAAAATGCCTGCTTTGTAAGCACCAGGTCCTACATTCAACCCCCAGTACTTCCTAAAAGAAATAAAAGAACGATAATAGTTCATCAATTACACCAAGAAGCCATGGGCACATGAATGAACAAACCGGTGGTTCATGCAGAACGAGGTCCCACATGACTTGAGAAGGTTCCCTGGAGACAGGCTGACAGCTGGAGATGCCTGTCTGCTACAGGCTAGTGCTCAGAGGGTACACGGGCCACCCAAGAGGAGCCACCTGCAGGGTTGGCTTGATGGAGCCCTGTCACAGGTCTGGCGGGAAGGAAGAGGTTCCTTTGGAGTGCACTGTAACCTGCCAAGTGCCAGGGTCCAAGGATCAAGGAAAGGGACATTCAGTGGAGGGAGGAAGTGTGCGTGCGTGGTTGGCATGTGGACTCTCCTGCTGGGAAAGACCCTCTTGGTGGCTCCCCGTTTGTTGGACAGGCACTGGCAGGGCTGGACAGGTGAGCAGGCTTGGGGCCCCATCAGGAGCTCAGGCCTGCAGGACCTTCAGTGTGTCCCATCTTTGCTCACCAGCCTGAGAGCTTTCCAGGCTCTGTGGTAAAGGATTCTGTGCCAGCTTTACCACATGGGCATGACTGGATACTGTGGCCTCTAGCATCCTCTGCTGGAGGCTGTCACCAGGGGAAGGCCTGGCCTCTGTAGACCCATCCTCACCCAATGCCAGCGGGAAGTCTCTTTCGGGAAATTCCAAGGGACTGGAAGTTAGCAGACCCTGCGCTAAACATCGCAGTGCAGCGCCCCAGGTCTCAGCCTCAGCCAGCATGTCCACTTCCTGGTGAGTCAGGAGGCGGCATGTGCAGCTGCTCCGGGTCTGAAGTCTGGGTGCTCAGGCACCCTTGCTTAGTACTCCCATACTCCAGGGTGGCAGCCTTGGACTGCACAAACAAAACAGAACTTGGTAACTGAGCAAATGGTGTTTTCATCTCGTGTTAAAGAGATGGTACTTGGGGCTGGGAAAGTGGCTCAGTGGTAGAGCGCTTGCCTTGTATGCATGAGGCCCTGGGTTCGATTCTTCAGCACCACATAAGCAAAAAGAAAAAGACAAAGTGGCGCTGTGGCTCAAGTGGTAGAGCGCTAGCCTTGAGCTGAAGAGCTGAGGATCAACGCCCAGGCCCACGACCAGACCCCCCCCCAAAAAAGAGAGAAAGATGGTACTTGAGGTTCAGATTCTTTCTGAAGATTTTCCTGGGAAGTTACTTGACATTTCCCAGGGCAATCCATCCGATGTTATGAAAGACTTAATAACATAAATCTACTATAAGAGATATTACCCCAACTCAAAAATAGTCTAATAGGCTCCAGAGGGCACCTCGTGTCTCAGGGTCAGCAGGGTTGATCCATGTACTCATTTGTGTCTGACTCACACCCAGCCTCTGCTGTGGACTGGGTACTTGGCTCTGGTTTTGGTCCCTGTGAGTTGGTGTCTCACCATGCCGTGTGACTTTTCCTAGGAGCCATGATACCTGCCAGGCTCTCCTCAGCCAGCCTTTGCCCCCTGCTGGAGGGCGTGGCCCAGTGGGCTTCTTGCCCCTGGGCTGGTCTGAAGCCTGGCCAACTCCTTCCAAAGCAGGCCTTGTCCAGGCCACTCTCGGTGGGCTCTGTGGACCACGCCAAGCAGCCGGAGCCTCCTGGGAAGAAGCCACTCTCTGAGAAGAAACTGGTGAGTAGAAGCCTACGGCCACCACTGGCTCTCCTGGGAGGACGTTGGGCTGTTGTGGGTTCTAGCTCTCCATCCTGTGTCCTCACTGCTGCCAAGAGCTGCCTGGAGCTTCTTGAGCCAGGGCCTGTGTTCAGAGTCATGCTGGTGCAAGGAGCAGGCCTCGGCCTCCGAAGCCTGGCATTGTGTAACCCTTAGGCGGCAGTCATTTGTCACTAGCTCGGCCTTGCTCAGCCCTTAGGCCGGCAGTCATTTGTCACTAGCTGAGCACCTGGCTTACCAGTATTTCTCTTTTGTCAGCCCTGTGTCTTGAACTCAGGTCCTGGATACTGTCCCCAAGCTTTTGTTCAAGACTAGCACTCTACCACTTGAGACACAGCTCTACTGCTGGCCTTTTTTGGTAATTTATTCAAGTCTTATGGACTTTCCTGCCCGGGGTCAGCTTTGAACCACAATCCTCAGATCTCAGCCTCCTGAGTAGCTGGGATTACAAGCATGAGCCACTGGAGCCTGGCTAGGTATTTCTTTAGTATGTATGAATAGTTCCAGTTTCAGACCTCTGGAAAGGAGGCCTTTGGTTGTACAGGTTTTTCAGCCTTTACAGTAAGTTTCCCTTCTGTTGATGAGAACCTATTGAAAGCATGATGCTCTTTGACCAGTTCCAGAAGCTCCACGTGAAGGCTCCCCTTGTTTTTTGTTCAGATGAGCATTGTCAGGGCTGAGAGCTAGCTGAGGCTTCCACAGGCGCCTCGTCCCCCGGCCAGCCTTCTGTCTTCCGGCAGTCGCTCCGCTTGTCTCCTGTTACACATTGAGCTTTGAGCCAGCAGTTCAAGGTTTGTGCAAGTGTAGAAAACTCCTAAAACACAGGTTATTTTGCTCGTGTGTGTGTGTTTACTTTGGTGGTACTGGGGATTAAATCCAGGGCCTTGTCTGTGTTGGATAAATGCTGTACCACTGAATATGCTCCCAGACTGTATCTTCTTAAGAAAAGAATAAATCAGAGTCCTTTTCCCCTGTTGGATGGAAATACAGATGCCAAGAGTTTCAGCGAGGGATACGGTGGCCACCAGGGCCTAGATGCTTGTCTCCTGTACCAATCTATAAGAAGCAGGTGCTTTTCTGGGTGCCCAGTGGCTTATGCCTATAATCCTAGCTTCTTGGGAGGCTGAGCAGGAGGATCACAGTCATAGTTCAAGGCCAGGAAGAAAAAAATCACAAGAAAAACCCCATCGCGGGGTTGGGAATGTGGCTCAGTGGTAGAATGCTTGCCTTGTATGCATGAGGCCCTGGCTTCAATTCCTTAGCACCACATAAGCAGAAAAAACCGCAAATGGTGCTGTGGCTCAAGTGGTAAAGTGCTAGCCTTGAGCTAAAGAGCTGAGGGACAGCGCCCAGGCCCTGAGTTCAGGTCCCATGACTGACAAGAAGAAAAAAAAAAGCAAAAACTCTGTTTCAACCCACTGCTGGATGCAGTGGCACATAGCTGTCATCATCCTGAGCTACATGGGAAGTTGAGGTTGACAGGTTCACACTTCCTGGGCAGAGAATCTGCAGGATGCCATCCCAATATAAGGAAGTTGAAGTGGTGTATGCCTATCATCCCAGACATGATCAGAAGCCTAACGCAGGAGGCTTCCAGTCCAGTCAGGTGCCCTGTATGAAGCGAGACCCCATCTCAAAAGTAGCCAGCAAAAAAATGGGTCAGAGGGATGGCTCAGCAGTAGAGCACCTAACATGGTAGACCCTGAGTTCAAACCCTCCTGCAAAAAGAAAAACTAGCAAGTGTACTGCTCCAGTGTGAACACTATGCCTACAGCTAAACTCACAAGATGCACTGATATTTATTATTAGCCTGGCCTATTTGGTTTTTTGTTTGTTTGTTTTTTTTTGGTCGGTTGTGGGGCTTGAACTCTGGGCTTGGGCGTTATCCCTGTGCTCTTTAGCTCAAGGTGAGCGCTCTACCACTTGAGCCACAGCGCCACTTCCAGTTTATTGGAAATAAGAGTCTCGCTGGGAAGGTGGCTTAGTGGTAGGGTGCTTGCCTAGCATACATGAGGACCTGAGTTCAATTTCTCAGCACCACATAAACAGGAAAAAGCCAGAAGTGGCGCTGTGGCTCAAGTGGTAAAGTGCTAGCCTTGAGCTGAAGAGCTGAGGGACAGGGCCCAGACCCAGAATTCAAGCGCCACGACTGAAAAAAAAAAAAAAGATGGAGATAAGAGTCTCATGGACTTTCCTGCCCTGGCTGGCTTTGAACCTTGATCCTCAGATCTCAGCCTCCTGAGTAGCTAGGATTACAGGTATGAGCCACCAGCACCTGGCTTATTTTTTTTAATTTTTTTTAAATTTTTATTTATTTAGTCGATCGTGGGGCTTGAACTCAGGGCCTGGGTACTGTCCCTGAGCTCTTCAGCTCAAGGCAAGTACTCTACCACTTGAGCCACAGCACCACTTCCGGTTTTCTGGTGGTTTATTGGAGATAAGAGTCTCATAGACTTTCCTACCCGGGCTGGCTTTGAACCGAGATCCTCAGATCTCAGCCTCCTGACTAGCTAGGATGACAGGCGTGAGCCACCAGCGCCCGGCAATACTTATTTAGTAATGAGTTCTGATTCTTTAGCTGGCTTGTGCCTGCTTTCCAAGCCTGAGAAGAAATCTCTAAGCATGACTTTCAGCAAGAAAAGAAGCATGGTGCAAATGGGAGAGACCTACCTAGCAAACACAGGCCCTGAGTTCAAGCCCCAGGACCACCAAAATAAACCCGAGCTTAGAAAGACTCTGTCTGCTGTGCTGCGCTTAGCAGCGGAGCGCTAGTGTGTCAGGCCACAGAAAAGGTTCTTTGTCCATCGTGGAAAGTGTGGGGATTGCCTCAGCCCGGCCACGCTCCGTTACACCCTGCCGTTAGTAAAGACAGGCCTGTATTTTTAGCAGTGTGTTTCTAGTTGAAAGCAGGTAGACGCTCACCCTGTTCAAAGAGGGCTTGCCAAACAGGCCATGTTCCTTCCAGTTAGAAATGCCACGCCCTTCTTGAGGTTTTTGTTTTGTTTTGTTTTGTTTTTTGCCAGTCCTGGGGCTTGAACTTAGGGACTGGGCGCTGTCCCTGAGCTTCTTTTGCCCAAGGCTAGCACTCTACCACTTGAGCCACTGCACAGCTTGCAGCTTTTTCTGTGTATTTTGTACTGAGGAATCGAACCCAGGGCTTCCTGCATGCTATGTGAACACTCTACCACTGAGCCACCTTCCCAGCCCCTTGAAGTATTTTTTCTCTACCAGCCCCACTTTGTGTCTGCACCCATGCCATTCAGCCTGCAATTTTAGTGACCTGTGGGCAGTGCTTTTCTGTTTGTAGAGATTGTCTGGCTATGCAGCCCATGCTAGCTTCCAACTCACTATGTAACGCCCACTGTTTTTATCTTTGGGTTTTAGTCAAGATCAGTAATTAGCATGAGCTTCTGAGTTTAATAGAGGAAGGCATATTTCAAATGGCTGTGTGTTCTGTTGAGGGTTCAGATGGTATCCTGTGCTCTCCGTAGAAAAGATACTTCGTGGACCAGCGCAGAGTGTTTGTCCGTGGAGGAAATGGAGGCTCTGGTGCCAGCTGCTTCCACAGTGAGCCCCGCAAGGAGTTCGGAGGCCCCGATGGTGGGGATGGCGGCAATGGCGGCCACGTCATCCTGAGAGGCACGTACCCTGGGGACAGCTGGAGAGGAGCCTGCTCACATCCCAGCTGTACCTTCTTGCCCTGATGTACTTCTGCATTAAAAACCGCACATGTCTGTCACCCTAGCTGCTCAGGAGGCTGAGATCTGAGGATCAGGGCTTGAAGCCAGCCTAGGCAGGAAAGTCTGTTACCTCCAATTAACCATCAAAAAAGCCAGAAGTAGAGCTTTAGCTTTTTCACTAGCTTTGACCGGAAACACTCAGAGACACACCCAGACCCTGAGCTCAAGCCCAGTACGACATGCACACCATAGTTTGATGTGTAGATTCCATTGTTGTAACTGGATGTTCGTAAACAACATGAAAGTAAGTAACTACAACTTTGAATGCTTTCAAGAGTTGTTTGGGTTTTTGTTTAAAAAAAAATGTTATTATAAAGGTGCTATACAAAGCAGTTACAGTTCCATACGTCAGGTAACAAGTACATTCCTTTTTGGACAGTGTCACCTCTTCCCTTTTCTCTCCCAGTTTTTCCCTCTCGTCCCTACCCACAAATTGTATAGTTCATTTTCAACACAGTGTCTAGTGAGTACTGCATTTGTTCATCCTTTATCCCTCCATTTCTGTGCCCCCTTCCCCTCCCAAAGACAGATAAACAAATCAGACCAAAAAAAGAAAACAAAAAAATCACCAAGAAGAAAACCTTGTTTCTATTTCCTGGAGTTCATCTCGATAACTACTATTTTATGTGATCAGAGCGCTGAGGCCTTGCGCCTGCGTGCTCCCCGCCTCGTATCCTCCTTTGGTCTCACTGTGCATGAATGTCTAGAGACCTGTGTCATTGATCGTGTTTCCGTGTTTATTAGATCTAGCTTCTGCATATGAGAGAAAACATGCGCCCTTGTGTCTCAGTCTCAGGAAAACAAAAGATTCCTTGTAGAAACCTAACATGGTATGAGACGTCAGAGGGCGAGACTTTCAGTTACCATCCAGCAAGCGCTGCGGGGCCCCGCACTGCGCTCGGCACACGCTCAGCCTCACATGCTAAGTGAGGTGGGAGCAGACGTGTTCACAGTACAGTACCGCAAAAACATACTGCATTTTGTTTTACTTGGTTCTGATTTTGTGGGGTTTGAACTCTGGGCCTGGGTGCTGTCCCTGAGCTCTTCAGCTCAAGAAAAGTACTCTGCCACATGAGCCACAGCACCACTTCTGGCTTTCTGGTGGTTAATTGGAGATGAGTCTTATGGACTTTCTTGCCCAGACTGACTTTGAACTGTGATCCTCAGATCTCAGCCTCCTGAGTAGCTGGGATTACAGGTGTGAGCCACTGGCACCTGGCTTGGTTCTATTTTTGAGATAGGTTCTGGCTGTGAAGCCAACACTGGCCCTGAACCTCAAAATCCTCTTGCCTCAGCCTCCCAAGGGCTGGGTTACAGGTATGCACCACCAAACTCTCAGCACTGCTATTTTTTAATTGATGGCATTGTGAGTGACTTCAAAGTCTTCAGAAATGACAGTGTTTTCTGAAGGAAAGAACTTACCTTTCTCTAAAATCACATTGCTAGTTGGAAATCTCTGCCACAGCTCAATTCCACATCTCCACACGCAGTTAAGGGTTCTTAAGATTCTGGTTCTGCTTTGAGCATTTGTGTGCGCACACGCATGTATGACATGCACACGTGTACACGTTTGCATGTGGGCTGATTCTGGGACTTGGACTCAGGGCCTGGGTATTGTTCCTGATCCTTTGTGCTCCAGGCTAGCCTCTCCTACTTGAGCCACAGCTCCACTTTGGGATTTGGGGTGCTTAGTTGGAGATGAGTCTCACAGACTTCCCTGCCTAAGCCGGCTTCAAACTCGTATCTCAGCCTCCTGAGTAGTAGGTGATAGGCTCTGTGTTAACACAAAGGTACTGAAAGCTCCTGCTCTCGCTCTAGTTGACCAGCAGGTCAAGTCCCTGTCCTCAGTGCTGTCCCAGTACAGGGGTTTTGCTGGAGAAGATGGTGGCAGCAACAACTGCTCTGGCCGGGGTGGTGCTGTGCTGTACGTTCAGGTAAGCCAGGTGTGGGAGGCATGGGCACTCCTGTCCTGGGGTGCGCCTGACCCCGTGAGGTCTTGGGGTGCTGCACCGGTGCCCATGCGCTCCTGCCCTGTGAGGGCTCTTTTCCCCTGATGCTTCTGTTGAGCTCCAAGTTTTAGAAACACTGAAAAAGCCACCTGGGCAGGTTAGTCTTTGTTTTCAGGTAGCCATGCTGTGTAGCCCAGCTGAACTTCAACTTTGGGTCTTCCTGCTTCTACCTCCCAATCGCTGGGGTTATAGGTCAGTGTCACGACACCTGGCCAACTTCGCATCTGGGGAACGATACATGGAGTGTGTTGTACAGGGCGAGCACCCCTAAGATCTGCTGTGCTTGAGAGGAAAAGGGGCTGTGGTACCCCACCCTGCCCTCCCTAGCCCCCCCTCCCCCCGATGACTTGCCCCTCTCCAGGTCCCTGTGGGCACGCTGGTGAAGGAGGGGAGAGAAGTCGTGGCCGACCTGTCAAGCCCGGGAGAGGAGTATATCGCTGCCCTGGGCGGGGCAGGGGGGAAAGGCAACCGCTTCTTCCTGGCCAATGACAACCGCGCTCCTGTAACGTGCACCCCAGGACAGCCGGGCCAGGAGCGCGTTCTCTCCCTGGAGCTCAAGACCGTGGCCCACGCTGGCATGGTGGGTCCAGCCCTGCAGCTGTGTGCTCACCCCTCCAGTCGCCGTCGTGAGTGCAGTGGCTGGCACCGGGGCTTGTGTTCCCTATTGCTCAGCCCCGCCCCGCCAGCCCCCAGCCCCGCCCCCAGCCGTCTGGCTCACGCAGGCACCCCCTTTGCTTTGCCTTGCAGGTTGGGTTCCCCAACGCGGGCAAGTCCTCACTGCTCCGAGCCATCTCGAACGCAAAGCCTGCCGTGGCTTCCTATCCGTTCACCACCTTGAAGCCCCACGTGGGGATCGTCCACTACGAAGACCACCAGCAGTTAGCAGGTAGAGCTCCCAGAATCCTAGAGGGAAGCAGGGGAGTCGTTATGTAACTCCTGACTTCAGCTTCCTGCTTAAAATGTGGTGTGTTTTCCTTATTGAAAGTATTTTAGTCGATCTGTATCAAAGTTCGGAGCCCCCACCCCCACACAGGAACCCTTAGCTTCGTCTCAGAAACAGGAGCTCCGATGCCGAGCCCTGGGAGGGGCTGCTCCTCCCGCAGGTTCTGCTCGTCTTGGGGTTGAGCAGCCTCGGCCACGCAGACTGCATGCGATTTAAAAAGCTTTCCCTGCACCATTTTGAGAGAAGAAAACTTTTTTCCAGAAGATAATGTACCCATTAAAAATAGTAAGCCTGCTGGTAAGGTTATTTGTATAGCACTTTATATTTGCAAAGTACTCTATAATGATTTTTATCGGTAATCAAATTATTCATAGAGTGCAGGAAGCCATTTCCCCTTTTTTGAATCCTGTTTGAAGCCAGAAGACAGGCGGGTGTTCAGTATTCCTCATTAGCCTGATCCGAGTACCCCAGAGCCTTTGTGCACCGCAGGCTGAGGTGCTAAGTCACCCAGGGTGGAGGAGTTGCTGGAGATGAGGGTGTTCCTGAGAGGGTCTGGAGAACGCAGGGATCGGCATGGAGGGGGCTGGGCCTCTCCCCTCCGCCCCCGGCTTAGGGTCATCAAGGAGCCAGCCCTGGCCATGATTGTGCACTCTGGTGTCCCACAGTGGCCGACATCCCAGGCATCATCCGAGGCGCCCACCGAAACAAGGGCCTGGGGCTCAGCTTCCTGCGGCACATCGAGCGCTGCCTCTTCCTCCTGTTCGTGGTGGATCTTTCTCTGCCAGAGCCGTGGACTCAGGTTGAGGACTTGAAGTATGAACTCGAGAAGTACCAAGAAGGCCTGTCCACGAGACCTCACCAGATCATTGCAAATAAGATTGACCTCCCGCAGGCCCGAGCCCATCTGGCTCAGCTCCAAGCCCGCCTGGGGCAGGAGGTCATCGCCCTGTCGGCCCTGACCGGGGAGAACCTGGAGCAGCTGCTGCTGCGGCTGAAGGAGCTGCAGAGCACCCACTTGGAGGCAGGGCTGGGGCAGGGCCGCCAGCCTCTCCGGGGGTAGAGCCCGGGGCCAGAGGCTGGCGCAGGGCTGGCCAGCTTGTGCAGAAGGCACGGCAGACCTAAGACGTGGGCGGCCTCGAATGCAAAAGAAGTGCTTGTAAACATTTGAGAGTGTTGGTGTTTCTGACTTCCCACCGACTTGGGGCTCCCCTGGCAAAGTGTCCTGTCCCCCCCTCCTGCCCCCCCACCCGCCGTGGCCAAGGGTTCCTTCAGGTGGCAAAACATTCCCAGTGCCTGACACCCGGTCCGTTCCCAAGTGCTCTGCATACCTGTCGGCCTCGCTGACTAATTTGCTGAGGTTGACTCATTTGTGCTAATTAACACCTCTAATTAGGAGGAGGACAAGGCTGCTGGCTGAGGTTAGCAAGCGCTGCTGCTGCTGCTGCTGCTGCTGCTGCTGACGCCGCTGCCACTATACAGCGTAGGCCCGGATGAGCGCAGCGGAAGAGGCCAGACCCGGGCTCGCCAGCACATTAGTGCTTTTGGCAATTCAGCCTTTGATCCCCACGCGGGCACAGCCCAGCAGAGCAGCAGCCAAGTACCAGCTTCTTGGTGCCGGTCGGTGCCGTGGGCACCTTGGCACGATTTCCCCGAGCACCAGTGGGAGGAACGGTGAGGACTAACTCCTTCCAAGAATGCCAACTGAGCTGAGCTCGGGAGCTGAAGGCCAAAGCAGCCTCAGGGCTTCACGACTCAGTGCACCCAATATCCGACCCAGGCAGGCGCAGCTCCTGACTCCGCTTAGGCCTGCGGGAGCGGGTTGTTAACTGAAGCTGACATGAGCCGTGAATCTGGGCAGGGCGAGGGTGCGGGAGACGAGCCCCTGGTGGGGGCTGCTCTCCTCCTTCTACCTGCTTCTCAGACCCCACCCCAGCCCCCAGGGAGGATGCTAGCCTTCCTCCCCAGGGGAGCTGCAGCCTGGAGCCAGCTTGCTTCACCCAACACTGGGCTCCCTGGAAGGGACTCTGTCCCTGGCAGGGCTAAGGGATTTGTACCCAGTGCCTGGGTGGCCACAGGTAGCGTTGGACAAGGATACCTGCACCCTCTTACCTCTTACCCCCCCCCCCCGCCCCCCAGCCTGGTCCTCTGTGGTCCCTGAGGGCCTTCAGAAATGAGGTGGAGGGTGCGAGTGCAAACGGAGACCCTCCACCTTTGGGGAGACGCGGGCCACAGGGAAAGCTGGCCACCGGGGTCTTGGGCAGGCCGCCACCAGGCGCGCCCCAGGAGGCTGGTCCTTGTGTGTGCTGAGCTTGGGCTACCTCAAATAATAAGCCGGCGCCTCAGCTCTCAGGAGCAATCCAGTTTTGATCTAACATCAAATCTGCAACTAGAACACCAGGTCCTTTTACCCCGAGCTTTATTTTAATGTCTTCTGATTTCAAAGGTCCTGGCGTTCCGGAGGCCGGGGTGGGTCTGGCGTCTATTGCTTTCTCTTTCAGGCCGCCACAAAGGGTTTGTAGTCAAGCCAGGCCTGAGAGCATTAATTATCCCCCGCTTTCATCTTTGTGCGCCCCGTGCTCTGGGGAGGGGGCACTCAGCCCGCCCGCCTGACCCCGGCCCGCCCTGCCCACCCCCAGCCGCCGCGGCCGCCCTGCCTCCTGACACGCAGGTCGTGGTGGTGTCCTGGACTCACCAGCCCCTGCCTGTGATCTCCTCACCACACACGCCACCGAGGTCGCCGAGGGGCGGACAGGACACGGCCAGTGACAGGAGTGCCGCACCCATCCGTGAGCTGAGCGCGGTCGGGCTCTACAGCTGCAAGCACCAAGAAGGAAAGCTGTGTCTCCGGCTGCCTCAGCTTAGGGAGCTGCCAACCGTGGGTTCCAGGTTGAGTGCCTCCCACGTGATGAAGCCTCCCTTCTAAAACGGACCAATGGGGGTACAACTCGGGGAGTGCAGCACCCCCTGCCCACCTAGCGAGTTTCCAAGGGGGAAACCCCACCTGCCCATCCCCTGCTCCCCGGGTCCACTTGATGCCCTGCAGACGTGCCTCCTGCCTTCCCAACTCGGGGACGGCCATAGGCAGCGGGGACTGGGACCCGTGGCCTCAGAGAACCTGACCCCAGGAAAGGCAACAGGCCTTTGTGGAACGAACGAGGCACCGTAATAGATTCTGGGTACGTTCGCGTCTCTTCCTCGGAGGCTGTAAAGTCAGATGGTGCTTGCAGCCCTGAGCGGCGACGCTGCCCGTTCTCCAGGCCATTTCCACGGAGATGGCTTTCTAGTGCCCATCTGGGACATGGCTGACCTGTCATGTGGCGGGCCAGCACCCCCACTCGGCACAGTGGCCTGAGGTCTGTGCTGCCTGCAGTCTGCGTCGGCAGTTTTTCTGGGCCCTGCAACATCTGTCCCCATAGGCCCTCAGCAGGCCGGCCTCCCTTGGTGGCTTTTCTCTCGGGATGCAGGCCAGTACCTGGCAGGTAGCACGCAGCTGCCTTCCAGCAACAAGCCCTGGCCTGTGGGGTCTTGCTGCCCCAGCCGGGGGCCGCTGGGTCTCCAGGCTGAGTGCATCCGCCCTGTGGGTAGCCGCCATCCAGTGGTTCTGTGGGCCATCTGCTGGGAGAGGCCATCCGACCTGGGTTTTCTGGATGTAGGGTTGAAGCAAGGGGCCTGGGCCCAGAATAAGGATGTCTCTAAGTCTGCCAGCATTCTGCCCTCTGCTTTCCCTCAGGCTGGAATCTTCACTGCAGATCCCGCCACCTGCTCTAGGAACCAAGCCTCAGGTCTAACTAGGTGCCAGGACACAGGGTGGGCTTTGCTCTTAGCACTTCACAGCTACTACCAGCTCGGCTCCGAGCTTGCTGGGGTTCTTTTTAAAATTGTTATTATAAAGGTGATGTTACATGAGTCAGGTAATGAGTACATTTCTTTTTGGACAATGTCATCCCTTCCCTGGCTCTCTCCCAGTTTTTCCCTCCTGTCCCCGCCTACAAGTTATATAGTTCATTTTCTACATAGTGTCTAGTGCCGCTGCTGTATTTGTTCACCCTTTGTCCCTCCATTTCTGTGCCTTCCTTCTTCTCTCCAAGACAGATAAACTAAACAAAAAGAAAAGAAAACAAAAGCAATGCTGGGCACTGGTGGCTCACACCTGTAATCCTATCTACTCAGGAGGCTGAGATCTGAGGATCACAGTTCAAAGCCAGCTGGAGAAGGAAAGTCTGTGAGACTTTTTTTTTTCTGTTGGTCATGGGGCTTGAACTCTGGGCCTGAGCACTGTACCTCAGCTCTTCAGCGCAAGGTGAGCACTCTACCACTTGAACCACAGCACTACTTCTGGTTTTTTGGTGGTTCATTGGAGATAAGAGTCTCATGGACTTTCCTGCTCGAGCTGGCTTTGAACTACAATTCTCAAATCCCAGCCTCCTGAGTCGCTAGGATTATAAGTGTGAGCCACTGGCACACAGCTATCTGTGAGACTTTTATCTCCAATGAACCACCAGAAAACCAGAAATGGAGTTGTGGCTCAAAGTGTAGAGCATTAGCCTTGAGCAAAAAAGCGCAGGGAAAGGGCTCATACTCTGAGTTCAAGCCTCACAACCAACAAAGCAAAGAAAAAACCTCTTATTTCCATTTCCTAGAGTTCATTTCAATCAATATATATATATATATATATATATATATATGTATATATTTTGTGTGTGTGTGTGTGTGTATGTCGTGGGGCCTGAACTCTGGGCCTGGGCGCTGTCCCTCAGCTCTTCAGCTGTAGACCAGTGCTCTACCACCTGAACCTCAGCCCCACTTCTGGCTTTTTCTGCTTATGTGGTGCTGAGGAATCGAACCGAGGGCCTCATGCATGCAAGGCAAGCTCTCTACCACTGAGCCACCTTTCCAGCCCTCAATAAGTATTATTTTATATGATTAGAGGCACAGAGGCCTTGCTCCTTTGTGTTGCTCTCCTAAGAGCATCTTCCTTTGGTCTCACTGGGTGTGAATTCCTAGAGTCCTGTGCAATTGATCATGTCCCAGTGTATTTTAGACCTAGCTTCCACATAGGAGAGAAAACACCCACTGTTTGTGTCTCTGAGCTTGCCTTACCTCACTTAACATGATTTGTTCTAGGTTTAGGGGCTTTTGTCCACTTTCCCTTGTCTTGTTGCCTAGAGGTTCACACCTACTCTGTTCCTTTCCTGTGGATGGACACAGAGGAAAACACACTTGCTGTGTTTCCAGGGACTTATATGAAAGGCCGGGGAAAGCAAGGGGCCTACAGGGCTCCAGAGAAATGAGATCCTGGCCCACATCAGGGGAGTCCCCTGACCTCCGCAGATGCGAGCGGGAGCCGGTCCACGGTTCCTGGTTTAATGTGCTGCCGAGTGAGCCGGGGCTTGTGATCCAGCTGCCCGGCAGCTGCAGCGCCATGGCTGCTCCTGGGGAGTGGGCCCTGCCTCCCATCCTGGGTGTCCGGGTGCCCTCAGCGGGCCCTGCCCTGTGGGGCGGCACCCCCAAGGCCTGGGAGGACCTTGCAGCTCTCTGTCTGCTCTCCAGACCCAAGGCCGCTCCTAGCTGGCTCCCTGGTGGAGGTGGAGAGGGCCGTCCAAGCATGAAACAGCAGAAGCTGTCTCTCCCTCCGGAGCCCCAGCGACACATTCCTGTCCCCAGCTTTCAGGGTTCTTTCTGTCTTGCCCAGTGTCTGGCGGCCTGGACCCCTTGGCTTGTGGCTGCCTCACTTTCTGTACAATCTCCCTCCATGTCCATCTGTTGTCCCCCCCTTCTTTTGAGAGCAGGTCTTGCTTTATCCCAGGTGGGCCTCTAACTGGCCATACCCCTGTGGGGGCTCAGCCTCTTCCCAAGTGTGCCAGCCGTTAGAGCCACTCTCTGTCCAGGTCCTTATCCGGCTACTTGGACCAATGGGGCTTACTGCTGAAGTTTTGGAAGGACGAGGATTTGGGGGTGTTACTCAGCTCTGCCCTGCCTCCTCGTTCTCACGTGGTGTGTATACTGTGACCTGCACTGGGTGACAGCCACGAGTCTTCTACTTCTCTCTGCCCCAGAGCCACCAGAGCCCAGCCACCTAGCCAGTGCCCGCGCACCGTCCGTGCTGAACCCCACATGGCCGCTGCCCAGCCTGCGCGTGGTGAATTCCCCCCCACACTTTCATACGCTCACAGCTCTGCCTCCCGGCCCTGGCTGCCTTGCCCACGGGTCCCCGGGTACACTGAGGGCACGCCCATGTCACAGCCTCCTGATGCTGAGCTTGTGACCAAATGCCCTTCCCAGACACCCCATGGATGCTCCTAGCTGCGAAGCCGAAGCCAGCCCGCCACGTGGCCCCTCGGAGCGCAGGCACCGCTGTGGCTGCGTGCCCCCTGAGCCTGGCCTGTGAGACCACCGTGGCCCGGGTTCACCGTGCAGGGCCGTGCCCACGCTGAGGACAGTGCCCCTGCTCTCACACACACGTGCTGAGCATGTGCTAAGATGTCCAACGGCTGGGACACAGCTGGAGGCGAGAGGGAGGCGCCGCTAGACAGCAGAGGGAATGAGCTCAGCGAGCTGTGTTCTGCGGGCGGCTGGGAGCTGGGCGAGCAGCACGGCAGCAGCTGCAGGTGGCCTGCTGTGCTTGTTTATGTGGCATTCATGAAGTACCATACTGGAGCTGGAGAGACGCTGGGTTCCTCCGCCACAGGCAGAGGGCCCGCGAGGGCAGGAGGATGGGCGTGTCTTCGGAGGTGAGCTGCGGCTGCGCACAGAGAGCCTGCTAGGACCCAGTGCACAATGGGCCGCAGGCGCCTGTTGGAAGATGAGAATTGTCCCAAAAGGACGTGGTGGCGGCTATGCGACACCGTGAACTTGAATGGAGCAGATAGAGCCGAAAAGTGTGCATATTCTACCGTGAACTTGACTGCAGCAGATAGAGCAGGCGCCTAAAAGTGTGCATATTCCACCATAGTAGAAAACCAGGCTTGCACTGAATACGAGTATACACACAGCATGCACCCTGAGGGGTGACATGGATCTTGAACACGTGGTTCAGCAGACCTTGGCAGCTCCTCATCGAGGCCCAAGGTCCCGCCGGAGACCAGGTGAGGGGATGCAGGGATCTCTGGGCAGTTGCCTTCCAGAGCACCGCAACTGTGATGCGGTGGCCTCTGAACCGGAGCTCTGGGACCTCCGTGCCACACAGCGATGCGCTCCTGGCCGCCTGATCCAGTGCCACCTGTGAGGACAGATCTGGGCAGCAGAGCCAGTGACCTGAGCTCCCGACCGGATCCTACGACTGGACAGTCAGGTCACTTGGCCACCTCCGACCACACAGGCTGAGGAAGCGCCTGGAAACTGCATCATGCAGCCCTCTCTCACCTTTGCCTCTAATTCTTTGTCTGTTTAAACCTACAGCTCATGCCGGTGTCCTGAAGAGAGCCGATGTGTTACATGACTGATTTATTACATGGCTGCTCGTGCCAGGAAGAAATCTTTCTCCGCTCTTCATTGCGTGGCCCCCAACATAGCAGTGAGTGGCCAACCTAACGTGTGACCCTGAAGTTTTGAGCCTAAGACTGGTTTTAGGACGCCAGGCATCCTGGACTTGCTTGGGCCCCATCCTTCCTTCCTAACTCATTTCTCCCTTTTAGAATGGGCCACTGTGTACTGGAAGTATGATGTCGTTTTATATCTAACAGGATCTCACAGCTAAGCGTTTGCCTTGAGTCTCAAAGCAGACTATGAATTTGGACTTTTTAAATTTTTATTTATTTTTTGCCAGTCCTGGGGCTTGAACTCAGGGCCTGGACATTTTCCCTGAGCCTCTTTATGCTCAAGGCTAGCACTCTATCATGTGAGCCATGGTACCACTTCTAGCTTTTTCTAAGTAGTTTATTGGAGATAAGAGTCTCACAGACTTTCCTACCTGATCTGGCTTTGAACTGTGACCCTCAGATCTCAGCTAGGATTACAGGCATGAACCACTAATGCCTGGCTGGACTTGATTTTTTAATGATACTGCACTTTTTTTTTTCTTTTTGGTCAGCCACAGGGCTGTTCATGAGTTCATCAGGGCCTGGCCGCTGTCCCTGAGCTCTTTTTGCTAAAGTGGAGCCACAGCTCCACTTCTGGTTTTTGAGTGGTTAGAGATAAGAGCCTTATAAAGACTTTACAAGGACATTTCTGTCCGGGGTGACTTTGCGATCCTCAGATCTCAGCCTCCTGAGTAGCTAGGATTACAGGTGTGAGTTACTGGCCACCTGGATGATACTAGGTTTTGAACTTAAGAGCTTTTGCTAGGTAGGTGCTCTACTATTTGAGCCAGTCTAAATTCAGCCCTGAATTTAGACTTTTAAAAAATTTTTATTGTGGGGCTGGGAAGGTGGCTCAGTGGTAGAGCGCTTGCTTGCATGCATGAGGCCCTGGGTTTGATTCCTCAGCACCACATAAGCAGAAAAAAAAAATGCCGGAAGTGGCACTGTGGCTCAAGTTGTAGAGCGTTAGCCTTGAGCTGAAGAGCTGAGGGGCAGCGCCCAGGCCCAGAGTTCAGGCCCACGACCAGACCCAAAAAAAAAAAAAATTTTTTTATTGTGTGGCTGGGAAGGTGGCTCAGTGGGAGAGCGCTTGCCTTGCATGCATGAGGCCCTGGGTTCGATTCCCCAGCACCACATAAGCAAAAAGAAAAAAAGCTGGAAGTGGCGCTGTGGCTCAAGTGGTAGAGTGCTAGCCTTGAACTGAAGAGCTGAGGGACAGCGCCCAGGCCCAGAGTTCAAGCCCCATGACTGGACCCCCCCCAAAAAAAATTATTGTTATTATAAAGGTGATGTACGTAAGTCAGGTAAAGAGTACATTTCTTTTTTTTTTTTTTTTGGTCAGTCATGGGGCTTGAACTCTGGGCCTGGGCACTGTCCCTCAGCTCTTCAGCTCAAGGCCAGTGCTCTACACTTGAGCCACAGCACCACTTCTGGTTTTTGAGTGGTTTATTGGAGATGAGGGTCTCATGGACTTTCCTGCACAGGCTGGCTTTGAACTGTGATCCTCAGATCTCAGCCTCCTGAGTAGTTAGGATTACAAGCGTGAGCCACCAGCACCCAGCAAGAGTACATTTCTTTTGGACAATGTCACACTGAATTTAAACTTTTGAGCAATGTGAGGGCTTTGTTACCAGCTGCAAGACTTTTGGGAAGTGACTAACCTAAAAATAAGAGTCATTCTGACCTAATGAGTGGCTCATCCCTCACTGGATAGCAGTATTAGACGGGTAAAAGATGGGAAGTTGAGTCTAGCTGGAGGAAGAAAGCTGGGCGCTGGTAGCTCACACCTGTCATCCTAGCTACTCAGGAGGCTGAGATCTGAGGATCACGATTCAAAGCCAACCTGGGCAGGAAAGTCCATGAGACTCTTATCTCCAATAAACCACTAGAAAACCAGTAGTGATGCTGTGGCTCAAGTGGTAGAGCGCTAGCCTTGCACTGAAGAGCTGAGGGACAGTGCCCAGGCCCAGAGTTCAAATCTCACGACAGACAGACAGACACACCCCCCCAATCCCCCCCCACACACAATAATAATCGATGGAGGAAGGCGGCCCCTGGAGCCGTGTTCTCGAGGACTGCATCTCTCCAGGCTCCTCCTGCACCTCCTCTCTTGGCTGGCTGGTGACGGTGATGTGAGCCCTCCGCTCCACCACGCCCTCCCTGCCACGGCGGCCTCTCGTCTCTGAAACTGTGTGCCAAATAAGTTGTCTCCATGAGGTTGGGGGTCACAGTGACTATTGGTAACGGGGAATCTTCCTATGTGACGTTGGTCAGGCGCATCATCTGCAAAACGGAAATCCCAGAGCCTTTCTACTGGAGGACAGGGATCCGAATGGGGTCTGAGATGTGGTGTCACCTTGGTGTTGTGGTCCATGCACATTCCTCCTGACCAGCACGTGGCAATCCTTCCCAGGCAGGCGCAGAACCCTGCTCAGCCCCCCCCCATGTCCCCAGTGCGGCCCATGCCTGCACCGGGCGTGGGGGCGGGGGGGGGGAACAGGAGGCCCCAGGCGCCAAGGGACCCTAGGCCACACAGCCACGTGTGGCCTGTTTAGATGGAACTTGTGTCCAGCCTCCCCCAGCTCTGTTTGCCCTGCACCGGTGAGGTGGGCGGGGGAGAAGTCGGTGGGGAGAACGTGACCCTCTGGAGGCCCGGGGCAGTGGGAAGTGCCCAGCTGCCCCCAGCCTTCTGTGGTCCTCCCGCCTGCAGGAGGTGGGACCCAGGCACTTAATGACAGGTTAGCGCAGCGCTGTCTGCTGTCAGCAGGTGCACAGCCGCACAGCCAACAATGGAGCAATTTGGGTAATGGCAGGGAGGCCTGCACCGGCTGAGGAGCCACTTCCTGCCCGCGGAGGAGGGGGCCGGGGGAGGGGGGGCTGCAGAGTTGCAGCCCACTAGGGGCCCACACTGGGCCTGGCCGCCCACAGGCCTGAGTCCATGCTTTGGAGGAAAAAGCTGAGGTGCGGGGTGCCTTCCTGGTCTCTCCTGCCTGCCGGAATAGGAAGGCGGAGGGCTGGGGAACCCCTGGGAAACCTGGGTTTTACTCCCAGCCTTGAGCAGAGCTGGGGTGAGGCTGGGGCACACCCTACACCTCAGGTCCTCCCGGCCCTTCCAAAAGTACTTTCTATGACCTTGGCCCATGACCCCTTGGCATGCCTCCCTTCTCTGTCCCCACACTGGGACTGCGCAGGGTGCATAGAAAGCGGGCTGCTTTCCTGCCTCCTTTCTTCAACCAAACAATGGAGCGCACACAGTAGGTGCTCAGTAAGTGCTTCATGCTGAGATGAGCAGAGCTGGGGCTTGGTTCCAGGACTCCCAGAGTCCTCACAGATGCCCACTTTGCTCCCTATTTTGGGGATCCTCCTGCCTGGCACTGCCCCGGGGGCCCTGGTCCCCAGCACAGTCCTGGCCACCTGGCGGTGCCCAGCACACAGCAGGTGCAGGAAGAATAGATGAGCAGAGAGAAGCTGGGTTAGGCGAAGCCTGGCACTGGCGTTGGCTGCCGGGAGGGACAGCAGAGGGGAAGGAGAGGGGCCAGCATCCCTGCTGCCCTCCGTCTGCAGAGCAGTGGGCAGGCGCCCCTCGGGGCTGAGGCCTCGGCTGGCACCCAGAAGGAGCGTGGACGACGCCCAGTGGAAGGCCCAGCCACAGCGGCGGGGGAACAGGAGTGCCGGGAGGCCATGAGGCTTCGGCCTGGCAGGGCCACGCGGCCGTCCCTCTGGCAGTCCTCGCTCCCCGTGATCTGGCCTTTCGCAGAAGGACGGGCTGGGCTCACCCGTGTACAGAACAGAACCTGGGTGCTCTGGAGCTCCCGCTCAGACTGGGAAGACAGCCCTCCCCCCTGCAGCCAGCCTGTGCCCAGAACCTTCCCTAGCGGACACCCCAGAGCGAGCGCAGGGCAGGCCAGGAGAGCAACACAAGCAGCCAACGCCTGCCCGTCAGCGGGGCCCAGGCAGGCTCTGGCCCTGAGACCCCTCCACGAGGCCTGCCCAGCTGGCTGCAGGGTGGTGTTCCCCACTCCAAGGAGCGACAGAGAGCCGGGCCAGCGGCCGCGCAGGAGCAGCTTCCCGCACAGGACCCAGCAGCGCCACTGTGGGTGTGGCTCCGGCTGCAGGGCAGGCCCCCTGCTGCCTGCCTGGTACACAGTAGGCGCTCAGTAAACAGCAGCTGTGCGGCTGGGCCCAGCTGCATCTTTGTTTCCTCCAGGGCTGGGACTGCAGGAGAGGCTGGGATGGCAGACAGCCCCTCGGCTGTTTGTTTGCTGCAGACGCGTGGGGCCCAATAGGCTCCGTGTCTTTCTTCTCTCCTCCTCTGTCCCCACGCAGCGGCTCTGGGAGCGGCAGTTTCCAGAGATTGAAGGCAAAATTGCTTGAAAGCCTGCGCTTTTATCCTCCAATTTGTAGCCATTTAGTAGGGCTGGGCAGCGGGGCAGCCAGGGCTCTGGCTGTGCTGTCGCCAGAAAGGGCCCTTTGCTGGGGCGAGCAATTCTTTGTCCTTCCCCAGACACTGGGCTGTGGGACAGACACCTGCCTGCCCCCGGGGAGGCCCGGCTGGGTGGTGCGGGGCCAGCGAAGCTCAGGACTGTGGCTTCCCCACAGGCCTCCGGGTCAGAGCAGCGTCTGCCTTGTAGAAGGCGGCCTCTACCTTCCATACTCAGTGCCCAGAACTCAGGCTTCCCGCCCTGAGGACAGGCCCAGCCCCGGGGCTGGGGTGGGAATTACGGAGTGAGGCCCAGCATCTCCAAGCTTCCCCTCCCCTCCGGTCAGTAAGGAGTGGCCTGTGTGGTGCCCCAAGAAGAGGGGCCTGTCCGAGCCAGAGGGAGACAGAATCCAAACCCAAAGTGGGTCTGGCACTGGTGACTCACGCTTGTAATCCTAGCCAGTCAGGAGGCTGAGAATTGAGGCTCACAGTCCAAAGCAAGCCTGGGCAGACAAATTGACTCTTATCTCTTAACTAGCCAAAGCTAGAAGTAGAGATGTAGCCCAGTGGTAAGTGCCAGGCTTGAGCAATAAAGCTAAGCAAGAGCTTGAGTACTTGAGTTCAAGCCCCAGGACTGGCACGTGTGTGCATGCACACACACGCACACACAATCAGGAGTGGGAAGGAGAGCTGGAGGGGCGGGATGAGCTTGGGTTGAGGGAAGTGTTAGGGTGTAGGGACACAGGTGTGGCCAGGATGTGGGGTGTGGAGCACCTGGAGCAGGAGGGGTTTTGTGGGCTGGATTCCTTGAAGGGTTGGGAATCTGAGACATCGTGAAACTCTGTCGTGCACAGGACATTGCTCTGTCCTGAGGAGGAGCCAGGGGGGCCGGCCCGTGGCGTGGCCATGGATGACAGGACGCCCCACCCCAGGGAGGAGAGGCGGGCCCCTCAGGGGAGGCGGCAGGTCAGGCCAGGTCTGGGGAGTCCAGCAGCAGGGCCGGCATGCTGTCCTGTTTGCAAGGGGGGTGGGGCACCGTCTGCTCGTCCCTCGTGGAGCAGGGCACCCCCCCCCATCTTGTTGCCGCTGTCCCAGCCTGCAGCAGCATCCTGCCCCCAGACACAGCCCTGCGGTGCTCTGCGCATCCGCCCTCTCCACACCCCCCTCTCCACACCCCGCCCAGCGGCAGCCCTGGCCGAGCAGCCCTCCCTGGACCCCTTGGTCTCCCACCATTGCTCTCCTGAGTCCCTCCGAGTGCATGCACAGGGCACGGCTTGTGTCCGCCCCGCACCCTGAGGTGTGCAAGGCCCAGAGCTGCCTTCCAGGTGAAGGCTGTGCCACGGCTCCTGCCACACTTCTGGGAGTGGGTGCACATGCCCAAGGCTGGGGGAGCCCCTCTCGGCGCCACCTCCCCCTCCTGAACAGGCAGGCAGGCCCCTCCCCTGCCCCCCGCCGCCTGGCCCTGAGGGCTGCGGGGCCCTGTGCGGGCACTGCGGGCGCCGTGCTCCAGGGAGAAGCCCTGGGCGGCAGGCCTCCTCCTCCCCCTCTGGTCCTCCGTGATGGGGAGCGCCACCACTACCTGCGCCTCACCTCTTCACCCCAGCGCCTCCCGAGCCCTGCGTTCCGCCCGCCCCACAGACTCCTCAGGAATCAGCACCAATAAAAAAATACACTTTATTGTGACTTCAGGGTGGCAGGGGCAGCGTAGCGGGCACTCAGGCAGCGCGGCATGCAAGTGCCTGAGACGGGCACACGGGACATAGCAAAGCGGCCCTCCCTCCCCCGCCCCCCCCAACCAACCACCCCCAAGACATTCTCCTGGAGCAGGAGGGGCGGAGCAGGCTCTGGGCAGTGGAGCAGCCTCGTGGCCGCGGCCCGGCCCTGGGCTGGCGGGGCGGGAGGCGCAGCTGGTGCGGCTCAGGCGGAAGCCGCTGCACAGGGGGAGGAGGGCGTGGGAGCCACACCTGCCAATCCAGCCCTGAGCTCCTCGGCAATTTTGTCTCTCTTGATTAAACATCCAAGGAACATCAAGTTCACAGACGTGTTTTCTTCTTCTTCATCTTCCTGAAAACACCCAGAATGGAAAAGCAGAGAACGGCTTCGAGGTTCCCGGGGCACTTGTGACTTCATGGGACAGAGTCGGAGGGACGCAGGAGCCAGGGCCTGGGCTGAAGCGCGAGCAGCAGCAGAGGCAGCGTCCCCAGCCAGCCCGGGGGGGGGGGGGGGGGATGCGGGTGCATGGGCACGTGCGTGGGCAGGGATTGAAGCACACACGTAGCATCCGCTCTGGGGAAAGCCCCACTGCAATGTGCGAAAGGTGGACACCACTGGCCATGGCACTTCCAGGCTCCTGCATCATCCCTCTGGGAGGAAAGTAGGATGGAGGAGGACGGGGCCCACACCCCCACACCAGTTCAGCCAGTGAGGCCCCAAGCCAGCCCACCCAATGTCCCCATTGCGTGACGGATGACTAAGAGAGGCCACTGTGCTCAGGGTGGGCCGCAGACGGGGCGTGCAGAGGGCTGGGCCGGGAGAAGGGGTCGCCCAGGAGATCGGGTGCAAGGGGCACGAATGGGGGGGCCTGGGCCGCCGGCTCACTTCCAGCACTGCTCCAGGGAGCCGTGGGGTTGGACCTTGAGCTTCTGGGGGCAGAGCAGCTTGGTGAAGGCCCGGCGGAAGCTGTGGTGGCACAGCGGGTAGAGGACGGGGTTGACCGCCGAGTTGGCCCACAGGAGCCAGAAGGACGTCTCGTACCAGTAGTCGGGGATGCAGCGGCCGTGGCAGGCCGCCCGGATGATCATCAGCAGCGTGTACGGGGCCCAGCAGAGCCCGAAGATGCTCACGATGATGGCCAGCGACTTGGCCACCTTCTTGTCCCGTGAAAGCCGGAAGCGCTGCGTGATACTCTGGGACACCATCTTCATGCGCTTCTCCAGGGACGCCGAGGATGCCGATGGCTTGGAGCCCCTTTTGAGCGAGCGTGGCCTCTCGGTGCCCCGGGAGGAGCTGCCAGAGCTGGAGGTGGGCGAGGCCGTGGCGCCCCCGAGCGCAGCATCCCCGGGCTCGGGCCCAGGCCCGGCCTCGCCAGCCCCGTACCGGTGCAGGGGCACGGCTTCGCCCTGCCCCTTGGGCCAGCAGCCCCAGCAGCCCGGGGCCGGCGGAGGCGTGGAGGGCTGGGCCTCGGGCGGGGGCTCGGGCCCCGCGTCGCGGGCACCGTCCAGCCGGAGGCGGGTGCGTCTCTGGATGTTCAGGTAGATGCTGAGGTTGAAGAAGGTGACGCTGAGGAAGGGCGTGAAGAACTCCAGTGTGGAGGCGGTGATGAGGAAGTACCAGTTGTAGAAGAACTCGGCGTAGCAGTGGCCCTCGGGGATGGAGCTGCCCCCGGACAGGTACTCCCAGCTCAGGATGGCCGGCCCATATAACAGGAAGGCTAACACCCAGACCAGCGCCATCTTCTGAACTGCCCTCCGGGTGTCACCCTGCTGGGCCCGGTAGGAGACCTGCATGGGACGCGGGGCGGTGAGCAGGGCTAGGAGCTCGGGAGGCCTCTTCTTTGCAGCAGTGCTCCCCTCCCCCTCCCCTGCCTGTGCCCCTGGCCAGCCCCTGCCCTGCACACCCTCCTCGAGCCTCAGACCCTCCTGGTCAATCCACGTGTCCCCACCCCAGGGCCAGGAGTGTCGCTGCTGCATCTTGTAAGCCCGAGCCGTCTGCAGAGCCCTGCTGTGCCTACAGGGAGGACCCGGCTCTGCCTCCACTTGGTGCTCCCCAACCAGGGGGGTTGGAGATGCGAGAATGACAATATCCATTCTGAAGACCCCAGGCCCCCACCCCCACCCCCGTCCGTGTCAACGGCTCTGGAAGAAGAGTGGGTAGCCAAGGTCGAGTCAGTAAGCACTTGCGAAAGAACAACATCTCTACCCTCCAAGGGCACAGAGCAACCTGGCAGCATGGCAGAGCGGCGGGAGGGGCCGCGGGCTCTGCCTCAGGTAGAGCTGCCCGGGGAGGAGGGGACAGGGCCCGAGAGCGGCCTGAGGCTGCCCACTGGGCACCCTGGGAGGTGACCGGTTACTGCTGACCACAGGTCAGCGAGGGGCCTCAGTACGCCGGCTCCGTGCCGGGCGCCCTTTGGGTGTGACCTCATTTCATCTCACTTCAGCCCCACGACTGTCCTGCTTTCCTGGTGGCTGGAGGAGGTGTGAGAAGAACACCACCGAACAGCTCAAGAGGACTCCAGGCTGGTGCTCACTGCTCAGCACACCGTGCCTCAGCCTTCCCAGGCTCAAAGGAAACCTGCTCCCCTGGCACAGGGTGGCCGGGAGCGCCCTCGGTGGCAACCCCGCCAGGAGGCGGGGAGGGAGCTGCTGCAAACTCACGCCACAGCGCCCGCCACGCTCCCATGCCGTGAGTCCTGCAGGTCCAGAGCTAACTCACTCACGGTAGCTCCTCAGTCTTACCAAGAGGAGCCTGGGCAACCAGAACTTTCAGCCTGCCTCCCTGGGGCCAGGTGTGCACCACCACATGCACTCAAGTGAGAGACACAGACACTCAGCGCCAGGGGCGCGGCGTGCGCCCGCGCCGGGCTGCGCTGTGGGCCCTTCCCTGCAGGAACATCGGATTCCCAGTGCACCGAGCGGCAGCAGATGGAAACCCGCGCATGCCAGCTCGGAGGCCAGTGAGGACCAACCCCTGAGCACCGGCCCACAACTCACAAGTGGCTAGTGGCCGCCACCTCCCAACCCCTCCCGTGGCCACCGCACACCACCCTCCGCAGGCACGAACCCCGGTTCCCGACACGGGACTCACGGCGCGGGTGACGGATAGGAAGCGGTCGTAGCTGATGAGCACGATGTTGAAGACGGAGGACGTGCACAGCAGGTAATCCACCACCAGCCACAGCTTGCACAGGCCCCGGCCGAAGGTCCAGCGGCCCGTCAGCACGTAGGGCACGTACAGCGGGATGCAGAAGGCACCTGAGGGAGAGGAGGACTGTGTGGGACCGCGGCCGGCAGGGGAGTGGGGTGAGCCCTGTGTGGGAGCAGACACAGGCACCCAAGGACCAGCGTCCCTTATCTTACCCTCTCCAGGGCACAACTTTTGGGGTCCCAGCCTTCAGCCTCAGCACGGCCCCCAGTCTCCCCCACCCCTGTCTCTTGGACTTGGGGGGAGGGGGCAGGAGGGAGGATTCAGGCAGGGGATCTCTGAGCATCTTAAGGCCAGAGCTCCGGCTTCTGCTCAGCCCTCTCAGCCTGCAAAGGGAGGAGGAAAGAGTCTTTTCCTCCTTCCCAGCCCCTATCCTGGCGGTTGGACAGCCTTGTTCCTCTGCTGAGAAGCCAAAACAGCCTTTCTCCTGGCTTAAAGGGCGATTGGCTGCCGCCCCAGCCGCTCCCACCGCCAAAACCGGCTCCCAGCGTCTGGAAGACGCAGCTCGCAGCCCCAACAGGTGTCTGGCGCTCGGCCCCCTCCCTGCGCCCCGCCCCCCGTCGGCAGCAGGACGCGGACACGTGAGCGCGCGCCTCGGCGTCTCCCCCGGCGCCCTCCCCGCGCCCCTTCCCCGGCCCCGCGCTCAAGGTCCCCCTCCCCGCCGCGCCCAGGGCGCCCCTCGCCCCGCCGCCCCCCCACCCCGCGCGTCCCGAGTCCGCCGCAGCCTTTGTCTGGCCGGGGCGCCGCGGCCCGGGCCCCGCCCGGAGGGCGCCCCTCCTCCGCTCCGTCCCGCAGCCCGGGAGGCCGGGAACTTCCCGGCGCTCCCCGCCCCGCGGGGCCTGACGCCCGCTCCCCGGCAGAGCCCCCGGCCGGGCTCGGCGGCGCTCCGGGTCGGGGGGCTTTACCCACGAGGAAGTCGGAGATGGCCAGGTTGAGCAGAAAGAAGTTGTTCTGGGTGCGGAGGCTCGAGTCCGCCACGAAGGCGAGCATGACCAGCGCGTTGCCGAGCACCGTGGCCACGATCAGCAGCGCCATGAGCGCGGCCAGCACCGCGGTCCAGGCGGCCGAGAAGCCGCGCGCCGCGCCCGCCGCCGCCGCCTCTCCCGCCAGCGCCACCGACGCGTTGGGGAACCCGTCGGGCGGCGCGCGCTCCATGGCCCCGCAGCTCACTCGGCGCCGAGACTCGGGGCCGGGCGCGGGCAGAGGGCTGGGCGACCGCGCGGGGCCCCCGCCCGGGAGCCTGGTCTCGGCCGGCTCTCCGCCCGGTCCGGTTTCCCGGGGGGCGCCGGGCGCATGGTCCGCGGGGCTGGGGCCGGGGCCGGGCCGTGAGGCGCGGGGCGCGGGGCGCAGGGAGCGGGGGAGGGGGCTGGGGCCGGAATCCGAGCCGCCGCAGCCGCGGGCAGCGGGAGCGCAGCCGGAGCCCCAGCCGCCGCCGGCGCGTCCGTGCGCCCCGAGCGCCGCGCGCGGCGGAGTGCGCCCCGCGCCCGGCCCGCCGCCCCCCGCGCCCCGCGCAGGGCCCCCGCCATTGGCTGGCGCCTTCGCCCCGCCTCCGGCCCGCCCCCGCCCCGCCCGGCGCGGGCAGCACCACGGACAGCGCCGCGTGCCCGCTCGACCGGCTGGAGCCCCGGCCCCGGGGCGCACGGCGCCTGGCACGGAGCCCGGCCCCGCCGCGGCCGGACCGTGTGCCCGGGGCTCACCCGAGACCGCGCCCGGGGCCCGGCCTCGGGGCCGTCCCGCTGCCCTCGTGCCCTGGGCCCCGCTGACCCCCGGCCGGCCCTCGTCTGTGGCCCGGGCGCCTGTGGGGGGTGGGGAGGGGGCGGCGTGAGCCCCGGCCGCGGAGCGCGCCCCGCCAGGCCCCTCCTCGCGCCCTGCGTGGACGAACGGGTCGGTGCGGGGAAGGCAGCTCCGGAGGCCACGCGCTGGGGAGGGGTCTCCGAGCGCGGCCCCGTCCCGGGCTCGCGTCCCCCGTGCACGGGACCCTGGGTCTCGGGCGACTCCTGGCCGGGGTCCAGAGCAAGTGCAGGGTGACCGGCGAGGCGCGCACAGATGTGGAGTTACATAAGGGAGGACGAGCCGGAGCGGCCCGGCCGGGAGCGGAGCGCGCCCACCGGGCCCCAGGCGGCCCCGGTGGATGGGAGCGGCCGGCGGCGGGGGCCCGGGCCGCGGACCCGCGGTCAGCGCGGCGGGGTGGTCCCGGTGCCGCGGGCCGCCGAGGTCACCGCGCTCCGGGCGCGGCCGGGGCGGCGGCGGCGGCGGCGGCGGCGGCGTTAGCGCCGGCGGGAGGGGCGGGGGAGGAGAGCCGCGGGGCCTCCCTCCCCCTCCCGCGTGCTCAGGTGCCCAGGGTCAAGGACGGAGGCACGCGGAGAGCTTACCGCAGACAGACAGACAGACAGACATGCCCACGCTCCGACACACAGACACCCACAGTCAGGGAAACAGCCACCCAGCGTCAGGCTGGGACCGAGGAACAGACAGCAGACAGCAGACAGGGAACAGCGCCCGAGGGAGAGGGGAAGCGGCGCCTGCTCCTCGGTGGCCGGCGGCGGGGGCCTGGGGGGGGGGGTGAGCAGAGGGTGGGGGAGGCGCCGGCACCCCTTAAGGACAGCAGCTTCTGGTCACGTGAGGGCTGCCCCTCCCCCAGCGCCCGGTGGGAACTTTGGGGAGGGGTCAAAGACTGGGGTTTCTTCCTGCAGGCGTGTTACAGAGGAGCCTAGATCAGGAGCCCGGCTGGCCAGTGGACACTGCTTAGTCTGCTGGAGAGAAGGGGGACCCACCCCAGTTCACCCCCCACCTTTCTGGCAGACTCCCCCAGACCCAACTCACCCCAGCCCAGTTCACCCACTGGGCAGGACCTGTCCCACTCAGGCAGCCAACTGGTGGCCCCGATGCCAGGCTCCTGGCACTGGCTGGAAGGACCCCTCACCCCTCAGACCTTGTTTCCCAGCCTTCCTGTGGCCTGGGGCGCTGGGCAGAGCTGTTCACAGACCCAGCCCACAGCTGCCTCTGGGTCCTGTCCCTCCCTCACTCCCAAGGCTGCCCCAGCTTGGCCTGTGACCCCCCACGCCACCCAACCTCAGGAGACAGAGTTGGGTGGAGGTCCACAGGAAGGCCTGGCTCCTATGACCTGGAGCCCCAGGGACCCCACAGTGGCACAAGGAATACTAATTGCTACTCATCCAGGCTTGAGGGACAGTCAGCAAAAGTCTGTAAAGTCCTTGCAAAGTTACCACTGTCCTGGTGGTGGTCATTAATCTGGAAACTTGCAGAATGCATGTTTCAAGTCCAACTCAGTTACTGGGACCCCAAGCAGAACCAAGGGCTGGGGTGTGGTGGAGGTCTGCTTGCCTCCCCTCCCCCACCTTTCTCCCCAAAGACTTCCCTGCCTGTTGTCCACCCCCAGAGAGCCAGTGGGGCAGAGAGCCAGCTGGGCAGGGAAACTCGGTGGTCTTTCCTTCCAGGGCAGCCCCCACCCCCACAGTTATTGGGAGGGATTGTCGCCCCGAGGGCAGTGTTGAAAGACTGTCTGTGGGTCATCCCTGCCGCAGCGGGTAGGTACTCGGAGTAGAAGGCCCACCTTGAGGACCACACTCTGTCCTAGGGGTCATTTTCTACCCTGGCCCTGTGGGACCCCATGGTATGACCTTAGGATGTTACCAAATTTCTCTGCCTGGAGGTCTTCCATAAACGGAAGCGAACCGGAGTCCTGGGAGTGCTCAGCCCAGAGGTTTGACAAGAGGACAATGGTTGTGGTGGGCGCCCCTGTGGATCTGGCTAGCCCTTACTCGTGTGACCTCATTAGCTCCAGGAGCCCTGACAGCGGGAAGGAAGGATCAGCAGAGCCTGCAGGTGGCCTGCCTAGGATTACAGGAGGCCTGGGGCCTACACACACAACCCAGCGGCTGGCCTGGTCTGGAGGAGGGCCCCTGAGGCCTGTCAATGTACCAGTGTGGCCCGCATGCTTGCACAAGGCCCCAGCATGGCCCTGTTCCCACAGACAGCCGAACAAGGCAGGCTTCATGGGGCTCAGGTCCTGGAGGACTCTGTCTTGGAGTGACTCTCCAGTTCCGTGCTGTGGGTAGAAAAGGGAGTGTGGTCAGTGGGAAGTTCCATGCGTCCAGACACAGCGGTCGGTGTCCTAGTTAAGGGAGCCAGAGGCCTGGAGGGAAAAGCCTGAAGATGGAGACATGGAGCCCTGGGCCAGAGCCAAATCGATGACAGGAGACTGGGCACCCATGAGTTTTTGTGCCTCCTGCAAACATCTATCCCAACACATTTGCCTCAAAGAGGTCCTGTCAATAAACCACCCAGACCAGCAAGGCAGCCTAGAGGCAGCGGCCACGGGGGGTGGTGACGGGCCCAGGAGCAGAGCTCTCACCTGCTGAAGCCCACTCCTTCAGTGTCTGACCACCAGCCCCAAAATGGCACCTAGTACCCAAAAGGCCTAGCAGCAGAGGAGAGCAGCCTGTGGCCAACTGCCCACGTGGGTGTTAACCTGCACCCCCCCCTCCCCGGGCACAGTGCCTGCTCTGGGAGCAGCTTCCTCCTCCTGCCCACAGAGTTGGTGCCATGAGGAGGCACCAACTCTGTCCATACCCAAGGGCGGCACTTCCTCTGAGCATAGTGTCCTGCCAGGGACTGTGTCCCAGTGACAGAAGGGCCTGAAAGGCCCAGGGTCACGGGCCAGGCAGTGTGGTCCACATGCCATCCCACAGCAGCTGCCTCCCAGAATGAAGGGCCACCCCTGTGGGCACAGCTTGGGATGGGATGTGAATGGGCAGGAGCAGAGAGAAAGGCATGGGGAGGGAGGGAGGTCTGGGGCAAGTGGGGTGACAGCCCACGGCGTGGACAGGATGCTGGCGCTTCCTCAGGGTGAGGCGGAGCTTGGGGGAATTTGGGGACGGGCAGGTGGCTGTGGGGGGGTTTGTCAGGCAGGATGAGGACGGAAGGCGGGGTTCGTTGGATGCTGTTGTGCAGCCCAGATGGGAGACTGACCAGAGATCTCGATGGCTGTGAGAAGCAGGGACTCTGGTCGGATCTGATTCAGGTTTGGCGTTCACATAGGCGTGGAGCAGCTTTGGGGGGCGGGGGGTGACGGGAGCCGCGTTTTGAGTGCCCTGAGACTGAATTGCCAGGCAGTCATTAGGAGGCATGCCACGGGTGACCGGGGCCTTGGGTGGAGGCGCCCCGGGCTGGAGTGTCCCAGTGCCGGCCTGGGTGGCCGCTTGCCTCTGGCTTCTGTTGCTCTGCTAGAAAAGACCATTCTCCCTTGATGGAGGGCGAGCCCGATGCCGCTGCCCGCGGCGCTCAGCCTCTGCTGCGAGGACAGGGCTCACTAATGAGAAGCAATGAGGGAGCAGGGGCCATGGAAGGCCAGCTGCAGTCCCAGTGACCGCTAGGGGCCCCGCCAGGGCGTGGGGCCAGCGTGCACCTCCCCTTAGAGGACCTGATATTCTCTCTCATTCTGCAGAGCTCATTTGAATATGGGAATGCAGATCTTTCTTTTTTTGTTCCTTGTCTACCCCCCCCCCCCAATCCCGTGACATTCTGAGCCAGCTCCGGGTGCATCCTGATGAGCTCAGGGCCAGGGCAGGATAAAAATGGTGTCTGAGGCCACTAATTTGGAATAAAAAGCTAGGTCTGACTCTGTCTTTGCGGCCAGGCAGATCAAGGTTCAAGAGTTAAGAAGGAGATGGAATGGGAGGTCCAAAGACAGGGTTGCTATCCTTTGGCTGGAAGTGAAAAAACAAAACACAACACAACAGAAACCCCTGGAAGCCCTGAGGAAAAAGGCCCATCTGTGGTTGCCCAGGTCTGAGATGTTCAGCGGAGGTGTTCAGGCATGGCTGCATCCAGGCACTCAAAGGGCCGCTGCCTCCTGCCCACTCTCCCTGAGCTGGCTTTCTTCCCAGGCAGGGAGCGTGTCCTGAGGTCTCTCATGCCTCTCTAACCTGCCCTCCCACCTCCCCCCACACTCCCCAAAAGGGAGAGGGGCTGCCGCACACTGGAACCTCTCTGCATGGATCTGGCCCGTCCACCATGGTGCCCAGCTGAGTGTTGTTCAGAGTCTGTGTGGTGGTGCGTGAGCCTGGTCTCTCAGCGGCTGCCCTCGGAATCCCCGCTCCCCAGGAGCCTGTGCCGGCTGCGTCTCTGACGTGGCTCGGGTGCAGGGCACTGGCCACCCTCAGCCAGCTGGTGGCCTTTTATCTGAGCTCCTGTCTCTGCTGCCTGTGCTGAGCCCAGGACAGAGTGAGACAGAATAAAGACGAGCAAACACAATAGAGAGGGAGAGAAAGGACCCGCTGGTCGCCGTCAAGAGGGCCAGGCAGGCCAGCTCTGGATAGCCGCGTCCATCCCAGGAAGGAAGTCTGTGCCTACTCCTTGTCCACCATCGCCAGCCCAGTGCACCGGAACTCAACCTTCCCCGCACATGCCCGGCTCCCTCCATTTCTGGGGGAGAGTGCCCTGCAGGTCCGGCTGAAGCAGACAGGACAGCACCGGTGCCTGGTGAGCCTGGCCTGCACACCTCAGGCTGGGTGGTTGGGCGGCTGGGCCCAGGCAGGGCAGCCGGCCAGGCCGACCCCTCGTCAGGCCCCGCCCTGTGTGTGGTGGGGGTGGGGGGCAGGTGGTCTGCAGATGAGGACTGTGACGGCAGAAAGCTTCCACCACCTGGTGCCTGGTGCAGACGCGTTGGTGCCAGGGCTGAGGGTGGGGCCTGGAGGCTGGCCCACCCCTTCCAGACAGTCCCGTCTCAGCTGCCAGACACCCCATAGGTCCCTCTGGACTCCCCCTTACCTGACCTGCTCTGAAGCCTCAGTGCTGGTGGTTGTGCTGTGTGTGTGTGTGTGTGTGTGTGTACACATATGTCAGAGGATGGTGAGCCCCAGGGGAGGCTCTGATCCAGCCCTGCCCTGGGGAGGGGCTGCCTCAGTTTACTCTGTGCAGCTCTGTTTAACTCCTGCAGTCCCTTGGGATTCAGGGCAGTGATTCAGGTGGTTCCTTAGGGAACCAGCCCTGCCAGGAAAATAATGAATGAGGGATTCCAACTGCTTTTAGCTCCAGGCCTTCCAGATCCCATTAATGAAGAGAGTCTTGGTCCTGGGGGGAGGAAGGAAGGACTGTGAGGCCTGAGCCCCGGGGCTGGGGGCCTACCTGCCTATGTGGCTGTGTGGTGTGTCTGGCTGTGTCTGTGTGCTCTCTGGGCATGTCTACATGTGGGGACGGAGTGGGGGGGTGTCTAGAAGAGGCCATCACTTCCATCCCATAGGGCAGGTTGGTGTCACAGAGTCCTGGGGAGGGCAGGGGTCTGGTGTCCCTGGGTCAGCAGGGAGCCCAGGACTTGCAGGACACACACACACACTCGCACACACACACTGACATTCACACAAACCTTCACATACACACACACTCACAAGAGAACATGAGAAATCCTGGGAGCACATTGTCCCTGAGCCTCTGAAGCATGTTGGGGTGCTGAGGGGGTGGGGGCAGTGCCACAGAACTGGCACTTCCTGGGCAAGGAAGGTGGCTCGGTGGTAGAGTGCCTGCCTAGCATGCATGAAGCCCTGGATTTCTCAGCACCACATAAGCAGAAAAAGCCAGAAATAGCGCTGTGGCTCAAGTGGTAGAGCGCTAGCCTTGAGCAAAAGCAGCTCAGGGACGGTGCCCAGGCCCTGAGTTCAAGGCCCAGGACTGGCAAAAAAACAAACTATCACCTCCAGGGGCTCCTGTGGTTGGCACGGGTGAGGGCGCTGGGGGCTGGCATCTCATGCCTGTAATCCAAGCTACCCAGGAAGCTAACATCTGAGGATTGTGGTTCAAAGCCACCCAAGCAGGAAAGTCCATGAGATTCTTTTTCTTTTTCTTTGCCAGGGCTGGTTTCCAATTCCAGCCTCCTGAGCTAGCTAGGATACACAGGCATGAGCCGCCAGCATCCTCTCCCCCGCTCCCATCTTATACATTTCTTTCTTTTTTTTTTCTTTTTTTTGTCGGTTGTGGAGCCTGAACTCTGGGCCTGGGCACTGTCCCTCAGCTCTTCAGCACTCTACCACTGAGCCACCTTCCCAGTCCTGTCCATGAGATTCTTTATCTCCAATTAAGCAGCAAAAAGCCAGAAGTGGGGGCTGGGACGGTGGCCCAGTGGTAGAGCGCTTGTCTTGCATGCCTGAGGCCCTGGGTTCGATTCCTCAGCACCACATAAGCAAAACGAAAAAAGCCAGAAGTGGCGCTGTGGCTCAAGTGGTAGAGCGCTAGCCTTGAGCTGAAGAGCTGAGGGACAGCGCCCAGGCCCAGAGTTCAGGCCCCACGACCAGACCCCCCAAACAAACAAACAAACAAAAAAGAGTGGAGCTGTGGTTCAACTTAGTAGAGTGCCAACCTTGAGGGAAAACTCCAAGCAGAGCGTGAAGTCTTGAGTTCAAGCCCCAGTACACACACACACACACACACACACACACACACACTTTTCCAGCAAAGAGGCATTTGTGCCTTCCATTTCCAGCAGGGCAACAGCAGCCAGAAGCAGAAAGCGGCAGCGCAAGGTCTGTGGGAGGAGAGGCCGAGGCCCCTGGCCGCAGGGCCCGCCTTTTGCAGGCTTGGAGGGGGCCGTGGGGAGGGCTGTGCCCGTTCCTTGGATCTCCAGCCCCTGCCCTCTGCCTCACACTCCCGCCCAACCCGGCCCAGCTTGGGCTCTCCCTGGCATCACATAACCTCCTCTTTCCCTGGATGTGTGATCAGTGAGGCGCAGTGTCCCGGACACACAGGGGTGCAGCCCAGCGCCCCCTGGCGGGCCCCGCCTGGCGTGACTTACCTGCATGTCACCCTGGAGCGCTCTCCCACCCCGGATGTCCTGGTGGAGAGGAGGTCATTCAGAGACCTCACCCCACAGACGCCATCCCCGCCCCATGTGGAAAAGTGAGCTATTGCAAGGACTCGTCATCCACCAGGATGAAGACCTGGGTGTGTCCCACGTCCACCGGTGGGGGCTGGGCCCTCAGCTGCGGCTGGATGGGGAGCTGGCAGCTGGCAGCCGGCATCGACTCTGTCTCCTCCGCTCCAGGCTCAGCCCTGCTCTGCTCCTCTGAGTTGGCCACCTGGATCAGCCTACCCACTGCCCCAGGCCCCAAGAGCCTGGGCATCCAGATGTCCAGAAGCCAATGAAAAGACCTGTGTCCACCGCAAGCCATCTGCCTGGGCGGCCCCCGCCCACCCCAGCAGACCACAGGCGTCTGCTCAGCGCCTGCCCGCGAGCATGGGCCCCCCACTCCTTCAGGCGGTGGTGGGGGGCGCTGGGTGCTAGCATGGCCTCCCGGCTAGCGGGGAGGTGGTGGGGGTGGTGGCACCAGCGGGGCCCTCACATCTCTTTCCAGAACAACCCCAGCCGCCTGCCTGGCCCTCACCAGGCTGGGAGGGCGCTGGGCGCAGGCGGTGCATGCCAGTCCGCAGAGGGGGCTTCGGCCGGCCCTTCCACAGGGCGGCTGGGCTCCGCCGAGCCCACCAAGCACCACAGACCCGGCCCCAAGATCGCTACGGATTCCGACGGCATTGGCAGAGAAGGGAGCTGAACCCAGATAGCGAGAGCTGCGCTCCCAGCCAACTGCAGCGAGGCCAGGGGTCGCCGCCCGGTCTCCCCGCGCCTGCGCCTGCCCTCGCTCCTCCCTCCTGACCTCGTCTCAGAAGGGGATGGAGGGGCACGGGCATCCCCGGGACGCCCCAAACGCCTGGCTGTCTTAACATCTCCACGCCAGCTCTATGGGATGGTGCGGGTGGGGAGCCGGGCCAGCAGCGGGGCCAGCGCCCCCTCGTGGGCCCCGGAGACTCCAGGAAGGGCCGCACCCCTGCCCCCTGCTCTGGGCTCTGTCCCCGCCCCATCCAGCTACCCGCGAGGGTTTAAGATGCCCCTTTCACCCCCACACAGCGGCGTCCCTGGCACCGAGGCCCAGCCAGCGGCTCCGGCCGACGCACTTGGCTCCCGGCAAGCTAAATCTAACCCCGCGCAGCTGCCGCTCCTCCGCCGGGCCCCACGCATGGATGTGCGCATGCCCTTCCCACCCGAGTGAGCCCTCGGGAAGGGCTGGGAGAGGGGCAGAGCCGGGCTAGCCCCTGTCCAGGGGCTGCTGGGGAGCCGGTGTGTGGCAGCTGCTCACTTAGGGCAGAGGGGAGACGCGGGCGCAGCCTTCCCTCCCGCCACACACAGTCAGGAGAGGGTTGCGCAGCGCCAGGCCGGGCGCAGAGCAGGCCGCGGCCCTGTGTGGGGAGAGCGCTGGGAACCGGGGCGGCCGTGCCAGCCGCAGCCACCCGGCGCTGCGCCGTCTCCACAGCAGCGTCGTGGTCTTGCGCCTGCCAGCGTGGGCGCTCAGGGCCGCTTCTAGAGGGCTCCATGTCTGGGCTTCTGGGAGCCTTCCTGCCGCAGGCAGGCCCAGCACTGGGCTCTAGCGGTCTCCAGGGTAGGGCCAGTGGGAAGGCCCTTCTACAAAGTGGCCATAAGAATCTCTCCTCCCAGCCGCTGTTCATTTAGCTCAGCACAGCGCCCGCCAAAAGGCTGCTGCCTTGCCCCAAGTGGTGTGGAAGGAAGTCTGGCCAGCGAGCCATGAACAGAAGTGTCTGGTGCGTCTTCGGGGACAGATCCCCAAAGAGAGCGGACTCATCTGGTGAGGGCAGTGCTGCTGCCCTTCCTCTGCCTTCCACTTTCTTCCCAGCCAGAGACATTGGTGAGGGCTGGAGCAGCAGCAGCTGCTTTAGGCTCTGAGGTCTGGATGAGGCCCGTGCCCTGTGCCAGCCTGGGCTGGGCACAGGAGAGAGAACATTTCTGTTTTGTTGGGGCTCTGTGGCTTCTGGGCTTTCTCAGAAATAGAGCTCTAGCTAGCCCTGAAGAAAGACAGCCAAGTGACTTGCATGTTCCCTCTTGTGAGGTTCCCAGGCTGACAAGCCTGGGGTCTCCCCTGAGCCTCTGCTCCCAGGGCCTCGGCACACAGCAGGAGGAGGGTGTGGGGAAGGAAGGCTGCAGAGCAGGACAGACCTGCTGGCTTGTCGTTGTCTTCCCAAACCCACATCTCCACGGAAGCCTTTCCCCCAGACTCTCGAGTGGTATTGGCATGGCCTCGGGGTCCCCAGCACCTGGGGCCCTCCATCCCCATCAGATCACCACACATCAGTGGTAAGTCTGAGGCTCAAGGTACACTCAGGAGCTGGGTGCAGTGGCCTGTAATCTAGGAACTTGGGAGGTGAGATTGGAGGATCGCAGTTTGAGGCTCGCTGGGCATGCAGGTTTGTGAGACGCCATCGCAGCCAACAGCCTGGTGTCCCCACCAATGCACAGAGGCACAAACAGCCCAGGCTGGCCCAGGTACAGACAAGACCCTGCCTTGAAGGTAAGATGGCAGAAGCGGGGCAGGAGGGATGGCTCAATGGTGAAGCACTTGGGAGCCCAGGATGTGAGCTGGTCACAGCACTACCGAAAGAGGAGGAAGAGGAAAGAGGCGGGGGTGGGGCTGGGGTGGGGGAATAAAAAAACCAAAAACCAAAAACCCCTGTGTTCAGAGGCTCTCAGCCCGGTGTCAAGCACACACCAAGCTCTCAATAAATGCTAGAGCTGCTATTAAGCAGCCCAATGCTCACACAGTAAACACAGGCACACAGTAAATGCTCAATAAACACAGGCACACAGTCAATGCTCAACAAATGCTGGGGCTGCTGCTCCTATGGAGCCCCTGAGGGGGTCTTGTCCAAGGTGGGGGAGGGACGTCAGATGCCCCCCCCATTCCTCTTCCCAGCTGAGCCCCGCCCTGTCGCCAGCAGGCGGAGGTGGGCTAGGGCTGCGTGGGGCCAGCCTGGAACTGTCCTTGCACTCAGCAAGGTGGGGAGGAAGCGGGGTGAGAAGTTGAGTAGTGCGGCGCGCTCTTCCCGTGTTCTCTTGGCAGAATGGAATGGGTGCAGGCAGCTCAGGTCCCAAAGACATGGGGAGAAAAGAAGGCCTTTCACTGCTGCTATTGATAACTTGTCTCCTCACGAGGCGGGTTCAAACCTAAAAATACCCAAGCGCTGTCACGTTGCAGAGGAGCCTTGACGGCTGGATGGGAGGGCCGAGGGAGGCCGCCGAGCGGAGCGCGGGAGCCGCCGGGCTCTGTGGCCCCCGGCTGCCCAGCCTGTGTCCACACATCAGAGTCGAGCCGGCCCCAGAAGGGAGCATGCAAGCGCCCCCTCAGAAACGGGGCCGCGGGGTGCAGGTGGCTGCGGCCAGGCAGGGCCTCCACGGGAGGTGAGGCGTTCTTGGGCACCACACCTTGTGCTGGGCTGGGCTGGGCCGGGCCGGGCCCCTGTGCACAGGCCCAGATGAGGCGATAAAGCCACGCTCCCAGCCCAGGGGAGGAGGTAAGAGTGGAGTAGGCCGAAGGGCAGGGAGCTGTGGCACACTGGCACATTGCCTTGCTCTGACAACCTTCCTCTGCCCCTGGTGCCTCAGTTTCCCCCTGCACCATGTGCTCAGGACAGGGTTCCCGTGTGGCTGACCCCAGGGTCTGCTGGGGCCCGTGGTGGGTGCGTGGCCTGATGTCCTGCTTTAGGGAGGAGCAGCCCATTCCTTGGCAGAGGACAGAGGAGGACCCGGGGAATGATGTCCGTGAGCACTCAGGCTGGGCTTGGTCCCCAAATCCTCTCAAGATTCCCCTCAAATTCAGAAGATGGGGCTGGGAGATGACACCCTCCCCCCCGCCCCCTTCCCCCCGGGCGGGGCACAGCCTGTGCTGTGTGCTCTGCTCTGGGGTTTGCTTGGTCTCAGCGCAGGTCTGCAGGGAGTGACCCCTAAATGGCCCATCCGACTGGTGCTTCCCATGTGAGCCATGGCTGCTTGAAGCCAGGGCGGGGGCCAGCGGTGTGCGTGCGGCAGGAGAGCCGGGCGCCGCTGGCTCGGGCGGGGCTGGTCTGGGGTCTGGGGAGGCCTCTGCTTTCCCACAGCCCTGCGCTGGGCCAGGCCTGGCTGTGGGCCATAAGGCTGGCTGTGCCTGGAGCCGGACTTCTTCCGCGTGGCAGGCCCACGAGTCACTTAACCGGTTTCAGGCTGGGCCTCCCCATCTGTGAAGTGTGAACGATGACGCGCACCCCCCGGCCCTGCTGCTGCAAGGGGAAGTGGAATGTGCGTGGAATGTGCGTGGACACCGGGAGGCTGGGGCGCCTCCCTCCTGCCCGCCGCCCTCCGCGCCATGCCCCCAGCCACCTCTGCCCTTCCCCACCCCTCCCATCCCATTCCTGGAGAAGTCCACTCTGGTCTGGTCAGCAGGGCTGCAGAGTCCCACCCCACCGCTGACAAAAGGGTGCCCACGCATAGCTGCTCTGGGCCAGGCCACAGGGGCCTCTGCATCGGTCACCACACCTCTCAGTGGGGGTCCGGTCCTGTCCCAGCCCCAAGGCCCCTGTGAGGCCCAGCCTCACTCAGCGAGCCCAGGCTGGAGACTCAGGGCCATGTCCCTTCCTCAGGGGTCAGAGTCTCATGGGGATGGGGGGCATGCGAGTGCAGGGTTGGGGGGGGGCCCTGAGCTGTCTGGGCCAGGCCCCAAGGAAAGCTGAGAAGCTTGGCCAGCCTGGCCATCTCCGTGGCAACAGCCCGCCGTCCCTGTCCTGGCTGGGGGCCGGCTCACCGCGCCCTTCCTTCTGCAGGCTCTCTGAGTCGCTCTCCTCCGCCGTAACCATGGCAACGCCTTTGTTTCCGAGGCTGGTCCGCCTCCCTCCCGTCTCTTCGGGCACCGCACAGGGGCTCCTTCCAGACCCCGCGGGCTCCCCAGAGCCGCTGGCAGCGCGCAGAGAGAGGCGCAGCCCCTGGGCGGGACCCAGGCCCACGGTCACCGCAAGCATCTGCACAGGGGGCCTCAGAGGCCCGCGCCTGACCCCGCCAGGGGCCCAGCCGAGAGACCCACTGTGCGGAGGGAGTGCGGGCCTGGAGCGGGCTCTGACCGCGGGCGTGGGGGGCGGGCGGGGCGGGTGATCTGTCAGGGCTCTGTGGGTGCGGGGGACTCGGGGGACGAGGCCGCAGTCACTGAGGACTTCGGGCGGGCTTTGCGAGCTCCAGGTGCGCCCGGGCCGGGCCTCCGTGGAGCGGCTCCCCCCACGCGCCCCTTTCCTCGTGGCGATGCCCTCCATCTCCTCCCTCCGCCCGGTGGGGGCGGCCTAGGAGGCGCAGCCTCTGCGGTCATCTGCAGGGCCCGGCTGACCCTCCCGGGCTGGTGAGCTCGCCCGAGGCTTCGGAGCCGACGCCAGGGCCCGCAGGGCCCGAGGCCGCGGGGTCGGCCGCAGCCTGCGGTGTGGGCTGCCAGCCGGCGGGAGAGGTGTCATTCTGTGCCAAGGCTTTGGGTGACGGTGATAGGTAGTTCGCAAAGACAGGGAGCTGGTATGCATCGGTGGGGAGCCTCCACCGGGTCGGGCGGCCGAGGGGCGGGCGGGCGGGCAGCCTCCCCCCCCCCCCCCCACCTGCTTCACTGTTTGTAAACTCGCGTCCCGCGCGGCCACGCCCTTTCCTCCTTCCCTCCCACCTCACGGGCCATTATTTGCATAACCCCGCCTCTTCGTCGTGGTGACTGGCTATCACTGCAATCACTCCTTCAAGAGGGTGGCACCCCGAGGAGGGGCCGCCCCGACGACGTGATCAGCATAGTCCCGCCCCTGGCGCGGCCTTCGGGCCTGGCGCTGATTGGGCGAGCGACGGCCGACCCCGCGGCGCGGGGCGCGGCGAGTGGCGGGGCGGGTTGTCGGTCGGCGAGGCGGCGGGCCGCACTTCCGCCTCGGTGTCAGTGGGTCCCGGGCCGCGGGCGGGGGCGGGGCGGGGCGTCGGAGGGGTCGGCGGCGCTGAGGGGACCCATTCCAGGTGAGCGGGCCGCCGCCCGCCCGGCGCGGCGGCGGGGCGGCGGGGCCGGGCCGCGCGAGGTCCCCGCGGACGGGCCTAGGCCGCAGCCCGCCCCGGGGCCGGGGGAAAGTTGGGGCCGCGCGCGCGCCAGGTGCGGGGCCTCGGCCTCCGCGCGTCGCCTGCGCCGGGGGCCGCGGAGGCCGCCGCCCACCTCGGCGAGCGGGAACGGGACGCCGCGCGGGGCGTGGGCAGGCCCGGGCCCCGCGGGAACGGGACGCCGCGCGGGGCGTGGGCAGGCCCGGGCCCCGGGCGCGCGGGGAGGGCAGCGGGCCGGGGCGCGCGGACCCCTCCGGCCCTCCGGCCCACCTCCCGCGCCTGCCCTGGGCCCGCGCCCGGCGCCGCGCCGACCACAACTTTGCCTGGCGCGGGCTCCGGCTCCGGGCTTCCGAGCGCCCTTCTTCCCGGCTTAGGCGGGGCCCTGGGAAGCGCCGCCGTCGCCCGGGTGCGGCTCGGCGCAGGCCGGGACTGCGGGGGCCCCGAGCAGCGCGGCCCGCTCCCCAGGGCACGCAGGTGGGTGGTGGTCCCCGCCTCAGTGCGCCCCCGGGCCGCCGCCAGCCTCGGCCGCCCTGGCATGCTTGGCTTCCCCAGCGCCTTCCGCGGCCCGCACGTGCCGTCGCACCTGCCAGCCCTCGGAGGTGTGGCGGGATGCCGGGCGTGGGGTCCCCTGTGGCGAGGTGCCCAACCTGGGGAAAGTAAGGGTGTTCTCTGCTCCTGGCTGCATGGCCTAACTGCGTCCTAACTCCCCTCAGTTCCTGGCGTGTGTCACCCGCTTTGCCAGTAAGAGAAGCACATGGAACCTTCTTCTCTCTGCGGCTGGCTTTGACAGGCAGCAGTGTTCCAGAAGGGCGCCAGAACCTGGAGTGCGGCGCTTCCTCCGTCGCTCCATTGCCCTGGGGGCGCGGGGCGGGGGGGGGGGGGGGGGGGGGGGGGGGGGATACTTGAAGCCTGCCGGGGAGGAAGTAGTGGCTGCTTCTTCTCTGCAGAACTTGCTTCCTTGTTTGCCTTGCATATCCTGTTCTTGCCAACTCCTGTTTGAGGACGTGATAATGCTAAGTAATTTTTTGTTCCAGATTGTGAGGAGCACTTTTTAGTCACCCTGTTCTTTTGAGTCTCACTGCAGTCGGACAGACAGGCATGGATGTCTTCAGTTTATTCCTGAGGAAGCTGAGGGACAGGGAGGTTAAGTGATTTACTACAGGTTGCACAACAGTAAGTTATGGATCAGGGTCTGATCCCAGGCACTGGGGCTCTGGAGTTAGCTTTGCTTTTTGTCTTGCTGAGGATGAGAATCGGAGGGACAGGTGTGGGTGTGAAGTACATGGTTTCATTTCAGGCTTAGTGCTGTGAGCTTTCTGTAGTCAGTTTTAATGCACTTGGGACGTTTTTCTTCCTTCCTCTCTGGTGTGTCTGGAGGGGTCAGACTGCTATGTCCCCCCTTCCCTTTTTTATGCAGGTACTGGGATTTGAACTCACAGCGTGGGCATTGTCCTTGAGCTTTTTTATTCAAGACTAGTGCTCAACCACTTGAGCCACAGCTCCACTTCTGGCTTTTTGGTGGTTAATTGGAGGTAAAAGTCACACAGACCTTCCTGCCTGGAGTGGCTTTGAACTGTGATCCTCAGATCTTAGCTTCATGGGTAGCTAGGATTACAGTGTGAGCCACCTGTGCCTGGTATGGTTTCCCCTTTAATGAGTAGTGTTCTCTCAATATTTAAAATTGCCCCTCACTTCTTCAGGCCTTTGAAATGCTCAGGTATGTGTATTGGATATTCTTTAAAACTTGCTCAACTAAAAAAACCAACAAGACTTGCTCAACTTGGAAAGTCTTATTTTTAGCTAATTGAAAATGTGGCATTTCTCCTTTTGCTGATAACATCTTCTATATGTTTTCTGTTCTCTTGTGCTGTCTGTAAACAGTACTGGATCTTGAAAATGGTTTCTCCTGTTGTAGCCTGGGCTCTGAGATCTGGGGCTCTGTCCCTGCGTTGAGCTGTGTCAGGTGCAGGAAGGCCTAAGGGCTCTGGGCTGGTCCCTCAATCCAGGCTTTTCCCAGAGGGCTGGGACTTCTGGCTGGAAAGGTGGTGGGAGAGGATCTGCTCCAGGCTGGAGTGGGAACTCTGGGGGATGTATGTGGGGGATGAGAGTCATCTTCTGCTCTAGCACACATGGTGGGGGCACACAGGATGTGTTGCTCTGTGTGCCAGGTGTGTTGTCCTGAGTAGAAGAGTGCTGGTCAAGGGCTGATGGTGGGAAAGGAGCAGCTGTGGCCAATTTCTAGAGCCGCCGTGCTTGGCCGGAGTGACTTACGTTCCTCTCTTAAAACTGGGGTGGATATGTAAAACATTGTCCAGGCCAGGACACCTGGAGAGGGAAAATGAGCGCTATTAGTGGTGACAGATAGGAGTGAGGCATGGACCATGTCTGTGACATACTTCGTGTGGCCCAGTGCTGGCTTTCCCCAGTGACAGCAAAGCCAGCACTCTAGAATCAGTGGCTACCAGTGACCATGAGATTTGTTGGGCAGGTGGGGGTAAAAAGGGCGTTGAGAGAGGAGGGGTTCTGGGAACTTAGTGACAAGTGCAGGTGGCAGCCAGGCCCCGGCTTCCAGGGCTTGGCTTGGGTCGTCTGGTCCTCTGTGAGGGGCAGGCCTTGTGCTTCCCCGCATGGGTAGCTTAGTCACCTTTTTGGGGCACTATGAACACACAGAATTAGCAGTTTTTCTCTCTCTGTGTCCTACTCTCTCTTCCCTCCTCTCTGGAATGGTGGGGTAGGAATTTATGGATTTCCCTGACCGTCCCAAAGTCCCCTGGTGTGTGTGCGGTCGGGGATCATGTGGGCAGGAGTGATGTTGGCATACGTGTCTCAGCATAGTCAAACCGGTTCGGAGCCTGCAGGGTGAAGTCGGGCAGGGTGGTGAATGAGGAAGGGCCAGGAGAGGAGGTCATGGGAGAGGAAGCTGGCCAGGGGTGAGGATGTGGGACTTGTCTGGAGCAGGCTGGGGTTCTGAGGATGTCCTTTTGCCCATGGGGGTGTGTGTGCTGGCTCTGAAGTGGTGCCTTCCCCCTCTCCCCTGTTGGGGCTGTGGGTGTCCATTGGCACAGGTGTACACCAGGTGGCGAGGTGTGGATGCGGGGCTGCCTGTCTGCTTGCATACGCGTGTGTGGCCTCCGTGGTGCACACGGCAGGAGGCCCACTCCGGTGCATCCATCCTCTCTCGGTCGCGGAGGAAAACAGCATTTTCCTGTGCTGCAGAATGATGACATTGATTAAAACAAACATTTCTGTACAAAAGAGCTGCATTCATCTTGTGTGTTTGGAAAGGTATTATAAGATAATGTTCTTGAAGCGTGGGATGTATTTTGGGCGCCTACTGCTCGATACTGAGCAGTTCCATCAGGTGAGGAGTAGCACGTGAAGGACTGTACGTGGCGGTGGGCTCACTTCCTTGCATGGCCTCGGGGACCACCCGAGTGGAGAGCGGCCAGCAGCAGGCGGCGGATGCTGTTGCTGCCTTGGTTCGATGGCACAGGTGTTTGGATAGGTTTGGGCCTGGTAACTGTGTTAGAATGAAGAGCTGGTCTTTTCTTCATTAGACAGCTCAAGTGTGGGTAGAACTAGGCACTGACTTCATTAGTGCCATTGAGCCCTAGATTGAGAAAACTACTGACCTGCAGGAAAATGCGGAGCCCTGAAAGACTGTGGCAGTGAGAAGGCACAGACACGTGTCTCACTTGTAACAGGAAACTGGAATGACCCTTCTTGTGTGTTCTTTGCGCACCACCAAGACTCTGTGCTTAAGGCACCGGCTGCACCGCCCCGCGCCCTGACCCAGGTTGACGCAGATGGTGCCGCGGTGGTCAGCCTTGTACGCCTCCTCCCTCCAGCCTCCTCCCTCCACGAGGCTCTTGCGGACCGAGTGGGGTGAGGTGACTACATTTACACAAAACCTGTGAGGATAACCGCTAAGCACCATCTCGCCTGGGCGTCAGCAAGGAGCACGTTTGGTGATTGCCAGTGGAGAGCTGGTTTGTGGTTTGGGTGAGAATAAGGGAGGCCAGGCTTTGCGGCCTCCATCTTGCCCTGTTGGATGGGTGGATCTTTGGCAGAACAGAGCTGCCCTTCTGCCTTCAGCACAGAGCTGGCTGTGTGAGGGGTACTGAGTCTGACTCCAGCCGCTGCTGGCTTTGTTTTCTCCTGACCTCTGGGGGCCTTCGGGGCCTTGGAGGGCTGATGGACAGTCAACGTGGCTCAGCCATCAGAGCCCCAAAGCCACACGGTCTCACCTGATGTTCTGAGCCCTCGGTACGACAGTTCCCGCCAGGCCTCACACCTGCACACATCGAGGACCCCCAGGCTCCTGTGGCTGATGGTGTGTGTGCTGGCTGGGGCATGTGGCATCCCCAGCACCACGCTAACCGTGAGATGTCATGGCTTCATTTTTTACCAAAGAAATGAGAGTGTGGTGTAGAGTACGTGGGGTGTCCTGGGGCCTCCCGCTGGCTGTCCGTGGACAGAACGCAGCCTACCAAGGAACCTCGCCCACCATTGCTGTAGTGGAGGGATGAGGACTAGGAGGGGGCCTGGCCGCCGGCCACAAGACTCATGTCCCCCTTGGGAGAGGTGGAGGGGAGCCCAGGTTCCCACCTTCCAGCCCTTTGGACCCCGGAGTACAGCTCGTGGGATTCTCTCGTTTATCTTTCTCATCCCTGTCAAGATCTGGGAGATCTGCCATTGATGTCTGTACAGCCCATTCTGCCCGCGTGCATGGACCCGCTAGTGCCCGGAAGGGGCGTTCTTTCCTGCCTCACTCTCTGGTCGCCCCTCAGTGTTATTGGAGCACCTTGGCCAGCCTGCAGGACTCTGCCAGGCTGTCCCTGTCTGCTCGCTGGTTGCCTGTGGGGGAAGGAGTGGCCCCGTGGGGATATGGCCACCGCCATGGCTGGCCCTGGCCAGCTGATCTCCCTGGGAATGGCCTGGCAGCCTTGACCTGAAGTGCTGTGGGCCGCTGGGGCCTTCAGACCAATGGTGCTGATGAGGAACAAGGCGCCACAGCTGCTGCGTCCGTAGTTTCTGGCTTGTTCTCTGGAAGCCATCCATGCACCCTGCTTGAGTGAGGTGGAATTGGTGCAGCCAGCCTTTTCCTGCCCAGCGGGGCCTCTGGGGGCCAGACCAGGTCTGTGGGAGACAGCAGTGGAGTGCCCACCCAAGGAACCAAAAGTTTCCCATTGCGGGGACTGGGAGGGTGGCTCAGTGGTAGAGCGCTTGCCTTGCATGCATGAGGCTCTGGGTTCAATTCCTCAGCATCACATAAGCAGGAAAATCTGGAAGTGGTGCTGTGGCTCAAGTGGTAGAGCGCTAGCCTTGAGCTGAAGAGCTGAGGGACAGCGCCCAGGCCCAGAGTTCAAGCCCCAAGACCGACAAAAACAAACGAAAGTTTCCATTGGGAACAAATTATGCTAATTCCTTTGAATTGTGGGTGAAAAACTTTCCTTGAAGTTGGAGAGTGAGTGAGTGTTCATTTTCTCTAGAACTTCCCTGTCACAGTACAAGATAGGACCTTGGTCCTCATATGGCCGGTGACTGGTGTGGCTCTGTTCTGAGCACGTGGTTTCTTGTTAGGATTGCTTGCAAGTTACCAAGTGAAACTTTCGTTATGACATTTAAATTTAGAATCCAAGCCAGGCACTGGTGCCTCATGCCTGTAATCCTAGCCACTCAGGAGGCTGAGATCTGAGAATGGAGGTTTGAAGACAGCCCAGGCAGGAGAGTCTATGAGACTCTTACCTCCAGTTAGGCATCAAAAAAAGCCAGAAGTGGAGCTCAAGTAGTAGACCACTAGTCTTAATCAGAAAATCTCAGAGACAGTGTCTAGGCCCTGAGTTCAAGCCTTAGGGCCAGTGTACATGCCGGCATGCATGCATATACATACATACAACAAGAAAGAGCTTTAGATTGTTTATATTATAGTTCCTTTGTTTATTATTATAGTTCCTTTGTAAAGATTATGTCTAGCTGTGCCTTCTTTTGACAGAGGTTTTGCAGGATTGGACTTTTCATCAGGCTGACAGCAGAGATCACCCTGGTTCTCTCACTTAGATACTTATTGCCCGAAATGTGAGATTTGCTCCCCTCCCCTCCCCTGTCCTCCCGTGTCCTCCTCTTCCCCCTCCCCACACGACCCCACTGCTCTCTCTTGAAGTGCCATCCTGTGGATGGATTCTGAGAACAGAGTAGAGTCTGCATGTTGGACTTGCCTAGGACGTTCTGCTTGCTTGTGGACACACAGCCGAGGAGTCTGGACTCGGAGGTGCCCACACATAGCCCTGCTAGCCCTCTGGGGCTTTCTGCTGGCCTGGAGGCCCTCGGATGAGACACGATGCAGAGCCCGTGGGCTTCTGGGCAGCTGAGGCCAGCGTGTTAGGTGGTTTGCGGAAGCAAGCCCTGGAGCAGACAGGTGTGCGTGCCGGGAACTGGCTGTGGTGGCAGGCTTGGCTCCAGGGACTGTCTGCAGTGCCTGCTGGGACACGCCACCCCACCCCGGACTCCTGGTCACTCCTTAGGGGCTGTCCAGGAAGGGTTTCCCGGGAGCACTGTCTCAGGCAGCTTCTGTCTGAGACCCAGCTCCCATGAAAATGACAAGGGTTTGCCTTGGCAGTTGGTGACAGTTGAATGGTTTGTGGGGTGCCTCAGTGCCCGGTGGCAGCTGCGTGGTTTGCAGGGTGTTTGCCTTGGTACTCAGTGGCAGCTGCGTGGTTTGCAGGGTGTTTGCCTTGGTACTCAGTGGCAGCTGCGTGGTTTGCAGGGTGTTTGCCTTGGTACTCAGTGGCAGCTGCGTGGTTTGCAGGGTGTTTGCCTTGGTACTCAGTGGCAGCTGCGTGGTTTGCAGGGTGTTTGCCTTGGTACTCAGTGGCAGCTGCGTGGTTTGCAGGGTGTTTGCCTTGGTACTCAGTGGCAGCTGCGTGGTTTGCAGGGTGTTTGCCTTGGTACTCAGTGGCAGCTGCGTGGTTTGCAGGGTGTTTGCCTTGGTACTCAGTGGCAGCTGCGTGGTTTGCAGGGTGTTTGCCTTGGTACTCAGTGGCAGCTGCGTGGTTTGCAGGGTGTTTGCCTTGGTACTCAGTGGCAGCTGCGTGGTTTGCAGGGTGTTTGCCTTGGTACTCAGTGGCAGCTGCGTGGTTTGCAGGGTGTTTGCCTTGGTACTCAGTGGCAGCTGCGTGGTTTGCAGGGTGTTTGCCTCAGTGGTCGGTGCCTGCTGCGTAGTTTTCAGGTCCTGTGGGCCTGAGGGCAAGAGACATGGATTGTGTCTCCCCTGCAGGCCTGAGCCATTCGGAGGATCTTTGGGGAACTGGCACCTTGACCCTGGAGTCTCACTGGAAAGGCCTCCCCGAGGTCTTGCTCAGGGTTGGACTCCTAACAGGAGCACAGCTGAGGTAAGGCAGGGTTCAGTCGTCAGTGAGCTTGTCTCCAGTGTGTCTACCGACTGTCTTACACCCTCCAGGCTGGCTTCAAACCATGGTCCTCTGGATCTCAGCCTTCTTAGTAGCTAGGATTACACTCATTAGCCAGCAGCACCAGCTGGACTGGACTTCAGCGTGATTTGCTTGGGGAGATGGCTTTGGCAGGAGGAATAGGCTTTCCCCAGGAGCACAGATCAACTTTCAATTTAACACTTGATCTTCGCCAAAAGGTGAAGCACTTCCACTTTGTGTGTGTGTGTGTGTGTGTGTGTGTGTGTGTGTGTGTGTGTGTCTGTGTCTATCTGTGTCTGTGTGTCTGTGTGTGCACGCGCTCGCATGCATGCACCTAAACTCAGGATCTTGAACTCTTGCTATACTGCTTTGCTCAAGTCTGATACCCTACCACTTGAACTACAGCTCCACTTCTGGCTTTTTGGTGGTAAATTTGAGATAAGAGTCTCATAGATGGGGCTGGGAAGGTGGCTCAGTGGCAGAGCGCTTGCCTTGCATGCCTGAGGCCCTGGGTTCCATTCCTCAGCACCACATAAGCAAAAAGAAAAAAGCCAGAAGTGGGACTGTGGTTCAAGTGGTAGAGCGCTAGCCTTGAGCTGAAGAGCTGAGGGACAGCGCCCAGAGTTCAGGCCCCACGACTGGACCCCCCCCCAAAAAAAAAAAATTAAAAAAAAAAGAATCTCATAGACTTTTCTACCTGGAGTGACTCAAACCATACTCTGAGAAGTACCTTGTAATCCTAGGTACTCAGCCTCCTGAGTACCTAGGATTACAAGGAGACATGAACCACAAGCATATGGCTTTTTTTTTGGGTCCGGTCTTGGGGCCTGAACTCTGGGCCTGGGCACTGTCCCTCAGCTCTTCAGCTCAAGGCTAGCGCTCTACCACTTGAGCTACAGCACCACTTCCGGCTTTTTTCTTACGTAGTGCTGAGGAATCGAACCCAGGGCCTCAGGCATGCAAAGCAAGTGCTCTACAACTGAGCCACCTTCCCAGCCCCGGCTTGTTTTATTTATTTATTCACTTATTTTCTTTTGAGACAGGGTCTTTTTTTTTTTTTTGGTCGTGGGGCTTGAACTCTGGGCCTGGGCACTGTCCCTCAGCTCTTTAGCTCAAGGCAAGCTCTCTACCACTTGAGCCACAGCGCCACTTCCCATTTTCTAGTGGTTCATTGGAGATAAGAGTCTCATGGACTTTCCTGCGCAGGCTGGCTTTGAATCACGATCCTCAGATCTCAGCCTCCTGGGTAGCTAGGATTATAGGCGTGAGCCACTGACACCTCGCTTTAGACAGGGTCTTTCTATATAATCCAAATTAGCATCACAGTTTCAGATATTAGCCTGGTAGTGGTAGCCTGTGTACATACACAACTACACAATCAGACTCTTTCCTGGGGCCTTGAGCGCTAGGATCGTAGGCATGTGCTGTGGTGAGGGCACCCACTACTGTCCCCGGGCCTGTACCTTAATGTACCAGTATTGAACGCAACCACACTTGGGCATGTGTTCCCTTTCCAAAAAGTGGAATCCTCATCTGCATTTGGGAACACATTAGACAGACAGGGTAGGAAAGCCAGGACAAGGGCTTGATGTCTCCTCGCCTTTTAGTTTTCAGGCTTGCAGGTGTCCCCGGTGGTGACCGGTCACCTTCCAGGAACTTGGTTTTGTTTTTGTTTTTGTTTTTTTGTCGGTCGTGGGGCTTGAACTCTGGGCCTGGGCACTGTCCCTCAGCTCTTCAGCTCAAGGCGAGTGCTCTACCACTTGAGCCACAGCGCCACTTCCGGCCTTCCAGGAACTTGGTACTGGCCAACGTCAGTTTCTTGAACATTGCTAATGTCCGTGGTTTCATCTTTACAAGGGAGCTGTTGACTTGGTCTGTTTTATTGTTTGTAATTTTATTGTTTTATTTATTTTTTATTTTTTGCTGGTCATGGGGCTTGACCTCTGGGTCTGGGCGCTGTCCCTCAGCTCTTCAGTTCAAGGCTAGCTGTCTACCACTTGAGCCACAGCATCACTTCTGTCTTTTTTCTACTTATGTGGTGCTGAGGAATTGAACCCAGGGCCTCATGCAATGCAAGGCAAGCACTCTACCACTGAGCCACCTTCTCAGCCCATTTTATTGTTTTATTAAGGTTTTGTTCCCATTTCATAAGTCAGGTAATGAGTACATTTCTTTCTCTCTTTTTTTTGGACAATGTAATGTCTTCCTTTGCTTTCCCCCAGTTTCCCCTCCCACTCCTGCCCACGAGTTGCACAGGTCGCTTTCCACATAGTATATATATACTGAATAGTGCGATTGCATTTGTTCCCCCTCCCTCTGTCCTTTTCTATGCCCTTTTAACCTCCCAAAAGAAAAAAAAAAAAAAGCAAAAACAAACACTACCACCATCAGTAACAAAAAAAGTTTCCATTTCCTAGAGTTTGTTTCAATAAATGGTATTTTAAATGTTCAGAGAAGTTGCACCTTTATGTTCCTCCCCTAAGGGTATCCTCCTTTAGCCCCTTAGTGTATGAATGCCTAGAGTCCTTTATAGATGATCATGTCTAGTTATATTTTAGCTCTAATTCCACAAATGAGAAAAACCTGTACCATTTGTCTCTGGCCTTGACTTATCTCACTCAGCACAATTTGTTCTAGGTCCATCCATTTCCTTGCAAACAGCATAAGCTTATTCTTCCTAATGGCTGAATAAAATTCCATTGTGTATAGGTGCTACATTTTATTGACTGATCTGTTATAGGGTATCTGGGCTGTTTCCATAACTTGGCTCTTGGGAATAGGATAGCCATGAACATGGATACATAAGTGTCTTTATGGTATCCTGACTCCCAGTGTTCTGGGTAGGTGCCCAGTAGTGGTATGGCTGGGTGGTAGGGAAGATCTATATTTAGTTATTTCTAATTTTTTTTTAGTTATTTCTAATTTTTTAATTGTTAATATAAAGGTGGCAATACAGAGTATGTTTCTTTTTAAAACAATGTCACCCTTTTTCTCCCTCTCCCCCTTCTTACCCACAACTTGTATAGTTCATTTTCAACATAGTGTCTAGTGAGTACCACTGATGCATTTGTTCACTCTTCATCCCTCTATTTCTGTGCCCCCCTTGGCCTCCCCAAAACAGATAAATGAACAAATGAGAAAAAGAAAAAACAGAAACAGCAATAAAGAAAGAAACCTCTTATTCCCATAACCTGGAGTTCATTTCAATAAATATTATTTTATATGATCAGGTACACATAGGTATTGCAACTTTGTGTTCCTCTCCTAAGAATATCCTCCTTTGGTCTCATTGTGTATATTTTGGTTTTTTTTAGGAACCTCCATAGAGGTTGTACTAGTTTGCATTCCCACCAGCGATGTAGTAGGTTCCCTTTTCCCCACATCTAACCAACATTTGTTGTTTTTCAAGTTCACTATCTAACTGGGGTTAGATGGAATCTCAGAGTTGTTTTGATTTGCGTTTCCTTTATGGCTGGAGATGATGAGCATTTCCTCATGTGTTTGTCATTCTATTCTTACTTCTGAGAAGTCTCTAGCTCCTGGCCCATTTACTGATTGGCTTATTAGTTTTGGGGGAGTGTTTTTTTTTTTTTTTTTTTTGAGATTCTTGTATATCTTGGCTATTAAGCTTTTGTTGGATGTATTGCTGGTGGAGATTTTTTTCCCAGTCTGTTACTGTCTTTCTAGTTTAGTAACTATGTCCTTTTGCTGTGCAGAAACTTATAATTTTGATGTAATCCTACTTGTCAAGTTTCTCTCTTTTTTTAAAATCAGGGCTTGAACTCTGGGCCTGGGCGCTGTCTCTGAGCTCTTCAGCTCAAGGTGAGTGCTCTACCACTTGAGCCACAGCACCACTTCCAGTTTTCTGGTGCTTCATTGGAGACAAGAGTTTCACAGACTTTCCTGCCTGGGCTGGCTTTGAACTTTGATCCTCAGATCTCAGCTTCCTGATTAGCTAGGAGTACAGGCATGAGCCACCGGCGCCCGGCAAGTCTTTTTTCTCTCTTCTGTGCCTGTGGGACTCTCTTCAAAAAGTTCCTACCTAGGCCTGTAAGTTATAATGTTAATGTTTCTCTTGCTCAGCCTTGCAGTTGTATCAAACTTTCAGGTCTGATGTGGAGGTCTTTGAGCCACTTTGGGTTGATACTGATGCTTGGTGACCGAAGTCCAGTTTTCGTTTTCTATAGGTAGATGTTCAGTTTTCCCAGCACCAGTTACTGAAGAGGCTGTCTTTTCCCCACTGTGTGTCTTTGGGTCTTCTTGTTGGTTCCATTTGTCTTCGGCCGCCCCTTGGCCTCTTCACACTGGGGTAGCAGTTCCACAGGCTACACAGTTTATAATGAGCAGGAAGTACTGGCACGCAGTGCTGGAGGTTGGGTGCAGCGGGAGCCCCAGTGTGTCGAGGCCTTTCTTACAGCTCCTCCTGGGTGACAGGGCGGAAGAGCCGGGGGTGGGGGAGCAGGGGACACAGGAGGGGGGGATGCATGTGAAGTCGGGAGTCTTCTTTCACGATTCATGAGGGCAGGGCCCTTGGGGCCTCATCTCCTGTCTGAGGTCCCATCTCCATCAATGTTCAGACAGAATCAGCTCATCAGCTCAGCCTGCTTTAGCTCGAGAGCATGTGCCTTAGGGCAGCTGCTGGAGGCACGGGTGGGATTCAGGCCGGCCAGGGGCACAGATGGGTCTGGCATTAGGAACTAGAAGCGAGCAATCACTTCCTTTTTTTTTTTTTGCCAGTCCTGGGGCCTGAACTCAGGGCCTGGGCGCTGTCTCTGAGCTGCTTTTGCTCAAGGCTAGCGCTCTACCACTTGAGCCACAGAACCACTTCCCACTTTTTCTGTGTATGTGGTACTGAGGAATGGAGCCCAGGGCTTCATGCACTCTTCTACTAGGCCACATTCCCAGCCCAAGCACTGACTTCCCGACTATACAGAAGACAGAGGTCGCACGGGTGAGCACTGACTTCCGAGAGACCCGGTCTCTGTCTGGTCGCTTGAGTGACACGCCCTGTCCTGATTCCCAGAAGCTCTCACAGCTGCCTGCTTCTTAGGTAGCAGGGCGGGTGGCAAAGAAAAGGGAAATACTGAAAGTCTGCTGGGGAAAAAAGGCAGGGAGGAGCTTGATGTTGATTGTTGCTGATTAAAACTTAATTACAAGTGCGCAGCTGCTGATTTACCTCCATAAAAAAAACCAAAAACCTTCACTAGCTTCTTACGAGCTGTAGGGGAGATTTCTCTCACCGTTACGTGATTTACCTTCACTTTTGGAAGCAGTTTCATAGATGAATGGTGGTGGTATGCCCGGTTATCGGCAGGAAGTTAATATGCATGAGTTCTAAGTTAAAATGGCTTTGAGGAAATTGAAGCGTACTTCAGTTTACTGTAGTAACTTATATAGCATTCTTCATTAGGAATGCTTCCTCTCATTTATACTTCCTCAAAGTCACGTATTTGTTAGGAGATAATTCATTTAGTTATATCTGAGACCAGTTTCGTTGGTGGGCATTTAGAAACTTTCAGGCCCTGTGTCTTAAGTACATGATGCAGTGTTTCTCCCCTCAGATTTCCTGCAACTTTCACCCAGACGAGGTCTGCGGTGTGCAGTTGCCTCTGCTCTTCTGAGGACAGCAAGGATGATCCAGTAGGCAGCCGCACTGGGCAGCGACAGGGCTGACCCCTGAAGGATGAACGGGGAGGAGGAGTTCTTCGATGCCGTCACAGGTGAGTGGACAGGAGACTGCTTGGTGTTTGGAGACTGTGCGATCCAGAGCGTGCACTTGAGCCGGGCGCTGGTGGCTCATGCTGTCATCCTAGCTACTCGGGAGGCTGAAATCTGAGGATCATGGTTCAAAGCCTGCCCAGGCAGGAAAGTCCGTAAGACTCTAATCTCCAATAAACCACCAGAAAACGAGAAGTGCCTCTGTGGCTCAAGTGATAGAGCGCTTGCCTTGAGCTGAAGAGCTGAGGGACAGCGCTCAGGCCTAGAGTTCAAACCTTACAACCGGAAAAAAAAAAACAAAAACAGGATGTGGGCTTGGTACTTCGGATGTCGTCTGGCTCAGCAGAGCTAAGACAGGGGTCCTGACATTGGCTGTCCTGGCTCAGAAGAGGGGACCCTCGACTTAGGTGGGGTGGGGTGGCTTGAAGTGTGGGAGAGCGTCCCTGGGGGTAGTTTTATTTGGACCCTGAATGAGAACATCAGTATTCCTCTGATAGCCTTCCTTTGACGAGGCAGCACCACCTTAGAGCTGTAACTTCTTGGGTGCTGCTCCGAGTGCGCTGAAGCAGCCGGCCTGCCTTCCCAGCGGCTCTTGCTCTCCAGTTCCGTCATTCTTCCCTTTGGGAGATGATTCTAAGGCTTAGTGTGCAGCCCATGCCTGGTTGGCGAGGGCGCCTAGCTGCTGTCCTTGTTGAGAGGTGAGGCACCCCAGCCAGTACCCACGCCCCCAGTGCCCGTGTCTTTTCTGGGAAGGATGGTCTCCTGGGAGCATTTCCTTGTCCCTCACTGCAGAAACACAGATAGTGGCTCTGAAATGTCCCTGCGGGCCGGGCTCGTGATGACCTTTGAAACTCTGCAGTTGGTGTCCACGGGGTCTGTCCTTACAGGGGTCGCTGCTTCCGCCTAGGCAGATGCCTCGGTCAGAGCCTCCCTTACCCTCGGCCCGCCTTGGCGTGCGTGTGGTGAGCCGTGCTCTGCGCGTTGGCGGGGGTGTCACTGTTGGCTTACTCGTCCACAGTCCCAGGGGGAGACACTGAGCTCTGTTACCCTCCAAGGCTGGCTGGAAGTCGGTGCTCATGACTTGGTGGCCGAGGGTCTCAGATTCTGTTGTGTGTGCTTCTGGGCGTCCTCTCGTCATAGGACTCACATGCAGCTGCCTCCTCTCGGAGGATGGCCAGCGGGCAGGCTTGTCCCCGGTCACCTGGGAGGTCGTGGTCCCAGGGAGGCGGCTGTGGAGCCTGCCCCAGAGGATGTGCCAGTTCCCTCTCACCTGGGAACTTTTGTGAATCGTGCTCCTCTGAAGTTGTGGAATAAGTCCATCTTGATTAAGCCAGAGATAGGCAGGTGAGTCCATCCTGACCTCAGGCCCTGGGGTGTGGCCATGTCCCCCCCCCCCCCCCCCAGCAGAGCTGCCTCACAAGTCCCCACGTCTGGCGGGCCAGGATCATTCCTGTTTGGGAAGGACAGCCGATTCCTCCAAACATGTCACTCAAAAACTATTTAAGGCAGACACCAGTGGCTCACACCCGTAATCCTGGCTACTCAGGAGGCTAGATCTGAGGATCATGGTTCAAAGATAGCCTGGGCAGGAGTGTGTGAGATCCTGATCTCCAAATAACCACTACAGAAGCCAGAAGTGGAGGTATAGCCCAAATGGTAGAGTGCTAGTCTTGTGCACAAAAGCTCAGGGACAGCATCCAGGCCCTAAGTTCAAGGCCCAGGACCAGCACAAGAAATATAAAACAACTTGGGCTGGGAATGTGGCTTAGTGGTAGAGTGCTTACCTAGCACACATGAAGCCCTGGGTTTCATTCCTCAGTATCACACAAACAGGTAAAGCTGGAAGTGGTGCTGTAGTTCAAGTGGTAGAGTGTTAGCCTTGAGCAAAAGCAGCTCAGGACAGTGTTTGAACCCAGAGTTCAAGCCCCAGGACTGGCAGAGAGAGAGAGAGAGAGAGACAGGCAGACAGAGACACACAGAGAGAGAGAGAGAGAGAGAGAAATAATATAAAACAATAACAAAATAAAAGACTGCCAGGCGCTGGTGGCTCACACCTGGCATCCTAGCTACTCAGGAGGTGAGGCTGAGATTTGAGGATCATGGTTCAAAGCCAGCCCCAGCAGGAAACTCTATGAGACTCCAATAAACTACTCAAGAAAGCCCCATGACGTGGCTGTTTTGCTTGTCTTGTTCAGGCTTTGATTCTGATCACTCTTCTGGGGGATTCTCGGAGACAAGTCCAGTCCCTGGAATGATTGATGTGGACACCAGCAGGAGCGGGAAAAGTGGGGAGAATGGAATTCAAAAGCACAGGTGTGTTGTCTCTTGCGTGCATTGTCTTACAGTTCTCTGGGTGCGCTCGCAGTTGTCCCTGACAGATATGGCCGGGGGAAGTCCCTTAGGTCTCCTGATTCCTGGGCTGCGGCAGCCTCTCGGTCCCAGGTGTGAGCCGGCTCCTCCAGACAGCATCCAGTGTTTGGCCACTCGTGTCCTGAGAGACTTGATGCTTCGGTGGGGTCTGGAGATTGGCACATGTGGGTTGACTCCTTCCATGAATGCTGCTTCCTTCTCTGCCCTGGAATTGCTCAGGGTCTGGTGTACAGCACACATCTTTGCTGCAGACTAACTAACCCTCCTGTCCCTTCCGTATCCCAGGGTGATTACTGGCCACTGAGCCAGCAGGGCTCGCTTGCTGCACATGGCCACATGGCTACCTCCCCGCAACTGTGCATTTCATGTAGGTTCTGCAGGCATGGGTCTCCCATGGAGGCTTCCGCCTTAGTCAGGAGTAGCCAGAGGGCAGAGGCAGTGCTGAGGTGTGCTTGGCTGAGGACCCTCCAGCCTCTCCCCTGATCTCTGAGCTTGGGCCCTCATTGTGGCATAGGTCCCCTTCGTGCCTTTCTGTTTGCATGCTGAGCGGGGGCAGAGTGCCTCCTGTGTGCTGTGGGACCAGGCCCCGCAGCGCTGGGCTTGCTCTGTGCACAGCGCTCCCGAACCTCAGCTGCCAGTCCATCCCCTGCTCTGACACTCAGACCTCGTTAAATGTGTCCTGGACCTGGGCCTCTTTTCATTTCTTTTTGTCAGGTACAGTGGTACTTCTCAAAATCGGGGCTGATGGCGCCACCTCTGTTCTCTGCGTAGAGCTCAGGCGCAAGGCCACGCACTGCCCTCCTCCCTGGGGTCACGAGCAGCTCTGACTAGCACCCCTGTGCTCACAGAGGTGTCCCAGTGACACTGAACCATAAGGTTGCCCTTTTCTTAGGATGAGGCCAACACTGCCCTACCTCTTGTCCTTGGCTGCAGGGTTCTGTGAGGGCCTCTGGTGCAGCCAGCCCGGCCATTCCCAGGGCCTTGTTCCCAAGAAGCCCTTGGCCTGGCCTCTGCAGGGTTAGAGACTGAGACTCCAAGGTCTCCGTAACCATCCCGAGGCCTTCACAACAGCGGGGCAGTGCGGGTTCTGTGGTGCTTCAGCCGCACCTGGCTTCTCAGCCATGCCAGAATGCAGACAGCTCCCAGTTTGGGTGTCCAAGCTAAAAGGAGGACGTCAGTCCTGTGTAACGGAAGCACACTGCGCTCTTCTCCCAGGACGGCGCTGCCTGCCCCCATGTTCACGAGAAGCGATTTCAGCGTGTGGAGTATACTGAAAAAGTGCATCGGCCTGGTGAGTTCAGACAGCACTTTTTTTTTCCTTCTTTCTTTTTTTTAAACCAGTGTTGGGTCCTGAACTCAGGGCCTGAGTGCTATCCTTTAGCTTTTTCACTCAAGACTGGCACTCTACCATTTGAGTCATAGCTCCACTTTGACTTTATTTGGAAATAAGAGCCTCATGGACTTTCCTGCCCAGGCTGTCTGGGAGATTCTTATCTCCAATTAACCACCAAAAAACTGAATGTGGAGCTGTGGCTTAAAATGATAGAATGCTAGCCTTGAGCAAAAGAGCTCAGGGACAGAGCCCAGGCCCTGAGTTCAAGTCCCACGACTGACCAAAAAAAAAAAAAGCACAACACTTAACTAGGAATTCCTATGAGTTTATTGCCCTGCTGCTAATTTAAGAAAATGTGCTGTACATATTTAAAAAACAGCATGGAATTAAGGTAACAAAGCAGGAAAGGAACAAATAAACAAGAGTAGGAAAAGGAAACTCAATTATTTGTGGACTGCAGAATGCTGGTCCAGCAGGTGGCACAGGCATCCCACAGCGCCTTTGTCCTGGTTCTCTGAGACATGTTCCCAGCGTTTCCCAGTGTCCTTGGCTTTGTATATGTAGCCTGTGCAAGCGTCTTCCTGCCCCTGGTTCTGGCCTGCTCTTATCCTCCCATCCTGGCTGTCCGTGGGGCCTCTTGGGACCAGACATCAGGATGCTAACCAGACATCTTCCTGGGTCCTCTAGGAGCTGTCCAAGATCACAATGCCAATCGCCTTCAACGAGCCCCTGAGCTTCCTCCAACGGATCACCGAGTACATGGAGCATGTGTACCTCATTCACAGAGCCTCGCGCCAGTCCCAGACCCTGGAGAGGATGCAGGTGGGCACTACCGTGGTCATGCCAGGCCAGTTTTAATGCATCTGGCTCTGTTTGGCTACTGGCCTTGTGGCTGTGAGCAGGGACCCTGTGGCAGGGCGTCTGTGAGGAGGACCGATGGCACCGGTCCAGAAACATGTTCTCTGCAGGTGTCTGGCAGCCTGAGTGCTGGCTGGCTCTGCCTGTATCTTCCATCCCCACTGCCTCACACGTGTGATGTTCACGCAGGAGTGTGGGTGTATATACGTGTGCCTGCCTCAACATGTGTGAGCAAGAACACGTGTGAATGTACACGTGTAAGTGCAGCATATTCCAGACCAAAAGACCAACGTTGCTCTTATATGTGGGGGCGTGGGGTGGGGACAACACATTGTTGCTTCTTTTTGCAACTTACAAGAAGCGATAGGTGACCGGTGGCATTTCCCTGGAAGTCCTGGAATTGTGCATGTGTCACTGTGAGGTGTCCACAGAGCCTGTGAGCACCGACGCTCCGTGGGCGCCCCATGGACACTCTGTGGACAGACCGTGGGCTCTCCTTCCCACGCCCTGGCTGCCACTGTTCTGACCCAACCTTGGTTGTTTGCAGTCTGTAGCTGCTTTCGCCGTCTCGGCAGTGGCTTCCCAGTGGGAGAGGACTGGCAAACCATTCAACCCGCTCTTGGGTGAGACATATGAGTTGATCAGGTAAGCGGAGCCGTTCACACATGGCTTGCCGGCGGGCCGCGGGCGACTGGAGCCTGATTGTTTCAGCTGCACTGGCTCCTTGGCTCTGGGGAACATGCCTGCTGGTGGTGGTGCGCCACCAAGTGCTGCTGGTGCGCACTTGGGAGGCTGTAGGTGCTAATGGTGGGACCATCGCTGGTGTGGAAAGCAAGGTTAAAGACAGATGTTCCTGCACTGAGCTCAGGAGCAAAGGCTGTGCTACACCGACGGGTGTGTAGCTTTCACCAGGAATGGAGCTGGTGGGAATAAGCAAGATTGGGCCTCTACCACAGCCCTGAGGGGAGGGAGCAGAGAGGTAGCCACAGAGAACATCCAGTGAGAAGAGGGGCCACAGAAGTGTGGTTGCTGCCCAGTACCATTCCCACTGCCCTGTCCTGCAGAGTCTCAGGAATAGTTGGACAGGCCTGCCAGACAGAGTTGTCTGATCACATCTGGTCTTTGTGTGTGTGTGTGTGTATGTGCTAGACTGAGTGCTATCTACTTTTTCACTCAAGGCTGACATTCTGCCACTTGAGCCACAGCTCCATTTCTGGCTTTCTAATTGTTAATTGGAGTTGAGAATCTCATGGACTTTTCCTGCCTGGGCTGGCTTTGAACCACGATCCTTAGATCTCAGCCTCCTGAACAGCTAGGATGACAGGCGGGAGCCACCAATGCCCAGTATACCTGATCTTTAAGCACTGACATTTCTTCGGCCCAGTTTCCTTTGGGCTCCCAGGGCAGGGTGGACAGGGCAGTGGCCACTCGTGCACATGCACACAATTCAGTGTGTATCCCTCCTCCCCTGAGCCTGGACCCCAGGCCCTGGAGCTCCAGCCCTGGGCTGGAGCAGGTAGGTCCAGGTTGCCTCACGGATGACTTGGCCTCTGGAGGACTGTTGGAAACCTCCTTTCCAACTGCATTGTCTATAAGAATATTCTATATAGCCGGGCGCTGGTGGCTCACGCCTGTAATCCTAGCTACTCAGGAGGCTGAGATCTGAGGATCGCGGTTCAAAGCCAGCCCGGGCAGGAGAGACCGTGAGACTCCTATCTCCAATAAACCACCAGAAAACCGGAAGTGGCGCTGTAGCTCAAGTGGTAGAGTACTCGCCTTGAGCTGAAGAGCTGAGGGACAGCGCCCAGGCCCAGAGTTCAAGCCCCACGATCGACCAAAAAAAAAAAAAAGAATATTCTATATAAAACACGTAAATCATTGCAAAAAGCCAGGTGGTGACGTGGTTCCAGTGATAAGTGCTTGCAAGGTCTGAACTCACACTTCAGTACCATAAAAGAAAACCCAAAACAAACAACACACCTAATACCCCATGAAACTCGCATGTCTCGCAGAGCACCTGCTGTTGCGGTTTGGTAGCTGGCCTCAAGTGTGTGACAGTGTTAATTTGTGGCATTTATCATTGTGCCATAATTATGTTCCCTTGTGGTCACAGCCCTTTCTTTTTTTTTTTGGCCATGGGGCTTGAACTCTGGGCCTGGGCCTGTCCCTCAGCTCTTGAGCTCAAGGCTAGCACTCTACCACTTGAGCCACAGCGCCACTTCAGGCTTTTTCTGTTTATGTAGTACTGAGGAATTGAACCCAGGGCCTCATGCATGTAAGGCAAGCACTCTACCACTGAGCCATCTTCCCAGCCCCTGCCACGGCCCTTTCTAAACTGCATTTTCCCATGTATCTGAACTCCCTTCATCCTTGTTGCAGCATTTCTGGGTCATAGTTTCACTTGCAGCATTTTTTCTGTGTCATAAGATGAAGGAATGGTACACTGAGCAATCGATAGCATCTCAGCAGTCACTCTGAAGCTTTTGTTCTGTCTGGGGTTGATGAGTGATGGTGGGATCTGGGTGTTGGTCTCTCCAAATGAGCCCTCTTCCAGTGTGGGGCTTGGCCATGTGCACAGGGTGGGGGGTATTACCCCGACAGTCTGCCCATTGGCACCAGGAACAGACTGGGGGGGGGGGGGCGGAGTCAGTGCGGGCTCCCCTGGGTGCCTGCAGAGAAATCATGACCTACTTGGGAGCGTAGATGAATGCCATCTTTGGTTTCTTCTCTGCTCCTGCCTCATCCTGAGGGTGCGGCCACCAGCCTGCACTGAAACCGTCTGCGCCCTAGTGTATTCCTGTGCTAGCTGGCACCACGTGGTCACCATCTGGTCTCTGAGTCTCTCTGTCTTTGAGAAAACCAGAGTGATGGAGAGTGTGTCCTGGGGACAGAGAGGCCCCCAGGCCACCCGGGCTGTGATGTGCCCAGTGGGAGGGACTCGGGGACAGCCCTGCTTCTGCCAGAGACAGGGAACCTGGGCCCAAACAAGGTGTGTCTTGGGTGGACACTCCTGCGCCACAGTGCCCACCCTGAGCCATCTGCGAGCCCTCGGTGACATGCCCAGTGCCAGGACTTGAGGCACCAGTCTTGACTAGCTGCTGGAAATTATTAAAATACCTTGGAAAACTTTATGGACTGTGGAAAAGAAGCTATAAGGATGAAAAAAATAAGGACCAATTGAGACACTGAGAGGCAGATGACAGGAGGAATCCTTAGCCTCCTGGGGACCAAACTCAGGTTTAAGTACGGTTGGCACACTGAGAAGCAAACGCTGTACTCGCTCTCCCCGGCCCTGCTGGCCGGCGGCCCCTCCCTGGCCAGGCCGCCCTGGCTTTGCGCAGAGGCGCAGACCAAGCCGTGTACCGTCTTTCACATCCCTCTTGAGCAGCTAAAAATACAAGTTCTTTTCTTAGACAAGTATTCATTTTGTAGATTACATACCTTGGCAGGCAACCTTTTAAAACCTAATTTTTCAACTTTCCTTCCTCTGTAATGATTGGGAATTCTGATTCCAGCTAAGTTAGTAATTATGTGGTTTAGCATTTATAATTTTTAATGACTACCACTGTAGGTGTATTCGCAGTTCCGGGACAATTAAAAACTGACATTTTTATTGAATAGGAGAGTCTCTAAAAATCTTATTTCCTGGCCAGGAGTATTTTGAGGGTCTAAGACATTCCTTCATGGAAGTTCCAGCACCTCATACGAAGACTAGACGCCGGGCCCCTCTGAGGACTTTGAGCCACAACCTCTGGAGGAAGGTTTGGGCCCAGCCGGGCTCGGCCTGATCCAAGGCGAAGCTGGTCACCTGCGAGGCCAGGGCCCGTGTGGCCAGCAGCAGGGTGGGGTGAGGCCTCTCCCACGAGGGCTCCGCTGCTCTGAGCAGCTGTGTGGCGCGCGTGGGGTCTGAGCCTCTGGTGGACCCTAGGGCATGTCCCGTTGCCATGGGCTGTGAGGCCCTGCACCCTAAGGGGTGAGTTGGCCTCCCTTTGTTCTTGCTTCATTAATGTGGTTTTTCCTTCTCCTTCCCACTTCCTTCTCTTCTCTTTTTGGACCCAGGGAAGATTTAGGGTTCAGATTTATCTCTGAGCAGGTCAGCCACCACCCTCCTGTTAGCGCCTTTTATTCAGAAGGCCTCAACCAGGACTTCATGTTCCATGGCTCCATCTACCCGAAGCTGAAGTTCTGGGGCAAGAGTGTGGAGGCAGAGCCCCGGGGGACCATCACCCTGGAGCTGCTCAGGTGAGCGTGCAGGGGTCAAGCCCGGCACGGGGGAGCCAGCGCGGAAGCCAGCCGGGGTGCAGCTCTGGGGGACCTTCGGCCCTCTGCGCTTCTCCCCTGGGGCCAGTGGGCCCACAGCCCTCCCTCACACCTGCTACCTTGGTCACTGCCGCCTGTTCTCCCCGCCCCGAAACCCCTGCCACCAGCCATGCAGGGCAGCTGGCACAGCCCACGCCACCTCCCTGATCTGAGGGCAGCAGCACCTTCAGCCTCTGCCTGTCAGGGTGGTCCACGCTGCGTGGAGCACAGCCGTAGACTCCCTTCGGGGGACTCCTGGGGAGGGAGTTAGGACCCAGGAGCCAGAGGAGGGACCCTGGTGGCCATGTAGCTGTGTGATGATGGCCTCACAGACCTGACTGTGAGGGTGTGCACGTGTGTGTGTGTGTGTGTGTGTGTGTGTGTGTGTTACACAAGGCTGGAATCCTGGTGGGGGACCAGTGGACCGAGGGCCCTGCAGAGGCTTTCTGCCTCTGTGTGGACACTGTCGTCCAGCACCCATCTAAGATGTCTGCAGCAAGGGCTGCATTCCCCGCCCACAGCCCTATATGCCCGCAGGTCCTCTGCAGTGGGTCTGGCCCTGAGGAGGTGTTCGATACAGTTTGAGCTGTTGGGACTCAGGGTCTCTTACATGTTTGGGTAAGTGCTCTACCACTGAGCCAACATCCCTAGAGATGACTTTTTTTTTTCAATTTCATTTGAGACAGTTTCCCTGAATTGCCCAGACTGGCCTTGAGCCTCCCACACACATGTGATGGCAGTATACCTGCCTGGGCCTCCCACACACCTGTGATGGCAGTACACCTGCCTGGGCCTCCCACACCTGCCTGGGCCTCCCACACCTGCCTGGGCCTCCCACACCTGCCTGGGCCTCCCACACCTGCCTGGGCCTCCCACACCTGCCTGGGCCTCCCACACCTGCCTGGGCCTCCCACACCTGCCTGGGCCTCCCACACCTGCCTGGGCCTCCCATACCTGCCTGGGCCTCCCACACCTGCCTGGGCCTCCCACACCTGCCTGGGCCTCCCACACCTGCCTGGGCCTCCCACACCTGCTTGGTCCTCCCACACACCTGTGATGGCAGGGTGGGCCACGCCACAGCTGGTTCCCACTGGCCAGTGTTGTGAGGATCTGGAAGGCCACTCCCCCTGCCCCCAGAGACACCGAGGCCACCAAACCTGTGAGGGAAGACCTGTCTCACAGGGATTTGGGGGCTGAGGTGTGCAGAACTGGAAAGCTCATTCATATGTTTGGGTCCTGCCTAGGGAGTTCTAGAAATTCCTAATGTGGGCCATGTGGTTTCCTAGCTCTGGCGAGTCTCTACTCTTGGTGGAGACTCTTCCCTGTCGCCTCAGGCTCCGGCTGCTATCTGAGGCATTTTGGGCTGTGAGGGCTCTCCTTTGGCGGGACTCATTTTGGAGGATGAGGCATGAAAGGTGTGGAATGTGGCCTCTCCGTGTGTGTGTGTGTGTGTGTGTGTGTGTGTGTGTGTGTGTGTGTGTGTGTGTGTGTGTGTGTGTGTGTGTGTGTGTGTGTGTGTGTGTGTGTGTGTGTGTGTGTGTGTAGAGGACACCACACACACACAGAGGCATGACAGCCTTAGTCCCCATCGCTGGGTGCTTGAGTGCCTTTTCTTTTGACAGCTTCATGGGAAAGCCATTTCTCTTTGACTCTGTCTTCCTTTATTGCTTATTAACTTGTCCTGACATTTAAGTAGAAAGCTTTGTTGATACTACAAAGGAAAGAAGAAATACATTTCAAACGCATGCTAACTAAATAGCCTGCACTGGAGGGACTTCAAAGTGGTGTCTGCTCTCAGCTGGTTCCGAGTCGCTGTCCGGTTTTATCTGTTGTGGTGTTCTGGGTCATGCGGGGTCACGCAGAGGCTGCGCTTCCTTGCCCTGACTGCTTGTTTCTGGTGTCTTCTCAGACATAACGAAGCCTACACCTGGACCAACCCTACCTGCTGTGTACACAACGTCATCCTTGGGCAGCTGTGGATCGAGCAGTATGGCACAGTGGAGATCCTGAACCACAGGTGATGCCGGGCCACGCCGTGTGGCTCCTGGGTTTGGGGCAGGCCTGACTCACTCCAGCCTTCTGGCCCATGTGCTGGCTCACTGGGCTGGGCTCCATTGTGGAGGTCATCAGGAATGTGCAGGATAACTGGCTTTTAATGAGGAAGGAAATATATATATAAACATTCAAGCCTCAGGCGGGCACCAGTGGCTCACGGCCATAATCCTAGCTACTCAGCAGGCTGAGCTCTGAGGATCCTGGTTCCAAGCCAGCCTAGGCAAGAAAGTCCGTGAGACTCTTATCTCCGATTAAACACCAGAAAACCCGAAGTGGCACTGTGGCTTAAGTGGTAGAGCGCTCACCTTGAGCTGAAGAGCTCAAGGACAGTACCCAGGCCCAGAGTTCAAGCCCTACAACCAACCAAAAAAAAAAAAAAATCAAACCTCGGTAGAGATGGCCTCATTACTGGGGAGATGTATGAACCATCCCAAAGCATTACCTGCTGTCAGGACTAGAAACTCATGATTCATTATTGTGGGGTTTTGTTTGTTTTGTTTTTGTGCTGGTCCTGAGGCTTGAACTTAGAGCCTGGATGTTTGCCCTGAGCCTCCTTGTTTTCAAGGCTAGTTTGCTGTCACTTGAGCCACAGCGCCACTTCCCACTTTTTCTGAGTAGTTTATTAGCGATAAGAGTCTCATGGACTTTCTTGCCCAGCCTTGCTTTGAATTGTGATGCTCAGATCTCAGCCTCTTGAGTAGCGAGGAGTACAGGCGTGAGCCACCAGCGCCCAGCTCAGTCCTGTATTTTTAAGAGTATTAGTGAGATATAATTTATAAACCACAAAGCTGACCCATTTTTAAATGGGTCCTCACAGGACATTTGAGTAAAGTGCCTGCGGTTGTGTGAGTCATACCCCAAACTTCCATCATCCCAGGGAGGCCCCTTGGCTGACACCGTGTGCCCCTGCCCCCACTAGCCTGGTCCTTTCTTCCTCTATAAATGAGCCGGGGGATGTTTCGTATCATAACAGATGCCTGTGTTTGCCTTCCCACAGCACTGGAGACAAGTGTGTCCTCAACTTCAAACCCTGTGGGCTGTTTGGGAAGGAACTGCACCGAGTGGAAGGGCACATTCAAGACAAAAAGTAGGTTTGCACGCTATACAGCGGTACTCCTCCCCTCCAGCTGACTACTTTATGTTTTGGGTCTCAAATTTCTCCATTTTTTTTCCAGTATGGGATTTGGACCATGTGCAAGGAAATTCCTTCTTGCTCCTGACAATACAGTCCTTAAAATACAGTTCCATTGCTCTGTCTTCTTTTTGGCATTAGGAATTGACCTGTTCAAGCAGCCTACAAAATGCTGTTAGACAATATTATTGATCATCCCTGGTATGGGGTTCTAAAATGCAATTTTTATTTTTTGTTGGATGGGGCTTCATCTCAGGGCTGGGCACTGGTTCCTGAGCTCTTTTTGCTCAAGGCTAGCACTCTGCCACTTTGAGGCAGAGCTCCACTTCTGGTTTTCTGGCAGTTAGTTGTAGATAAGGAGTCTCATGGACTTTGCTGCCTGGGCTGGCTTTAATTCACGATTCTTAGCTCTCAGCCTCTTGAGTAGCTAGGGTTCTAAGCGTAAGACACCAGCGCCTGGCTTAAAATGCAGTTTTGTTTTGTTTTGTTTTTGGACAGTCCTGGGGCTTGAACTCAGAGCCTGGGTACTGTCCCTGAGCTTCTTTTGTTCAAGGCTAGCACTTTACCACTTTAGCCACAGCACCATTTCAGGCTTTTTCTGTGTATGTGGTACTGAGGAATCGAACCCAGGGCTTCATGCATACTATGCAAGCACTGTACCACTAGGCCACATTCCCAGCCCTAAAATGTAGATTTTTATCTCTGCGTCAACACCCAGTTGAGGAGCTGTGTGTTCAGATGTGTGGTTGTAATAGCTCCTAAGCAGGTCTTGAACACTCTTGTCTACAGTAAGAAGAAGCTGTTTATGATCTATGGCAAGTGGACAGAATGCTTGTGGGGCATAGATCCTGCTTCCTACGAGTCCTTCAAGAAGCAGGAGAGGAGAGGCGACCACCCAAGGAAGGCCAGACTGGTGAGTGCTGCCCAGGCAGACTTGGTGGGGCAGAGCTCTGGTGGGTGAGGGCTGGGCCCGCCACTTTCTGGGAGTGGTCGGCCTTGTCTTCTCACCCATGCCCTGACTCCAGCCAAGAGAGACGCGGGTGGCCCCTGTGTGTCCAAGGAAACCCATAGTCTGACGGTGCAGTCGTGGGTCTGTGCTGCCCTCCTATCCTTGCGCTTCCTCCTCTCGCTGGAGCTTGGGGACCTCATGGAAGCCCGTTTCTTGAAGAGTTAGAATGAGTTCTTCTTAATAAACTCCTCTTTTCCTGAGTTAAGCTAGACCTGTTTGAAAAGCCATGTGAATTTTGTGTCTTTTTGCTGTGTCGCTGGATAATATATTCAACAGCCAGGAAACATGGGGGCCCCCCTCCCCGCCCAAAGCTTTGGAATACAGGTGGTTTTCAGATGATTTGTGAGCTTAAAATGAAAAGTGATTGTTCAGAAGAGGTGTCACCCTCCCTAGATGATGGGGACACACCAAAGCCTGATAGTTCAGGTGTGCTGAAGACATCTTTTCTAATAGTTCTTTAAAAAAAAAAAAAAGGAAGATTCCATTTGAACACTAGACAGACTTAGAACGTTAAGCATACTGGGTCGCGCCTGTGCAGCTTTTGCCGGTGTTGCTGCTCATCTGGGTTGCATGCCAGTGAGTTTGGATAGAATGGCCGTGATGCCCTTGGCATCTGTGTCAGTGGGTCCCTGTGGAGGCCACACGTCTGTCCTGGGCACTGTGTTTTGCCTCCATCGCTGGTCCCATAGCCACCATCTTCTTACAAACCCCCAACCCTAAAGACAAATGCAGCAGGTGTAGCTGAGACAGATAGTTGGGCTCGGTCTAGAGCTCCCCAGTCCCCCCAGCCCCCCATGGTCATTGCTTCTGGGCTGAGGCCAGATGGCTCATCAGGCGGCTCTTGGTGTGGCAGGCCCAGCACCTGGCAGGGAGGCAGGCAGGCAGCTGCACCGTGCATGCTGCGGGAGGAGATCAGCACGGTCCTGTGGAGAGAGCCTGGGAGCAGCACTGCTGTGTTCCCACACACTGGAGGATGACCCCCTCACTGATAGAACAAGCGCTGGAGGTGTGGCTCCAGTGGCAGAGTTCTGTCCATCAAGGGCCTGAGCCTGAGGACGAGCCTGTGCTTGGACTCTGAGAATCCGTCCCGGCTGGTGTTTGTAGCTGTGTCCTGTTTCAGAACCCTGGCTCTGAGAAAGCGGACAGCAGCGTGGACGGTGACATGGCAGACGACATGCCTGTGGCTCAGGAGACTGTGCAGGTGATTCCCGGCAGCAAGCTACTCTGGCGGATCAACAGCCGGCCCCCCCACTCTGCCCAGGTCTGTGTGGTCGCCCCCGGACTCCCACCCCAACCCTAGGCCTGTGTGTTTCCAGCCCAGACCCGCCTGTGCTCTCCACCCATGCCTCCGGCTCTCCTGCCTTCTTTCAGCAGTCTGTGCAGCGTGCAAGTCCTGACGCAGGCCTTGTGGCTGTGTCTGTGCCACCAGCACTGCAGCACCACAGGCACGGTGGTCCTGGCCGCTGAGCCTCTGAACCCCCTCCTGACCTGTCCAGACAGGCCTGCAGTCCTGGCCATAGGCAGCTTTTCCTCTTCCTTTTCTTCTTTCCTGACACTGGAACTTAAACTCAGGGGACTAGCATTCACTCACTTGTTTACAGTGGTGCTCTACTACTGGAACCATACCTCCAGCCCAGCGTTCTGCTGGTTAATTGGATTCAGAGTCTCATAGACTTTTCTGCCTGGGCTGGCTTTGAATCTTAACTTTCCAGACCTCAGCCTCCTGAATAGCTGGGATTAGAGGCATAAGCCACCAGCGTCCAGCTCCCTTCCCCTTCCCCTTCCTTCCTTCTTTTCTTTTCTCTCCCCTCCCTCCCTCCTTCCTTCCCTCTTGCCCACCCTTCATGATCCTCTTGCCTCAGTCTCCTCAGTGGCTGAAACTATAGGTACCTGCTGCTGCCCACTGCTGAGTTACCAATTCCAATGCTTAAATGGATTGTGATGCTTCTTTTTGAACATTGAACACTGAACTTTTTTTAAACATTCTTGGATTTTAGTTCGCTTTTTGGTGGTACTGAAGTTGGAACTCAGGGCTTTACTCTTGCTAGGCAGGCACTCTACGACTTAAACCATGCTTCCAGCACTTTAAGTTATTTTTCTGTTTATGTGCTTCTAGTAGTTTTTCAGATAAGACCTTACCTTTTGGCCAAGTCCTGGCCTCAGAGCTTGATCCTATTACATGTGATCCTCGCATACCTGGGATTACTCTGTGTATCATCACACCAGCTTGTTCTTTGAGACCGTCTTCCTTTTTGCCTGGGTTGGCCTTTGGCCTAGACTCTCCTATCTCTGTTGCCTGTGTAGCTGGGATTACAGGTGTCCATCATTGCACCAGGCTAACCATTTTTATTACACACACAATAAATTACATTACATATGTTATATTACTTATATGTCAACATATGTAATGTATGACAAGCACAGCAATGTATTATGGAACACACTATATCACTTTAATGTCCATTATATATTGTTACTTGCATATAACATATGTACAACTTACAGATCTTCATTGTACTCTTATCTGTATCCACACAGCAGAGTGGTGTAAAACAGGACTGTGGTCACATGAGCGTGGCACGTGAGTGGCACCTGAGTATGGCACTGCATAAGCTACTGCTGTCATTTAGTGCTGACTACCAGTACTGCTTTATTCTTTTTTGTGGGGGGGGGGGGGTCAGTTGTGGGGCCTGAACTCTGGGCCTGGGCACTATCCCTCAGCTCTTCAGCTCAAGGCTAGCGCTCTACCACTTGAGCCACAGTGCCACTTCTGGCTTTTTCTGCTTATGTGGTGCTAAGGAATCAAACCCAGGGCCTCATGCATGCAAGGCAAGCACTCTACCATTGAGCCAACTTCCCAGCCTACTGCTTTATTCTTGAGAGAAACTAAACTTAATATTTTTAAGAATGACAGCTGAGGGCTGGGAAGGTGGCTCAGTGGTAGAGTGCTTGCCTTGCATACATGAGGCCCTGGGTTCCATTCCTCAGCACCACATAAGCAGAAAAAGCCAGAAGTGGCACTGTGGCTCAAGTGGTAGAGCGCTAGCCTTGAGCTGAAGAGCTGAGGGACAGCGCCCAGGCCCAGAGTTCAGGCTCCATGACCGACAAAAAAAGAAAAAGAATGACAGCTGAGCTAGGCATCAGTGGCTCACGCCTATAATCCCAGCTACTCAAGTGGCTGAGATCTGAAGATTGCAGTTCGAAGCCAGCCTGGGCAGAAAAGTTTGTGAGACTCTTATCTCCAATTAACCACAAAAAGCTAGAGGTAGAGCTGTGGCTCAGGTGGTAGAGTGCTAGCCTTAAGCACAAAAGCTCAGGGACAGTGCCCAGGCCCAGAGTTCAAGCCCTAGGACCATCAAAACAATAACAATAACAACAACAACAACAAAAACCTGACAGCCATTTCTCTATCCTATGGCTTGGTGGCATGGCTCCCTCGAGCCTGATGGCCACTGGGTGAACCTGGGGCACTGGGAACAGACTTGAGACCAGCAGGCGAGGCCAAGGCCCAACAGTAGGCAAGGCCACAAGGACCCCAAGCACTGGGGAAGTGCGGCCTAGGCAGGGGCGGCAGCCCCTGGGTGGGCCCTACAGGGGAGCAGGCATGTGGGCGTGAGTGTGGGTGGCCAGGGGCAGTTGATGTGTGAGCACCCAGGCTCAGGGCAGGTAGTGGCCAGACTCTGAGGACCTCAGCTCTTGCTTTGAGTGACTGGGGCATGTCCAGAAAATCTAGAGCAGGTTTTTACTTCCTGTGTCCCTTGAGCCGGGTGCTGCTGACACTGCGGCAGGCAAGCGAAGAGGCAGCCAGGTAGGAGCAGAGTCAGCCCCGATGGATGCTGTCTGGGAGACGGCGCATGTGTGCAGTGGGTCTATGGTGTGCTGCACTTGAGGTTTGTCCCTGGGGACCAGGAGAGAGACGGCAGCGGACAGGTGCGGGGGTTCAGAGAAGGGCCGGGCTGGAAAGCAAGACCTGCACTGGCTGGGTAGAGTGCATTGCATGCCGAGCTGGGCAAGCAAGGTGGAGCCCCAGTGGCTGGGCCAGGTGGGCACTGCAGGGCATGAGCCTTTCCAGAAGCTGCTGGCCTCTGGCTGATGGGGGGCAGTGCACACGGCACTCCTGTGACCAGCCACGCCTGTGCTGTGTTCGCAGATGTACAACTTCACCAGCTTCACCGTAAGCCTCAATGAGCTGGAGGCGGGTATGGAAAAGACCCTGCCACCCACAGACTGCCGCCTGCGCCCCGACATCCGTGGCATGGAGAATGGCAACATGGGTAGGCGCTGGGGCAGGGGCTCCAGAGGACTGGGCGGGGTGGGTGCCCCTGCAGGTGCAGCCCCGGCTCGGGGCTTCCGGAGCCTCCGCGGTGAGCTTCCGGCTCCAGCCTGGCAGGCCAGCCTCCTGCCACTTACGTTGAAGCTACCAGCAGATAGGCAGAACATGCACACCCTTCATTTTAAATCAACTTAAATAGGTGTAACGCAGGGGCAATGTACGCGTTCAGTCCCTAGCACTGCAACAAAAAAAGCTTACATCTGAAACTGCAAGCTCCCCGTCCGCGCAGCCACGTGGCAGAGCCACGCTCTCTGGATGTCTTTCTAGCCTGGCCCAGGCAGCAGCCGTGGTTGTCATCTGTCGCGCATGTGTCTGCTCAGGTTTAACTGTGACATTTATCCTGCCTTTGGGGTTCCATCAGCGTGGCGGTGGACCCCCGAGGGGCAGCGCGGCTGGCCCTCGCCTTCCGGCCCGGCCGGGAGGGGAGCAGGAGCTCAGGGCAGGAACTGCATTTCCCATCCCTTCCTGGGACTGGCAAGTTCTGTTCTGTGCCAGGAACGCACAGGGTTCACCCCGGTGGGTCGAGGCTCAGTGGACCCTCAGCTGATCAGAGCGGATCCAGTCCAGACTCTCACACTTGTCCTGACCATGTCTGCTGGGCACTGGGTGGCGTCCGGTTCAGCATGGGTGTCCACGTGATGGCTTCGCTTTGCTTCTCCTGGGGTGGCACAGAGGTGCTTAGCCCCAGTGCTTGGATCCCACGTGGCCTCTTGGGACCAGAATTTACTGCCCATGGCTTTCCAGCCAAAGTGGGACCTGTCGTCTAGCAGGGGTGGGAGGGCTGGCATCTCTAGCCTGACTGGAAGCTTTGAGACAGCCAACCCTGACTCAGGTCTGTTTGCTTGGACCTAGATCTGGCCAGCCAGGAGAAGGAGCGGCTGGAGGAGAAGCAGAGAGAGGCCCGCAGGGAGCGTGCCCAAGAGGAGACTGAGTGGAGGACCAGGTGAAGTGGGGCGCTGGGGGGCTCCCCACACACACGGCTGGGGACAGGGAGAGTCCTCCTCGGCACCAACTCAGCCCACATGAACTGCGAGAGCTCTAGCCCTGCTTCTGACTTAGATGCGGTGCATTGCTCTTTAGTAGTGGAAATCTGGAAAGAATACCTTTAATAAGGACTTGAGCAATGCTGAGGTATCCACGTAAATAATTTTATTCTGTTGCAGAAATATTGAGGTGTTTGACAGTTTGATCCCCTCAAGCTGTTATTCATGTGACACAGGACTGTACAGTCCTGAGCTCAGAGGTTCAAACAGTCGTCTGCTCCGCCTCCAGGGTAGCTGAAGCTACAGGCCTGTGTGTGTCTCTGTGCCTAGCTAGGAGTCAGCCTTTTTTTTTTTTTTTTTTTGGCCAGGCCTAGGGCTTGAACCCAGGGCCTGGGCACCATCCCTGAGCTTCTTTGGCTCAAGGCTCACACTCTACCACGTGAGCCACAGCGCCACCTCCAGCCTTTTCTATGTATGTGGTGCTAGGGAACAGCACCCGGGGCTTCATGCATGCTAGGCCAGCACTCTGCCGCCGAGCCCCTGCCCAGCCCCAGGACTCATTCTTTATTTTTGGAGCATATAGAAAGCAATTCTTTTTTCTCTTTTTGCTGTGTTTGGGATGGACCCAGGACCTTGAGCATGACGGGCAAATGCCCCACCTCTGTGCTGCACCTAAAATCCACGAGAGCCTCGGCGCCCATACACCCCATTTAGCACTGTGCGCCCAGTGCTTTGGCATTTTGAATTTACCTTCATCCCAGGGGATGGTGGTTAGAAAGCTCCATGATCAGCACATACATGCATGTGCATGTGCACATGCATACACAGACACATGTAGGATTTTTGTGAACATAATGCTTTGTCTTTCTACTTTGTTGTTTTTGTTGGTCATGGGGCTTGAACTCTAGGCTTGGGCGCTGTGCTTCAGCTCAAGGCGAGCGCTCTACCACTTGAGCCACAGCGCCACTTCCAGTTTTCTCATGGTTAATTGGAAATAAGAGTCTTACGGTCTTTCCTGCCCAGGCTGGCTTTGAACCATGATCCTCAGATCTCAGCCTCCTGAGTAGCTAGGGTGACAGGCGTGAGCCACTGCACCCAGCTCCCTGAGCTCTTTTGCTCAAGGCTAGCACTGTACCACTAAGCACACAGCACCACTTCCATAACTTGTACTTTGTAAGCTCCCCCAAGGGCTCCTTGCAGTGAACTGCTGCTGTCTGAGTTGCTTCTGCATGGTGGGCGGTGTTGTGCACTGCAGGGGTCTAGCTGTGCATGCCATGGGCAGAGGAGGCTTTTTACTAAACCAGTGCCCAAACCGGAAGCTGGAGGCGAAGCACCTTGCCACTCCCTGGGAGTGGCCCAGTGGAGTTTGGTGCTGGGTTTGAGCCTGCAGTTTCTTGGGAATACTGCCGCCCTGGTGAGCATCTGGTGAACTGAAGCTCTGCCCGGGCTGCTGCAGGAGTGCATGCTGTGTCTCCTCACCCCTCCCTTGTGTTCTGCAGATGGTTTTACCCAGGCGACAACCCCTACACTGGGACTCGTGACTGGCTATATGCAGGGGATTACTTTGAGCGGAATTTCTCAGACTGCCCTGACATCTACTGAGGGCTTAGGGCCTGCCGGGGGCCAGGCTGGATCCCGGAGCGGCCGCTCCTTCGCCACGGCCGAGAACAGCTTCTTCCACCAAGGTCGTGGAGGTCAGGGCCTTGTCCCTCCCCAGGGCTTCGTTCCGGTGACCTCTGCCTGCCCGCTCCTCACTGTGTCACAGTCCCCCTGAGGCTCCACCAGGGCCCTGGCATCCGCCGAGGTCCACGCACGGACAGGTGTGTGGGGCTGAGCTTGCCGCACACTTGCCGCAAGATGCGTGACTCAAGGAAGAAGCAGGAGGCCCCTGCACTCGCAGTTTCTAGAAGCTGGGTTGACAATGGTTGACTGAAAATGGAGTGGATCTGGAAAGATCCGGGGGCTGGGGCCGCTGCAGGTACAGCAGCGGGAGGCAGCATCCAGGCCCCCGGGACAGGAAGCAAAAAGTGGTCAGAGTCTGTATTTTTTCCTATCCTGAGCAATGTAAAGATGGCTTCTAAAGTATTTAAGTTAAAATGACTGGAATGGTGTTTTGCTGGTGGGCAGGAAGCGCACTTCTTGTGTGTACTGTAAACGCGTGTGCCACACGCCCAGCGTGGCACACACTGCAGCGCGGATGAGACACTCCCGGGGCGGCTCCCAGCTCCGGAGGCCGGCTCTGCGGGCAGCGCCGCGTGCCCAAGGCTTCGCTGCCACCACAGGCCACGCCCACAGCCCGCCCACAGGCCACGCCCACAGCCCGCACCCACGCCCACAGCCCGCGCCCGCCCCCGTGTCGGCTCTTCACTCACCCTGCCTGTGCCCCGCACTCCTGTGTGCTGTTGCCCCGCATGTATGTTCCTTGCAGGCAAGTCCAAGCAGCTGCGTGCTGCGGGAGGTCAGAGGTCAGGGCAGGCTCTACTTACCCGGTGTCATTAAAGTCACTAACCACAGCAGGTGTGTCCATCTCAGCGCCCTCTGTCCACAGTGGACCTGACGAAGAAATGTTAGCACCAAAGACCACAGGAGTGCTCTGCTTCAGAGACAGTCTGCACGTGTACGCGTCCAGGTGTGCACGCACACCGTTGTGTTGAGTGTGGGCTGCACACACACCGTTGTTGAGCGCAGGTGACTAAATCAGGCGCCCTCAGAAGGTGTCTGCACTGCCCAGGCCTCCGTCACCTCTGTAAAACTCTTCCGGAAGCCAACGCTGCTTTCATCTTGTAGCTCGGGAAGCCAGAAAGCAGCTCAGCGTGGCCGGGCTGGGGCCAGGCTTGGCACGCGGCCACTTGGCACCTCTTCACATGGCTCCAAGGCTCCTTACGTGGGCGCTGCCTCCAGAGATTTCCAAGTGTAGAGCAGGGCCCCTTTGAGCCCCGGGCTGCGGCTGTGTCCCTCCGGGAGAACCTGCCTGTTGGAGAGGTCTGGCAGGAGGGTCCTTCTGAACACGCTCCTCTGAGGAGCCAGGGTGCTGTGCATGCGTGTCCGTGCCCTCGGTGGTGAGCCTGGCACAGTTGCTCCCACCGGCACTCTTGGCTACTACTGTACCCACGGCCTCTAGAGACCCTTGGCCAGGGGCCAGATAAGCTGTCCGGTACAGGACAGATGGGTACCAAGCCAGCAGGGCCTGCATGCCTGGGGAGAGCAGACGCCAGTGCCGCCGGCCGCTTGCCGGGGAGGGCTTGCAGGGTGCACACCGCCTTGCTGCCCCATGCACCAGGCTGGGAGACCCAGGCAGGAGGAAAGCCTGGAGCGAGTGCATGTCCCACTCGCCCTCCCCCGCAGGAGCAGGCAGGCAGCCCGCAGCCCCTTCTGTGCCAGCACCTGGGCTCTGTCCTGCAGCTTTTTTGTTCAAGGCTAGCACTCTACCACTTGAACACAAATCCACTTCCAGTTTTTTGCTGGTTAATAAGAGATGAGAGCCTCACAGACTTTCTTACCAGGCTGGCCTCAAACTGTGATCCTGAACTCAGCTTCTTGAGTTCTTAGGATTACAGGCGTGAGCCACCGGTACCCACCCGGTGTTACAGGCAGTCCCTTGAGGGAAGCTTCCACCTAGTCTCCAGCAGAAAGCTAAGTGTGCAGTTTTGCACATGCGTGTCCTCTCCATGGGTAGCGAGGGAAGACACAATCAAGAACTTGGCACACTTGAAAACGTCACAGGCACCGATGGACCGTGTGCTGCTGATGCCAATCATAGGCATGGGGGTGGAGATTCAGGTTGCAGGACCTAGAGGTCAGCACAAAGCAAGCACCTTCACCCCGGCCTTCTGCCCCCGCTGGCCGGTTGTGTCTGCAGTGCAGCCTGGGGGTCAGGAGCCTGCCCGCCCCATAAGAACAGCTGGAACCCGACACACTGACACATGTCTGAGGACCTGAGCCTTGCCACCTCGGGCCTCGGCGTGGTTTGTACAAAGTAAACACTGCATTTCAGGTCCCTTGGTGTCCATTTGGGGAGCACTGGCTCTCAGCTCGAGCTGTCCTCAGAATCTCATGCTCAGAACAGCAACTCTTGGTCTGAAGAGGGCCACTGTGGGTGTGCGTCCACCCTGTCCTCATCGCTGGGCCTGTGCGGCTGGCCCTTCACCGACACCCAGGTAGCATCAGAGTGCCAGGCCAGGAAATTGCCAGCAAAGTGGGGTGACCTTGTAGCCCAATACCCATCTGTGCGGACAGAACCAAATACTTTGTGATGATTTGGGGGAGAGCTGTACACTGCTGTCTGTGAATCTGCATCTACATCCCTGAATAGAGCTTCTTTTATGAAGTACTTGTACAGAGGGGTTTCAAATCCATGGGGAGATACATATGTATATATTATTTTATTTTATTTTTTTGTCAGTCGTGGGGCTTGAACTCTGGGCCTGGGCACTGTCCCTGAGCTCTTTTAGCTCAAGGCAAGTGCTCTACTGCTTGAGCCATAGCACCACTTCTGGTTTTCAAGTGGCTTATTGAAGATAAGAGTCTCACAGACTTTCCTGCCTGGGCTGGCTTTGAACCGTGATCATCAGATCAGCCTCCTGACTAGCTAGGATGACAGGTGTGAGCCACCGGTGCCTGGCTTATAAATATATTTATTTTACATCAAAAGTGTTCTCACTGTCTGGGGCTTTGCCTTTGTGGAAAGGGCCACAGGTTAACCTGACGCTTGTGCTGTGTGTTCTTTTGGCTTGGCCTAGCAAATGTGTTGTCCTCAGAACTGTTTGTAATGGGGGGATGGCACTGCTAAGCACCCATTGGGTGGCATGCTGAGGGGTGCAGGGCCCGGGCCCCCCAGGTGGCATGCTGGGTGGTAGCAGTTCTGCTCAACTGTTCCTTGTCTTGGGGATCACAGGCAGTTGCTGGATGCAACCGAAGGCCAAGGTGGGGGGTTGTTATAAATATGCTCTCCACAAACTATTGGAGTCACAATAAACAAAAATAAAGAACTGCCTTAGCAACGCCAAGTTCACTTCTGTGGAGCCGCGCTCCAGCAGCCAGAAATCCAGCAGGCCAGCACACAGCCTGCAGCTCCCTATTCATCCCTAACTCAGAGACCCCGCCCCTCTTCTTGCATTGGCTGAGCTCAGGTTCACAGCCTGCTTGCAACTGGCTAAAGAGGGGAGGATGTATTTTTGAAATAAGATTCACAGCACAGTACAGCAATCTCCATACCTGGCGTGTCTTTTTTTTTTTTTGGTCGGTCGTGGGGCTTGAACTCTGGGCCTGGGCGCTGTCCCTCAGCTCTTCAGCTCAAGGCGAGCGCTCTACCACTTGAGCCACAGCACCACTTCCGTTTTCTGGTGGTTTTATTGGAGATAGGAGTCTCACGGTCTCTCCTGCCCGGGCTGGCTTTGAACCGCGATCCTCAGATCTCAGCCTCCTGAGTAGCTAGGATGACAGGCGTGAGCCACCAGCGCCCGGCCTGGCGTGTCTTCTTAATTCCATTTTACATTTCAAAAATCCTTCCTTATCCCAACGCAGTGCCTCCAGGGCTCTCAGGCCTTGCTGGGGCTTGGAAGCATTCCACCATGGCTTTTCTTAGATTGGCTGGCGGGCCCAGTGGCCGGACTGCTGTCCCAGTTTGCCAAGGAGAGGCAGAGCCAGCGCCACCGTGGGCCAAGATGCCGGGCTGCCACTCCTCCATGCCATACACTCTTGGATGGCAGGCTTGCGCCGCACTGAGCGGATGGGGCCATCGTTGCTGGCATGTCCACTAACCCCGGCTTCCTGGCCCCCCGGCCCAGGACGAAGCGCAGGTGCCAGAAGGTGGGGGGGTCCTGGGGCTCACAGCTGCTCAGAGAAGGAGGGCTCTGTACCTCCGCCTGGTTTCTGAGCAGTAAGGGCCCATTTGTCCTTTATGTTGATTTTTTTAGTTGTTTCAAATTTGGGATAATTACAAAAAAGAGTCAGTACAGATGCTTGCATGTGGACTTTTATGTGGACAGGTTTTCTTTTTTTGTTGTTTTTTCTTTTTTTTGAGGGGGGAGGGTCGTGGGGCTTGAACTCCTGGGCCTGGGCGCTATCCCTGAGCTCTTCAGCCTAAGGTGAGGACTCTGCCACCTGAGCCACAGCTCCACTTCTGGTTTTCTGGTATTTTATTGGAGGTAAGTCTCATGAGGTGGGGGGCGGGGAAGGTGGCTCAGTGGTAGAGCGCTTGCCTTGCATCATGAGGCCCTGGGTTTGATTCCTCAGCACCACATAAGCAGGAAAAGCCGGAAGTGGCGCTGTGGCTCAAGTGGTAGAGCGCCAGCCTTGAGCTGAAGGGCTGAGGGACAGCACCCAGGCCCAGAGTTCAGGCCCATGACCAGCAAAAAAAAAAATGAAGACACTGGCCAAGTCCCACAAAGCAATTGTGAGTGCCCTTGTGTCTCGGTCCTCATATTGTGCATGTGCGCTTCCATGTTTTAGTTGCAGTTCCTAATGCCTGCTGTAATGAACACTTTCCACAGGCTTGTTTGCCATCTGTATCTCTTCTTTGATGAGGTGGCAGTGTTTTTGTTTTTTAAATGAAGTTAAACATATAGCTATCATATGACCTAGCTACTATCTCCTGCATATTTACCCAAGAGAAATGAAAACAGGTATCCATGCTGGGCATGGTGGTACATGCCTGTAATCCCAGCCCTCAGAAAGCTGAAACGTGAGGATCATGGATTTAAGGCTGCCCTAGGCTACACAGTAAGACCTCGTCTCAAACAAAATAAACCAAAAATTCAGTATACTCCTGGCACACAGTCAAGCTTATGTAGTACCTAAAATGAATTGACAACGAGAGAAGCTGACACACAGATGTCCAAAGCAGCCTTATTCATAATAACCAAAGTATCTGGGATGTCTCAGACGGACATAACATCTGAGGCACAACCAGATAGAGCAATATTATTGTGCTACAAAGGAATGAGATTCCAAGAATCTCACGAAGAGATGTGGAGGGCCCTTCCTTAAAAGCACATATATATATGTATATGAAATAACTCGGGGGCTCACACCTGCAGTACTAGCTACTCAGGAGGCTGAGATCTGAGGATTGCAGTTCAAAGCCAGCCCAGGAAGAAAAGTCCATGAGACTCTGATCTCCATAGCCACTAAAAAGCTATTAATGGAGCGGTAGCTCAAGTGGTAGAGCACTAGCCTTGAGCAAAAAAAACCTCAGGAACAGCTCCCAGACGCTGAGTTCAAGCCCATGGTGGCACAAAAAGCATATTAAATGAGAGAAGGCAACCTAAAAAGTCTGTGTGTGCTGGATGCTGGTAGCTCATACCTGTAATTAAGCCTGGCTACTTAGGAGGCTGAGATCTGAGGATCATGGTTCAAAGCCAGCCTGGGCAGTAGAGTCCCTGAGACTTTTTTTGGGGGGTCCAGTTGTGGGGCCTGAACTCTGGGCCTGGGCGCTGTCCCTCAGCCCTTCAGCTCAAGGCTAGCACTCTTCCACTGGAGCCACAGTGCCACTTCCGGCTTTTTTTCTTTTTGCTTATGTGGTGCTAAGGAATCGAACCCAGGGCCTCATGCATGCAAGGCAAGCACTCTACCACTGAGCCACCTTCCCAGCCCCAGTCCCTGAGACTCTTATCTCCAATAAACCACCAGAAAACTGGAACTGGTGCTGTGGTTCAAGTGGTAGTGCGCTAGCCTTGAGCTCAGGGACAATGCCCAGGCCCAGACTTCAAGCCCCACCACACACACACACACACAAAGGATGCATGTGATGATCCCCACGACAGGACATCCTGAAAGAGGCCAAGACCATGGACGTGGGAAGAATCAGAAAGGGGGGGACAGAGTACCTGGCACTTTCAGGACAGCACAGTAATGATGGACATTTGTCACCAATGTGTCAACCTGGGCGGGGTGCTGTGGGACACAAGCTCAGCACTCAGGAAGCAAAGGCAAGATGATAAAGCTGCACAGAGGGTTGTTTTGTTTTGTTTGTCAGTCCTGGGGCTTTGAACTCAAGGCCTGGGCATGGTCCCTGAGCTTTGGTGGCTCAAGGCTAGCACTCTACCACTTGAACCACAGTGCCACTTATGTCTTTTTCCATTTATGTGGTGCTGAGGAATCGAACCCAGGGCCTCATGCATGCTAGGCAAGCACGCTACCACCAAGCTACCTTCCCAGCCCCACACAGAGGTTTAAAGACAAAATAACCGCCCCTGCCACCGCCCCTGTGGTTGGACTGTGAAGTCTCCCAAACTCAGATGCTGGAACTCAGTGACCAACAAGGAGAGGTGGGTGGCCTCCACTGCGCATGCAAAGAGGCGCCCTGCCACATTCCCCAGTGTGCCACGGGAGACACAGAAGAGAGCAACCCAGGCGGCAGCAGAGCCGGCCAGCAGAACCGAGCAGTGTGTGTGCGGGTGAGCGTTACAGGAGCAGTACAAAGACATTGCCAAGCGACAGCTCCCCTGAATCCTGGAGACAGTTTGTTACTGTAACCGATGTGCCTCTGCTGGAAGAGGAGGCTGTGGGGGCTGGGAGGGGGCATGGCAGAGCCCTGGGAACTCACTGTACTTTCTGCTTCGTTCTGCTGTAAACCTTGCTCGGATTGCTCAAAAAAAAAAAAAAAAAAAAAAAAACTACTAATAAAAAAGGGAAAACTGCATAGCTGCTGCTCTCTACCGTGTCTGTGCCAGCCTCGCCGCACGCGGTGCTGGATTTCTTTGCAAGTGTTCTAGAAGGTGAGCTGAGTTCCTGTCTCCCTGGTGGGGGTCCTGTGAGCCTCTTTTCTGCAGCCTACTACCAACCACACCCAGGTCTTCCACCCGGCTCCCGTCCACCCAGGCTTTCCTGTGAGCCGCTGAGCTTGCTTGGTTAGCAGTTAAGGACTTTTGTTGTTGTTCTCATTGTTGTGTTTTTGTGGTGCTAGGGTTGAAGCTTGGACTTCTTGGGCTGGGAAGGTGGCTCAGTGGTAGAGTGCTTGCCTCCCTTGCATGAGGCCCTGGGTTCGATTCCTCAGCACCACATAAGCAGAAAAAGCCGGAAGTGGCGCTGTGGCTCAAGTGGTAGAGCGCTAGCCTTGATCTGAAGAGCTGAGGGACAGCGCCCAGGCCCAGAGTTCAGGCCCCACGACCGGCAAAAAAATAAAAAAAAAAGACTTGTCAGCTGGGTATCAGCGGCTCAGTGGCTGGCGCCCAGGAGACAGACCTGAGGGGTCTCTGTCTGAAGTCAGCCCAAGCAGAAACGCCCATGAGGCGACCTAGCAAAAAGCTGGGCTGGCAGCCTGGCCGAGCGGGCGCAGCTCCAGCCCGCTGAGCCACAGATTCCAGACGCCGCACAGAAACAAAACCGGAGGAGGATGGGTACGGTGAGGCGGGCGCCGCGCAGGAGGCAGGTGCACCCGCGGGCGCCCTCCGCGCGCGGGCGGAGCGGGCAGCGGCGCCGGCGCGCCCGGCCGCAGGCTCCACCGGCGGCGGGGCGCGGGCTCTCCCCTCGCGCGCCGTGCACAAGGGCCCACGAGCGGTGTCCCGAGTGCGCGTGCGCGCGCAGAAGGACAGCCACGGAACGCGCCCAGGCGAGCCACCGGGCCCGCACCGCCGACGCGCGGGGACGCGGCGGGCGCAGCGCCGGGAGCCGCGGCCGGAGCAGGCGCCCTCGGGCGGGGGTCACGGCCGCCGGCCTCGCCTCCGCCTCCCGGGCCCGTCCCCGCCGCGCGCCCGGTACGCGGGGCCGCCCGCCGCCCCGGCCACGCCTCGGCCTCCGCCCGTCCCCGGGGCGCCGCCCCGCGGGCGCTGCGGGCTCGCGGCCCGCCGTTCCCGGCGCCGCCGCCAGGGGCCGCCGCCGCTCCCCTATGACACAGCAACAATAGGGGCCGCTCTGGGCCGCGCGCCCGGGGCCCGCACTTCCGCCGGAAGGGGACCGCCGGCGCGGGGGCGGGACAGGGCGGGGCGATGCGATGGACGGCCGTGAGAGCCAATTGATGGAGAAATGGGGCCGGCCGCGAGCCTGACGAAGCCCAATCGGCGGCTAGAGCGGCGGCGGGGCGGGCCGAGCGCGGGCTTCCGGCGGGGCCCGGCAGGCGCCGAGGAGGAAGAGCGAGCCCGGACGGTGCCTGTGAGCCGAGTGTAGGCGCAGCCAGGTGCGGGGCCGGGCCGCACGGCTGGGGGCGGGCGCGGGCCGGGGCCGGGCGCGGGGCCGGAGGGCGGCCGGGCGGGCCCCCCGGGGCTCCGGAGGGGGCGGGACGTGGGGGCCGCGCGGCGCCCCGCGGACGCGGCGTCAGCCGGCCTCGGCCCGGCCGGCGCTGCCCGCCGCCGGCTCGAGGTCGGGCTGGCCCCCGGGCGGCGCAGCCCGGCGCCCGGGGACGCCTCCGGAGGGAAGCCGGCCCCGGCCCCGGGACGGCCCGGGACAGCGCGCGCCGGGCCGCCGCGCCCGCCTCTGCTTTCAGGATGACGACGTCGGGCGCCCTCTTCCCGAGCCTGGTGCCGGGCTCGCGCGGCTCCTCCAGCAAGTACCTCGTGGAGTTCCGCGCGGGGAAGATGTCGCTGAAGGGAACCACGGTCACCCCCGACAAGCGGAAAGGGCTCGTGTACATCCAGCAGACGGACGACTCGCTCATTCACTTCTGCTGGAAGGACAGGACGTCGGGGACCGTGGAGGACGTGAGTGCCCGCGGGCCGGGCCGGGCCGGGGCTGCGCTGGGGCGGCCGGCGGCCCGGCCCCGGCCCCCAGTGAAGTCCTGTGCGCACGGGCACGGCGTGGGCCGGTGACACGCTCCTCCGGCCTGGCGCTGGGGGACAGGCCCGAAATCCTGACCTTCATCAGAGCCCTTGAGGAGCCAGGCCTTTCGGTACTGGTCTCTCCCTGGAGTTCTTTGTTCTTGGATCCAAGTGCTCCTTGTTGACTTCTTACCTTGTAACTTTAATCCTAAAACGTTTATGTTGAAGTCCTTCAAGATCTGCGGGCTCCTCCGCTCCTCCCCGGGTCCTTTGAGCGCTGCACCCCGTCCTGTCAAGACTTGGGGTTCAGTGAGTTTCCCTGGAGAGCCAGGGCTTATGTCGGGCCTGCATGGGAGGGGGAGGCTGACTCTCCTCTTGGGGTTGCCAGGATTTGATTATCTTCCCGGATGACTGCGAGTTCAAGCGCGTGGCACAGTGCCCCAGCGGGAGAGTCTACGTGCTCAAGTTTAAGGCCGGGTCCAAACGGCTCTTCTTCTGGATGCAGGTACCCGGTGGGGCTGTTGAGTGCTTTGGCTTTTCTTGCTGTGACGCCACCCAGTTTGTTAGTGGTGACACACACTAGGTGGCCAGCCTGACAACGCCAAGGTTGTCTGGAGTTCCTTGGCGCTGGGATGGCTTGTGCCAAGGCTCCTGCCCCTGAGCATCACCAGCGGTGGTGGGTCTGATCCTGTTTCCACCACTTTCTCTGCCCTCTCCTGGGGGGGGGGGGGTCACTGAGCCTCCAGGGTAGGGGCGGATCCCTGCCCAGGGTGGTTCCCTGCTTCCTTAGTCTGTGGTAGCTTTCCCTCCTCCATGGCTCCCATGTCCTCAAATCAGGGAGCTACCACTTACTCGGAGGCCTGTGATTCTGAGCCTGTGAGGCTGTCAGCTGTGATTCCCTTTGTGTTCTGGCAGCGTTGCATAGAATAGCTTGGGATCTAAGTTCTTTCCTAGGTGTGTAAGCGGACTGTGGGCCAACAGCTAGACCTAGTGCCGGGCACCAGCGCTGGTGTCTGCAGTCGCATGCTAAGATGAGAACAGAAGTTTTAGGCCAGCCAGCCAACGTTTGTTAGAGCTCACTTCAACAGCTAAAGGGCATGACTGCACACACCTGTTACCCTGCTCTGAGGGAGGCTGAGCCTGGGACAAGGTCCAGGCCTTCCGACACAAGAAAGAGTGTGAGACTTATGGTAATGGGAGAAAATGAGCATGGTAGTACGTATTCTGTCATCTTAGAGGTACAGGGAGCATAAAATAGGATCATGGTCTAAAGCAAGCAACAAGTGAGACTATCTCAAAGTAGCCAATGTGAAAAGGAGCTGTAGATGTGGCTCAGTGGTTGAGTGCCTGCCCGGTAAGCACAGGGTCCTGAGTTCAAACCCAGTACTAGATCAGAGCCACAGGCATTAGCAGTTTGGACAGTCACTGCTACCCACTTCTAGTCCCATCTAGAGGGGCAGCATTGTCCAGTGATCTGCTCACCTGGTCTGAGGGATCATAGGAGAACAGTGGGTGTGGTTGTTTTCAAATTAAACTTGACTTATAAGGATGGGGTGTGGTTTGCCAGGTGTGGGTGTAAAGCAGTTGTCTATTATTCGCCAGAATTGGTGTCAAACTTCCTGACTTTCTAGATGGGGTCTCAGTTATCTAGGATGGCCTAGAACTTGAGGCCTGCCTGCCGCCCCCTCCCCAAGTCTGGGATTCCAGATCTGTGCCTCATCCCCCCCGCCTCTTGGTGCTGATACCAGGGCTTGAGTTCAAGGCCTGGACACTGTCCTTTATCCTTTTTGCTCAAGGCTAGCCTCTACCCCTTGAGCCACACCTCTCTTTCCAGCTTTTTGGTGGTTAATGGCAACGTCCCCTGGGCATCCCTGTCTGGTGTCTTTGAGCCTTTGATGGCCGCCTCTGAGTAGCCAGTGTTACGGGCTGAGGCACCACTGCTGCTCAGTTCCTTTTCTTGTTTTCCAGTTTTCCTTATTTTGTGCTTTTCTTGCCCCTTTCCTATGAGGGCTGAGCATCCCTGTGTACTGTGTAGCAGGTGCCCAGGGACCTTGTGGGCTGTTGCGCGTTCCAGGGGTGCCACAGGGCGGGCAGCAGCGGGCGGCGGCAGTGTAGCAGGCAGGTCCTGTGACTGAGGGAAAGAGGCTGCCGGCCGAGCTGCTGGGGAGGCCGCAGGGGCGGGTGACTCGCTCCTCCCCAGCATCTGCAGGCCCGCCCCTCGGCTGCCCGGGAGGTGTGGCCGCTCTCCCCACCAGCGCCTGGGCTGGCTGCTTCTGCTTCTTCGGGTCCTTGTGGGGCCGGGTCAGGACGGCCCGTCATGTGGGCGCTCAGAAGCCAACCGGCACCAGCCGGTTCCCACGCGGGTGGCTCAGCATGGGGCCTCTCGTGTGTCCTCCTCAGGAGCCCAAGACTGACCAGGATGAGGAGCACTGCCGGAAAGTCAACGAGTATCTGAATAACCCTCCAATGCCCGGAGCGCTGGGGGCCAGCGGGAGTGGCGGCCACGAGCTCTCTGCTCTGGGTGGTAAGATGGGCATGGACCCTGGGGCATGGCCACCTGCTCCCCAACCCCCTTTTGCCCCCTGCCTGGCAGTGGTACCCCCGGTCAAGTCCAAGCCACAGGATACCCACGGGGGACCCTGTGTTTTCCAGGTGAGGGTGGCCTGCAGAGCCTGCTGGGAAATATGAGTCACAGCCAACTCATGCAGCTGATCGGACCCGCCGGCCTTGGAGGACTGGGTAACCCCAAGCTTGGCTCCTGAGTTGGGGGCGGGGCTCGTTTTGAAGCCTGTGTTTCCTCAGTGCCTTTTGTGGTACAGAGTGAGCCCCAGCCCGGCCTGTGCCCTGCACTGCCACTCTGGGAGGCCCCTGCTCACCTGGGGCCAGGGATCTGCACTCAGGGCTCCGGCCCGGGCCTCTGGGCTGCCCGCCCACCAGCAGCTCAGACTGCAGCTGACATGCCGGCCAGTGCTTGGGTCATGTAATGCAGTGGGATGCCGTCTGGCTCAGTCGAACATGCTTCCAGCATGTAGGCGCTGACCCCTGACACTCGTTCCAAGGCTGGGTGTGGTGTCCGTCTGTCTTCCCCCAGGCCTGTGGCTGTCACGTGGGGACCCGCTGGAGTCTGTGGGGAAGCAGCTGGGTCACCAGCACACATCCCCTTGTTCCTTTCAGGTGGGCTTGGGGCCCTCACTGGGCCGGGCCTGGCCAGTCTCCTGGGGAGTGGCGGGCCTCCGGCCAGCAGCTCTTCCTCCAGGTGAGCCCACAGCACCCTGCCCAGCGTGCAGGCACCCCCGTAGCCGGCCATTGTCTGTCCCTTCCCTCTGAGACCCCACGTAGGACATGGGGCTTGGGGTGGGTGGGCGTCTGGAGTAGGACCTCGCCGCTCTAGAGCGCCCTCGCTTTTCCAGCTCCCGGAGCCAGTCGGCAGCCGTCACCCCATCCTCCACCACCTCTTCTGCCCGCGCCACCCCAGCCCCTTCCGCCCCAGCAGCTGCCTCGGCCACCAGCCCAAGCCCCGCGCCCAGTTCAGGTAATGGAGCCAGCACGGCGGCCAGCCCGACCCAGCCCATCCAGCTGAGCGACCTGCAGAGCATTCTGGCCACCATGAACGTGCCGGCCGGGCCCGGAGGTAGCCAGCAAGGTAAGGTGGCTGTGCCCATGCTGAGGGGGGCTTGGGAGTTGAGGGCCCGCCCCCCCTTGCGGGTGGGTGTGTCCTTGCTTCCCACGTGGAGTCCAGGCTGAGCCACTCACGGCCCTGTGCTCATGCCCTAGTGGATCTGGCCAGTGTGCTGACGCCGGAGATCATGGCTCCCATCCTCGCTAACGCAGATGTCCAGGAGCGCCTCCTGCCCTACCTGCCCTCGGGGGAGTCCCTGCCCCAGACCGCCGATGAGATCCAGAACACGCTGACCTCGCCCCAGTTCCAGCAGGTAGGCAGGCGCGAGCCGTGTGTTCAGGGAGACCCCATCCTGCCTTTGGGGCAGTGGAACACCCGTGCCGCCGGGCCGTGCCCGGGCCTTGCTGGGCTGTCACCCAGCACTCAGCCCTGACGCGCACACGGCTCTCTCTCACAGGCCCTGGGAATGTTCAGTGCAGCCTTGGCCTCGGGGCAGCTGGGCCCTCTCATGTGCCAGTTTGGCCTGCCTGCAGAGGCTGTGGAGGCCGCCAACAAGGGCGGTGAGTACCTCCCCGCTTCCCCTCCGGCCCCTCCGCGCCCCGGGAAGCAGCTCCTGGCGGGGGTAGGGTAGTAGTCACTCGTATTTTTCTGGGACTGTGGTTTGAGCTTCAGGCCTCACACTTTCTTCACAGCCTGGTACCCTGGTACTTGAGCCATGCCTCAGCCCTAATTGTATTTTAAATGCATTTCAGATGTGGAAGCATTTGCCAAAGCTATGCAGAACAATGCCAAATCTGAGCAGAAGGAGGGCGATGCAAAAGACAAGAAAGATGAAGAGGAAGACATGAGTCTAGATTAAGTTATTTACCGTCTTTTAAGGAGTTTGAATTCTTAGTCATGTGGCTCTTGTAGTGGCATTCGTGATTTGTTGCATACCCTTTCCTGTTCCAACTCACTAATAAATAAAAGTCCTTTCTTTTACCTGCCAACTCTGGTCTTTGTCCCGGGTGTGAGCTGGAGTGGCTGTGGACCCAAGCCGATGAGGGACCCCATATTTCTGACTTGGACCTGACACTCGCAGCTGGTTTGGTCTGTGGCAAGGAGAGCGTGTGTGCTGTGTGTGTGCACACCTGCGGTGTGTACCTGCGTGTGTTCTGGCTGTCTCCCTCCATGCTGCACATGCTAACTGGTTTTAGTTTCAATCCCACACATAGTTAAGCAAATTACTTTTAATTTTTGTTTTGAGAAGAAACCAGTGAACTTTCAGATCTCAGAGAAGGTACAAAGTATAAACCCCTTTTAGTGTCTTGCCTTTAGATTGGAAAAGGTAAAACTCCAGAAATGAGAGCGGTCACCCTTGGAACTAGTCTACATAAATACCCACAAACCTCGGTGACACCCAGCCCGCGGGGGCCTGGCCGCCCAGGGGAAGCCAGCCCAGAGCCAGGGCTCCACAGGGGCAGCTGCACTATGTGACTGGGCAGCCGCTGACCCCTGCTTCCCCCTGCAGCTCCGTGACCGTGGTCCAGGCGATGGGAGAGTGGTTCACCACCAGCTTCCTTATGCAGCCTTGGTAGGCCCGGGGAGTCCCCTCTGCGGCTGTGGACTCTGTGGTGCAGAGGAGGGCACAGGAGTGAGCCTAGACCCCGTGGGCCCTCTGCACCCTCGGGGCGGGGGGCAGCTCCCCCATGGCTGAGGCCATACTCACCGGGCAGGCCCCCAAGGTGCAGAGGTGCAGGGGCCCCAGCCAAGGCCGCTGGTGAGGGGCCCACGGTGTGGTTGCTCGCTCTGTCCACCTCCAGACACAGCGCATTCTGGCTCTTGATGGCTGGGGGGAGGGAGGTTTCAGCCCAGCTCCCCACAGCTCCAGGGACAGCTGTGGGGCCTGCAGCGGCCCCTGCTGGCAGGAGAGTGAGGTGCCCCAGGGATAGCCAGGTAGGGCCACTCACCTGCCAGCCTGTGCCACCGCCCATCACACAGGGCCTCGGGGTGCTTCACCCACGTGGAGAACTCGCCTGCCCCGTCGTCTGCCCGCAGCAGGACCTGGGGAGGGGACAGTCTGGCTCTACCTACCCAAGGCCACCGGAGGGGCGTGCCTGTGCCCAGCGCAGCCCTGCGTACCTGTTCCTTAGACACCTGCAGCTGCAGGTAGGGGGGCGCCTGGCCCCGGCCCAGGTGGAAGACCAGGCCCGAGGCCAGCAGGGGCCGCACCTCCAGCTCCAGCTCCACCTGAGTCAGCGTGGCCTTGGGAGGCTCTGTGGGGAGGACTGCAGTGAGAGAAGGCCAGGCCTGCCCAGAGCCTTCCAGAACCCCCGGGGCCGCCTCTGCCACAGACCTAGAGTGATGACTCCCCCTCTGCCTGAGAAGACGAGGGCTGGCTCCAGCGGTCCTGGGGTGCAGGGTGTGACCCCCACCGATCGTGTGGGGGGCCCCAGGGGCTGCTTGTCCAGCTGCAGTCTTTTCACACAGCCACTAAACCCCACGGACACCTGCGGGGAGCAGGGGCTGGGTGAGGCTGGGTCTGGGGGGGGGGGCGGGGGGGGGGTTCAGAGGGTGGGTGGGTGGAGGCGCTTCTCACCGGGAGCTTGACAGCACGGCGGCTGGGGGGGAGGCCGCCCACAAAGAGGGTGAGAGGCTGCAGGCCGTCTGCCCGCTGCATCCCGCTGTGCGAGGGCCCCTGGCTCACCGCCGGGACCCCGTAGGTCAGCAGCTGGATTTTATTCTGCTCCCAGTGCACGGACACCTGGGGTGGGGAGAGGGGGGTCAGCGCGGGGACGGTTCCTGGGGTCCTGCCACACCCTCGCCGAAGCCTCACCATGTGCCACTGGCCGGACCGGGAACGCTGCTGGCTCCTGGCGTGGAGCCCAGGCCCAGGGCCTTCGGTCTGCACAGTGAAGTGACCACGATTCAAGTAAAGCACCAGGGCGGGGCTGTGGGTCTGGGGGGCGGCGTAGAGGAGGAGGCCGTAGGAGGCACGGGGGTAGACGAGCATGGAGAAGTGGGACCTGGAGGGGGAGCACGGTATCAGCCTGGGGGCTCCCCCGAACCAACCCTTCCCACCCGGCCCGGCGGCCCGGCCCTACCCGTTCCCATGGGAGCTCGAAATGCCTGAAAACTCCAGGTGATTGAGCAGGGACCCTCCAAACTGGTAGGCGTCTGGGGTGGTGCTGGGGTGGAATGCGGGGCAGGCAGAGTCCTGCCGGGGCTGGCGTCTGCGTCGTGAGGTCTTAAAGCACAGATGGAGATGCAGAGGCCACAGCGGGACTCCCTCCTGCCCGCCTACCCCAGCCCGCCCACCCCAGCCGTGGCCCGGCTCCACCCACCCAGCCCGGCCCACCCCAGCCGTGGCCCCACCCACCCCAGCCCCGCCCACCCCAGCCGTGGCCCCGCTCCACCCACCCAGCCCCGCCCACCCCAGCCATGGCCCCGCCTAGCTCCGCCCCCACCAGCCGTGGCCCCACCTTCCGAGCAGAGACCCGCAGCCCCTGGGGTCGGCGGTGGCCCGCAGCCTGTGTCTCTGGCGCTGGGGTGCAGCCTGTGCTCACGTTGGCACTGCCCAGATTCTGCTGCAGGTTGAACACGCGCTGTGGGCCCTGGAGTCTGGGGGGGCAGGCGGGCAGAGTCAGCTGCAAGGGCCTAGCTGGGGCCTCGCCCCCACCTGCCCACAGCTTACCGCTGTACAAAGACATTGCTGATGCAGCCGCTGAATCTGTGCGAGGGGCCGGGCTCATCCAGGCCTCCCAGCAGCAGGCGGGCTCCCTGTGGGTCGGGCGGCAGCCCAGCAGGAGGCACCCGGTGAGGCTTCATTTGCTGCAGCTGGTCATCTACGTAGAGCCAGACCCTGGGAAATAGAAAGGCAGTGTTTCCCCGGCCCTGCCCGCTCCTCTGCAGGGCTGGGCTGGCCTGTGCCAGGCGGGGACGGGGCTCACCCGGTCGCATTGCTGTAGAAGGCCACGTAGTGTGGGACCCCATCTGCAAAGACCCGTCGGGTTTTCACCTCTGTCTTCATAAGCAGGAGTGTCACCTGGCCCTGCTTCAAGGACACCTGGCATAGCCCATCCTGGGAACAGCGGCCGGGCCAGTTAGCCAGGCAGAAGTGGGCCCAGGCTACCCCGCTCCAGCCACCCTGCCCAGATTGGCCACAGCCAGCTCAGGAGTAGAGCAAGCCATGGCCAGCCTGGGTGTGTGTGTGTGTCCAGGCATGGCCAGCCTGGAGGGGAGAGGGAGGGGTCAGGGCTGTGGGCAGGTGGTCTCACCGGGGATGCGCGGTGGTACAGCAGACCATTTTCCTGGGTGCTGCGGAAGCCAAAGCCAGAGTAGACAGGGCTGGTGAGGGGCGCCACACTGGGGAGGCCCAGGGTCAGGAAGCCGTGGCCGTGGAAAGTCATGATGCGCTCCACCTGTGGGGAGGAGGATGCTGAGGCCTACCACCCAAGCGCACTCGCTGGCAGGCGGGGCAGCGGGAAGGCAGCTCACCAGCAGGTCGGCGGTGCAGCCGAAGCTGATGCCGGTGGTGTTGAGCCTCTTGAGGTCCACATACTTGCCCAGCGCTTTGATCCCCTTCATACAGCCTCGGATGGAGCCCCCAGAGGGGAAGAGCGGCTGCAGGCTGCAGGAGACAGGGTCAGGGGGGAGATCCCTCCGAGCCCCGGCCAAGCTGTGCGGGCCCCACCCGGCCCACGGCCCGGTCCTCACCTCAGGGGCAGCTGCTCGGGGGGCACGCCACCCAGGAAGTAGGTGTCGGCCAGCTCCAGCTTGTTGTCCAGCTCCACACTGAACACTGTGAGCCGCTCCACGCGTACCAGCACACGCTTGCGATTGGTGGCCAGAAGGAACACCTGGATCTGGTGGACACGGGTGGAAGGCTTCAAGGCAAGCCATGGGCCTGGGGTCCCCGCCTCCCAAGCGCCCCCCGACCTTACCGCCTTGCTGGCCGCGGTCATGGGCGGCCCGGGGTGCAGCGGAGTTGCTTCATTCAGGCCTGTGCCGAAGTCATAGAAGAGCACCAGGCTGCCTTGCTGCACGGCCAGGCATAGGAACTGGCTCTAGGGGGAGGGGGGGAGGGGGGTGGGCAAGGTCAGCATGGCAGGGCCCACATGGGGGAGGGGGGAGGGGGGAAAGGGGAGGGGGGCATGCCTGGTGCCTCAGGAAGAAGATGATCCCGTCGACGGACACGAGCCGCAGCTCCTGCTCGAAGCGCTTTGTGTTGCTGAACTGTTTCTCGAAGGTGATGCGGGCGAAGCCAGTGCCATCAAAGTAGGAGCCATCGGTGAGCCAGGGGTCCCCGGTGGACTTGTAGCTGCAGGCAGAGGGTCTGGGGTGAGTGGAGGATGGAGAGGGGAGGACGGCACCGGAGGGGAGGCCGTACATACCGAGCACAGGGCTTGTCCACGGCCGTGTTGAGTCTGAAGGTCCTCTGGAAGTTGTAGAGGCTCAGCACCTCCTGGTTCAGCGACTCCATCTCAATGCAGCCGCGGTAGCCGGGGAAACGGAGTGGTGGGGGTGGCTGTGGGCAGAGCGGTGGTCAGGGCACCTCCCCAGGAGTGCCCAGTGGGAGCTTGGGCAGCAGCAGTACCCACTGAGGCTAGACAACCACGAGCCCTTCTGGGGAGAAGAGGAGAAGCCCTCGAGGCCGAGCTCACCGTGAAGTTGTCGGGATAACCTCCCACGTAGAACACGAAGTCGTCGGGCCGCAGGTTGAGTAAGCCCTCTATGCCGGGGGCCACAGTGTCTCCCTTGATCTCCTGGATCACCTGATTCTCCACTGTGATGGACATGTGGCCAAACTGGAGGGTCCTGAGGGCGGAAGTGCGAGGTGAGACACGGCCGCGGGCCCCACGCCGGCCCACCATGGCCCTGGTGCATCCCTACCTGTCCATGCTGATGGCTGCAAACTGCTCCCCAATGTCTTGATCGATGCTGAGGGTGGCGGGCCCGGCCTCCCCCAGCCGGAACACCCAGTGCACCTTCTGGTTGCGCAGAGACACGCCCAGGTAATCCCCATTGGCCTGGATGGCAGCGGCAGGGGACAGTTGGGATGGGACACTGCTGCCCACCGCCCACCCGCCCGCTGGGCAGCCCGTCCCTCCTCCCCCGCCCCTCCTCCCGCCGCTCCCGGCACCTCGCGGCTGCCCATGTAGAGCACGAAGTGGTCTCCAGTGTTCTCTCCAGGCGCGGGTGCAGGTGTGGGGCTCTGCAGGTAGAACTTGAGGGCGGTGTAGGCAGCCAGGTCAGAGAGGTCCCGTGGGGTGCGTAGCTGCACCCCTGAGCGCCCATTGAACTTCATGGATACCTTGACCTGGGGTGACAGGTGCGTCCGTGCTTGCCATGTGGTCGCGAGGCCCACTGTCCCCACCAATCCCACACTGGGGCGGCCCCGCACACCTTGCTGGCAGCACCCCGGGCCTGAGCAATGAGCGCCCGCACGCGGCCGATGCTGGCGGACAGGGCCAGGCTGGTGTTGTGCACCCCGCGGTTCTCCAGGAGACTCAGCTTGGCCAGCAGCTGTGGCAGGGTCTTCTCCAGGGTGGACGCTGGGGGGGAGGGGGGGCTGAGCACTTCACTTTGCCCACCCCACTCCCTCGGGAGCGTGGACTGCAGCTCACCTGAGCGGCCCGCGTCAAGTACCACCTGGCCCAGGTCCCGGCCGCGCAGCCCCCCAAACCGGCCTTGCCAGTCCTCTAGGTTCTTCTGCATGTCCTGGAGCCGGGACTGCACGCGGGAGGCCGTGTCCTGGGCCTGGGCAGCCACTGCCTTGGCGTGGGCGATCTTCTCGCTTGTCTCGTCTGCAGGAATGGTGGGCGGGAGGGCAGGGCTGGGCGGGGACCACCCGGGCCTCCACTGCCAAACCCAGTCACCGCACCATCCCCAAAGCCCAGTGCGGAAAACCAGCTTCTCCCCAGCAGGGATGCTGGCCTGGGCCCCGCCACATTCCAACTTGAGTCTACTTGTTCAGGTCGTGGAGCACCCATGGGGCGAAACGTCCCCACGCACGTGGTCCAGCCGTGCGCTTCGCTCTGAGCCCTCCGCAAACAGCAGGCGCGGCCCTCCACACCCGCCTGCCCTGGGCCTTCACCCCGTGCCCGGCGTCTGGCGCGTGCCGCCAGCTGGACAGGCCGGGGCCGGGCTCATCCGCCACGGGTGGCCAGGGGCTGTTCCCAGGGCTCAGGCAGGGACGCACCCACCATCCCGGGGCCCTGAGGGAGTGAAGGCTCGGTGGGCAGGTGCGGGGAGGAACCACACACCTGTGTCCATGGCCAGCATGGCCTGGGCCTCCCGGACCCGAGCTGCCAGCTCGTCCTTCTGTGCACGCATGTCCCGGATCTGGGTGCCAGCACCCTGCAGGGCGACCCGCGCTGCAGAAGAGGAAACTCAGTGCCACGGAGCCGGGCCCAGCTTCCTCACCCCGAGAGCCATGCCGGAGCCGCACAGACTCAGATTCCCAACCGAGTGCTGGCGTGAGCCCCGGCCTGCGAGTACAGTTCACATGGGACAAACCGGGGTCCCACGGGGCAGGGCCTGAGACGCCACACGGAAGCCTCAGGACCAGGGTCCCCTCATAGTCCAGACACCCTGCAGGCCCGGCTCCACTCACCGAGGTCTAACCGCCGCCGTTGCCCCCGGATGGCCACCTCCAGCGCACTGCTGTTGGCCAGCAGTCGCTGGGCTCGGTCTGCCAGGCCCTTCCGGACCACCAGCTGCAGAGGGAAAACAGGGTGCAGTTCAGACCGCCAGGAGCACCGGGAAACGGGGGACCAGAGCCTTGGGAAAGTTAGGTCTCACCTACCTCCCATGTGTGAGCCGCCTGCCGCTGGGCCTGGCCGGCTGCGCGCTCCGCAGCCTGCACAGCCTGCAGGATGCTGCTATAGGCGTTGGAGGCCTCCACAGCCCTCTGGATGAAGCGGTCCTGGTTGATGCCCCGGATGATGCTGTGTGGGAGAGATGAGAGGTTTGTGGGGGGCGGGGGGGGGGGGGCTCGCTGTGCAGGACAGCAGCGGCGGGGGGAGGGGGCTCGCTGTGCAGGACAGCAGCGGCGGGGGGAGGGGGCTCGCTGTGCAGGACAGCAGCGGCGGGGGGGGGGGGCTCGCTGTGCAGGACAGCAGCGGCGGGGGGAGGGGGCTCGGAGCGCAGGTGAGCCCAGGCTGTGGTGCCCAGCGTTACAACGGCCATCCTGCCTCTTGGTCCAGCCTCCAGGCCTCCGAGCCCCGCCTCTGCCCGCCAGGTGTTCCTTTCTGACCCCTTTCGGGGGAATGGCTTCTCCCTGCAGGAACCCTCCCAGCCAGCCCCTGTTCAGGCGTGGCTGCCTCTGGCAGGGGCTGGCCTGGCCCCTGGCGGTCCACACGCACCTAGACAAGTTGAGTGCCAGCTGGTCCAGCTGCCGGGCGTGGGCCTCAGCGGCCTCCACCAGACCTAGCTTGCTGCCGGCTGGGGAGAAGAGCTGCATCTTCTGCAGCAGGGGTGCGCGTGCGCCGTCGAGGCTGGCCGCCAGGCGCTCCAACTCCTGGGGAGGGGCAGGGCGGGGCCGAGTGAGGACACCCCGACTCCTACGCCACCCACCCAACCTGGGACCCCAGGGGCCTCAGGGGTATGCGGAGGGCACAGGAACCGGCCGTGGCTGCCGCCCGGAAAGCAGCTGCACGGGGGGGACAGGACCTCGGCCGGCCTCACCTCCTTGGCTATATCCACGCCATGCAGAAGCTCCACAACATGGTTCAGGGTCTGCTGGGCGGCCTGCAGGGCAGCCATCACCGTTGCGTTGTCCCGTGACAGCTCCTGCTTCCGTTGCTGGGGGCAAGATTGGGGTTAAAGGGCGTGACAGGCAAGCAGGGGTCCTGGGGTAGAAGGAAGGAGAGGGCAGAGAACCAGGGGGAGGGGAGAGTGGAGAGGAGAGGGGGAGGGGAGGGGGAGGGCAGGGGCCGGCCCTCACCAGGGCTTCCTCCAGCTGCTCCTGGTTGCGGCTGTTGAGCTCCTCGGCCTCCCGCGTGGTGTCCACCGCCCGGTTCAGGGCCTCGCGAAGGTCCATAAGGTCAGCCTCATACTGGGCCAGCTGGTCATGGATTTCCGTGGACAGTTCCTGGTTTTCCCCCCAGCGGCCAGCCAGGTGCTCCTGCACGTGCATTAGCACTGGCCAACACCGGGCGTCAGAGCTGTCACTCGGGCAGCCGGAGCTCCTCTGGTCCCTGACTGGTCCCTGCCCCTCCAAGGCCCAGCTGGGGCCACGACACAGCTGGGCTCTGAGCCAGACCCGCCCCTCCGCCCCTCCCCAGCCCTCAACTCTGAGCCAGCCTCCCCCTGCCCACCCAACTCCTCCTTCTAACCCTCAGCTCTGAGCTGGCCTCCCCCTGCCCACCAACCCCCCCAGCCCCTCCCCCTCCCAGCCCTCAACTGAGCCGGCCTCCCTCTGCCCACCCAACCCCTCCCTCCACCTCTCAGCTCTGAGCCGGCCTCCCCCTGCCCACTCCCCACCCCCCCAAGCCCTGCCTGACCGGTTAGCAGCACTCACGTGTCTGGGCCTCGGCCAGCTCGGCCTCGGCCACTGCCCGGGGGCCCCCCAGGCTCCGCGCCCGCATCTCCTGGAGCAGACGCTCCACTTGCGCCAGCGTCCAGCTCAGCGTCTCTCCCGAGGGGGCCGAGGCGTTAGCTGGCGTCAGATGGCCCATCTGGGCTGCGAGCTCTGTGGGGCCGAAGGTGGTCAGGGCTGAAGGTTGTGCGGGCAGCCTCTTGGCGTGTGCTTCATTCCTTGGTGAGCTCGGGTAGAGCGCACGCTGCCCTTCCGCCTGGCCTTCCCCGGGTACCCAGCTCGGCCAGCCCCCCCTCCCCACAGCCCTCCTTGCCAGCCGGCTCACGCCCAGCTAGAAGGGCACTTTCTCTTGGACTCCTGGGCTAGGCTGGGCCCCACTGCGCCGGCCCGGGAGCCATCATTTTTGCGTGTTCAAGGTCTGTTTGTCATGAAGGAAGTGGCCAGCTTGGCCCATCTCACGCAGTCCACCTGGACTCATCAGCCCCTTACGCACATCCTGAGCACACCACACACAGCTAAGCACGCACCCCTGCCAGTTCTCCCAGGACGTGCTCGGGCGAGACCCCAAGGACACCCCTGTCCCAGCAGCCTTACCGCTCAGGGCACGGTCCACAGCCCGGATCGTCTCCAGCAGCGTCTGGGCCCGACCCCGTGTGACCTCGGTGCTGTCCAGCAGTCGACCTGCCTGGTCTCGGGCTCCAGCGGCCTGTGGATATGAGCTTCAGCCACATCCGACTAGTGGGAGCATGGGGGGGGGGGGGGGGGGGGGGGGAGGTGGCCCGGGTGACAGGGACGGCTGAGGCACAGTGCGGCTGGGAAATGGGGAAGCTCCAGAGGGTGAGGAACCCCGGGGCTCTCCCGGGAGGGGCATGCAGGCACTTGGGGCAGGGGCCGCAGGGGTCCTGCCTGGCTGTCCAGCTGCTGTGCGTCCTGCACAAGGCTTGTGCTCTGTCGCTCCAGAGTCTGCAGCCGCTGCACCGCCTCGTGACGGGGATCTGGTGGACCCCGGAGCTGGGTCTGAGGGGAGCAGGAGGTGAGGGCCTGAACCGAGGGGGGGAGGGAGGAGAGGGAGCAGGCGGCAGGAGGCACCTTCAGGTCGGTGATGGAGTCGTTCAGCCTGTGCAGCCGCGCCCAGGCCGCCGAGCTGGTGTTGAGGCTGCGGAGCTGCTCTCGAATGGCGGGGAGGATGGCGCCAGCCCGCTCCAGGTCGTCCAGAAGCAGGACCACACAGTGGTCACACACTGCGGGCAACGAGGGCCACGGGTCAGTGGGGGCGGGGTGGGGCAGGGACTGGAGGGTCACAGGATTGTGGCAGGGGTCACCGTGGGGTCGATGAGTCAACACGGAGCCAGACGTGCCAGAGAAGTGAGGTCAGTGGGGAGGGGGGGTCACAGGATAAAGAAGAGGTCTTGGGGTTCAGCCAGAGATCATGGGGTTGGCACAGAGTCTGAGCAGAAGGGGTCAAGGTGGAGGGTCAGAGGCTGGCATGGGGTCATCACGGAGGTTGGGATGGAATGGGGCAGGTGCAGGACCAGCCGGATGCGGTGCCCACTTGAGTGCTGGGCAGGGTTGGAGGCGGAGGGGCCCGCAATCCACAGAAGGGCAGGGATGGAGGGGACCGGGATCCCCAGGGCCAGGGTGCAGGTGGTCATCGGGTCAGGACAGGGCTGGGAGGGGCAAGGGGCTGACCTTCGCAGTGGATGCCGTGGCCTCCAGGCCCGCCTGGCACGGGCACCTGGTGCTGTTGGCTACACACATCGCAGCGGTCCCCTCCCAGCCCCGGGGGGCACGTGCAGCGGCCGGTGCGCGGGTCACAATGGCCTCCCGGGCACTGGCAGCCTATAGAGAGAGGCCGGTGAACATGGCGCCCCCCCCCCCCCGCGCGGCTGCCCCCAGCCCTCCTGGGGCCCACCCGCCTCCACTCACGCCTGCAGCCGTGCTCCGGGAGCCCCCAGTGGCCAGGGGCACACTCGCGGCACTGGGGTCCCATGGTCCCAGGTCGGCATCGGCACTGCCCGCTCTGGGGGTGGCACTGCGGGCCTTCAGCGGCCGGTCCACAGGCACAGGGGCGGCAGCCCTGACAGAGCTCGAAGCCAAAGTGTCCTTCCTGCAGGACAGGCTGCAGTGACGCCCTGCCCAGTCCCAGGAACCCCCTGGGGCACGGGGCGCAGTCCTCCTCCCCGCCCAGGGCGTGTGGGCTCCGGCCTCCCCAAGCCCGGCCCTCCTGTCCCCGCCAGGAGGTCATCAACGACAGGGGCATTCTCCTCCTGTCCCCCGTCTGCCCAGGCCCTTCCCCCCACTGCCCCCCCCGCCAGCTCCCCCCCCCCCCCCCGCACCTGACAGCGGTCGCAGCGTGTCCCGGCCACACCCGCCTTGCACACGCAGCGCCCGGTCTGGGGGTCGCAGGCCTCCGTCCCGCACAGGGAGCAGTCGCACCCTAAGGGAAGGCGTGCTGTGACTTCCCAGTCCACCCCAGCCATTCCCCCGCCTTCCTGCTCACACCCGAGCCGCCACCTCCCTGGTTGAGCCGGGCCTTCCTCTCCCAAACCTGACAGGCCCCTGAGTGAGCATGCACGGGGGTGGGGCGGAGTGCAGAGTGCAGAGCCCGTGACGGGGTCCTGACCACGACGGGGGGGGGGGGGGGGGGGCGCCCTCCCGCCCGCTGCACGCGCCTGTCCCCGGAGTGCGCCCCACGGCCCCGCCCCCGCCTACGCGTGCAGTTGCCGGGGAGCAGGGCGTTCCCGTAGAAGCCGGGGGCGCACGCCTCACAGCGGGGCCCGGTGGTATGGCGTAGGCAGCTGCGGCAGGCGCCGGTCAGGGGGTCGCAGTCACTGAAGAGCAGGTTGGGGTCCCCGTTGCCGCTGCAGTCGCAGGGCTGGCAGGAGCTGCCCAGCACCAGAGGGTTCCCGAAGAAGCCAGGTGCGCAGCTGGCATGCAGAGAGGGCGGTCGGGTCAGGCCAGGGCCGGCCCACACCGGTCCGGGTCTGCGCTCTGCCCGCCCGCCGCTTACCGCTCGCAGGAGGCCCCGGCGTAGCCAGGCTTGCACAGGCACTGGGCATGCCCTCCTCGCAGCACACAGGCCTCCGCGAAGCTGAGGACGAGAGGAGGCCAGCCGCTGCCCACCTGCCCTCCCGGCCCGGGAGAAGGAGGGGAGCGGTGGAGGGGGGCGGCAGAGGGGGAGGTGGAGGGGGGAGGTAGAGGGGGGCGGTGGAGGGGGCGGTGGAGGGGGGCGGTGGAGGGCACGGAGAAGGAGGGGGCGGTGGAGTGGGGCAGTGGAGGGCATGGAAAAGGAGGGGGGTGGTGGAGAGGGGTGGTGGAGGGGGGCGGTGGAGGGCATGGAAAAGGAGGGGGGCGGTGGAGGGGGTAGTGGAGGGGGGAGGTGGAGGGGGGCGGCGGAGAGGGCAGGTGGAGGGGGGCGGTGGAGGGGGGCGGCGGAGGGGGCGGCGGAGGGGGGCGGGCAGGGAGAGGCTCTCGCGCCACCAGGGCCTGGCTCGGCTTACTTGTTGGAAGGCACTGCGAGCGGGCAGGGACAGCTGGCACAGGGGGCCGTGGGGTCCCCGGCCCCACCGCTCACAAAGCCGGCCCGGCAGCGCTCGCAGTGGTCGCCCTCGGTGTTGTGCTGGCAGCCCTGGGCAGTGCAGACGGGGCCGGCAGTGAGCGGGGCCCTGCCACACCGCGCCATGCACCCCAGGCCTCCGTGGGTTGAGGGCCACCGGCCTCTTCTGTGGCCCGCCCGCCCACCCATGCTTTGGTGGCTGTGCCCCTTCCACCAGGCCTACTCACCACACAGATGCCAGAGCCGGGGAGGCAGCGGTCTGAGTGGCCGTGGCACTGACAAGGGACACAGCGGCCCAGGAAGGGTCCTTTGGTGTCACGGAAGTAGCCAGGGGCGCATTCCTGGGGAAGGGGAAAGGGGAAGGGGGCAGTGACTGAGAAAAGGCAGAGCCAGCCCAAGGCTGAGCAGAGCTGGGGGCGGGGGGGGGGGGGGGGGGGGACTGCTCCCAGTCAGACCCCAGGGCTCTGCATTCCCAGCCACGGCTGTGGGGCAGGGCGCCCTGCAGCCCAGGGGCCGGGGCAAGGCTGCAATCGGGAGCTCCCGACGGGGACAGGCCAAAGGTCTAGCCACTGGCTCCTAGCCCAGAGAACCTGGATCCCACAGCCACACCACCACGGAGCCTCAGGAAGGACCAGACCCCAGAGCCAGTGGCCAGGGCCTCCTCCTCTACCCCAAGTGCCTCTTCCTAGCAGGTGCGCAGCCACAGATCTGAAATGGCCAAGCCGCCCTCGACTAGCCAGCGCAGAGCAGAGGAGCACAGGCAAGGAAGCGCTAGCGGGACGCTAGGATGGACGGTGGATGGCAGCCGGGGGGCGCTGTGGGGAGGGCTGGCCGGGACGCTAGGATGGACGGTGGATGGCAGCCGGGGGGCGCTGTGGGGAGGGCTGGCCGGGACGCTAGGATGGACGGTGGATGGCAGCCGGGGGGGCGCTGTGGGGAGGGCTGGCTGGGACGCTAGGATGGACGGTGGATGGCAGCCGGGGGGGCGCTGTGGGGAGGGCTGGCCGGGAGCGAAGCTGACAGTGCAGTGGTGACCAGGAGCAGCGGCAGGGACGAGCCGGGGAACTGAGGTGGGAGGGTGAGCGGATGCGAGCAGGCGCGGGCTCAAGCGAGGGCTGCGTGGCTGGGCAGCCTCGGCCGGCCCCCCCCGCCCCCCCTCACCTGGCACGAGTCGCCGCGGTAGTTGGCAGGACACATGCACACCTCCACGTTGCTGGCTGGAGGCCCCATGCCCATCTCACCAGCTACCTCCAGTACCACCCTACGCAGGGAGACCGAGTTGGCCAAGAGGGCCCGGATCTGCAGCTGCTCCAGGCTGGCCAGGACCATCATGAGTTCCTCCCGGGACACAGCGTTGTGGGTCTCCATGTGCCGGAAGTTCCCCTGGGGACGAAGACATGACCTCAGCGGACGACACCCAAGGACGAAGAGGGACAAAGCCTCATGTGAGGGACAGGCAGAGACAAACGCAGGGCGGAGGCACACACAGACCAGGGGGCAGGACTTCCACCGGGAAACCAGCAGCTGGCCCCTACCTCACACCACACACCACATCCAGGCGTGCGAAGAATTACAATGTTTAAGCTCTTAGAAGAAAATACACGTTAAGTGCTTTCTGACTTGGAAGAGAAATACTTTCTTAAAAAATGTGAAAACATTACCATACGTGAAAAAATAGATAAGGTGGTAAATATTAAGAACTATTCGTCCAAAGACATCTTTCTTTTTTGGGGTGAGTACTAGGATTTGAACTCAGGGCTTTGAACTCTACCATTAAGCCATACCTCCAGCCCTTTTTAGCACTTTTTTGTTTTGTTTTTTTCTGGGGGGCTGGTTGTGGGGCTTGAACTCTGGGCCTGGGCTCTGTCCCTCAGTTTTTCAACTCAAGGCGAGCGCTCTACCACTCGAGCCACAGCGCCACTTCCAGTATTCTGAGTAGTTTCATTGGAGATCAGAGTCTCACAGACTTTCCTGCCTGGGCTGGCTTTGAACCATGATCCTCACATCTCAGCCTCCTGAGTAGCTAGGATGACAGGCATGAGCCACCAGTGTTCCGCTCAAAGGTAATTTTTAAAATATTTTATAAAGTCTATGTTGAGATTATAAGTGCTGTGCCTATTAAATCTTCCCTCGCTTATTTGGCAACTATAATTTTTTTTCCAGTAGTGGGGATTAATCCAGGGCCTTGTGCATTCAGACAGGAGCTCTACCTGGGGGGAGGCAATCGTGGTCAACGGACATCTCAGGGAAAAGCAAGAATGGCCTGTAGATACAGATGCTTCCCCGACAAAGAGTATTAACAGTGAACTCCTCTACACAGGCAAGGAAGAGACCATAAGTCAAAGAGACTTAGTCAAAAGACGAAGGGGTGGGGCCACAGAGGAAGGAGCCAATCACAGAGCGGTGTGAAGCGCTCATGACCCATGGCAGGGGGCTGGGAAGGTGGCTCAGTGGTAGAGCGCTTGCCTTGCATGCCTGAGGCCCTGGGTTCGATTCCTCAGCACCACATAAGCAAAAAGGAAAAAAGCCGGAAGTGGCGCTGTGGCTCAAGTGGTAGAGTGCTAGCCTTGAACTGAAGAGCTGAGGGACAGCGCCCAGGCCCAGAGTTCAGGCTCCACAACCGGACCCCCCCCCCCAAAAAAAACAAAACAAAAAAATCCATGGCAGTCAAAGACCCATCACGTGTCGTCAAAGCATTCATCGTGTTTCTGGGGTGATCAGACAGAAAGCCCAAGCCCCCCACAGCCAGTGCCCTGCAGCGCCCCCCCCCCCGGTCCCCCCCGCAGTGTCAGTACCCTGCAGCCGCCCCGTCCCGCCACGGGGCTGTTTTCCACAGTGGGCGTGGCCTTCTGTGGCTGTGCGGGTCCAGCCAGCGCTACTCACCTCCACCAGCTGCAGCTGCCCATGATGAACATGGCCAGGCGCGGGGTAGGACGGCTCTAGGTATGTGATGCTCATCTGGTTGCCCTGGGAGACGCACAGGCCAGGTAAGTGCGGCCTGTGGTCCCAGCTGTCCCCTCCCACCTGCCCGTCCTGCTACGTCCACGCCCTCCTGCTACCTGCAGTACCACACCCGGCCTGCTCTCAGTCGGGAAGAAGACATCTCCCCGCTGGGTCTCTGAGTGCAGCTCGTAGCGGAGAGTCCCTCCGTAGGACGACACCTGGAGCCAGGACAGTTGGGTGACCTGGCCAGGCCCTGGCCGGGGACCCCGACGGTGGCCTCCCCACCCCGTTCCGTGGAGCCGGGCCCGGGAGCCCTCCTCGCGACACCGGCCCTGGGCCGGGGAGCCTCTGGCTCCTCTGCAGCTGGCCCCCAGCTGTGCTGGCCACCCTTACCACGCTCCTGGCCCCTGGCCATAGTTCGTTCTTAGGGAGCATAGCCACTCCATGTGTCCTCCAAACCTAACGCCTTTGCTCACCCGATCTCCAAGGTAGGAAGGGGGCGCCTGCCAGTACAGCTCCGGGCTGCTGTCGACCACATGCCGCAGGTCTGCGTAGAGCCACGTCCCTTCCCGACGCTCATGGGGGACCACCTGCCGGTCACTGCTCAGCAGCGTCCAGCCCTCCATGTCCGTGAACTGTGGGCGCACGGGGGTCATGTGGGGTGGGTGCCCGTCCCCGCATGCTGCCCCCCGCTGGCCGGGGTCACGGGGCTGGCTGTCCCGAGCAGATACCTCGCGGCGGGCGTGGGCGGAGCTCCGGCAGTGCTCGGTGGCCCCAAAGCAGAAGCAGCGGGTGCAGCCCTTGGGGTTGGAGGCATCGAGGGAGAAGGCCCCCACTCGACACTGGTCACACCTCGGGCCCTGCACGTTCTCCTGGGGGCAGCAGAAACGACACGAGTGTGCGGGGGGCCTGGCCGCAGCTCGCGGCAGCCCCCGCGGCCCCCTACTCTCCAGACATCGGGAAGCTGTGCAGGTGTCTCTGCCACAGGCGGCGTGTGGAGGGGCCCCGGCGTGGCTCCGCTCACCTTGCAGTGGCACTGGCCTGTGAGGGCGTCACACACGCTGGGCGCCGTGCCCGCCCCGTGGCAGTCACAGGGCCGGCAGCTGGGGTACCCGTAGAAGCCCGGCGCGCAGCTGTCACAGCGGCGCCCGGACACGTTGGGCCGGCACCTGCCAGAGCAGAGGGCAGCTGAGCCTCCAAGAACCAAACGGGGTGGGGCAGACACCGGGACCTCTGGTCAGCCGTGCCCACCCCGAGCCCACCCAGGGCCCCGGGACTTCCAGGCTCACTTGCACTGGCCGCTGTCCGTGTCACAGGTCGGGTCAGTCAGCTCCTGCACGCCAGGCCCGGAGCAGTTGCACTCCTCACAGCCAACCAGGGGGTGGCAGCCGAAGGTCTGGGGCTGGCAGACCAGGCAGTCGGGGGGCACGGTGCGCGGCGGGCAGATGCATCGGCCCGTGAGCTCGTCGCACAGGCGGGCCCCACAGTCACAGGCTGCGGGGGTGGACATCGCCAGCTGACCCGAGCCCTCTGCCCCGCTCTGCCGCAGCTGCAGACCGCGGGGCGTGCGGGCGGCGCCTGTGACTCCCGCCCCAGCCACGCCACATCCAGGCCCCGGGGCTTTGGGCGGCTGCCCTCATGGACACGCTGACATCTAGTTGCCAAGCGCTGCACACTACCTGCTGGTTCCCAGAATGTTCTAGACAAACCCACAAGATGGGTGTCCTACGCCTAGGCCACAAGCTGTCTGAGGTTCCTAGACAGAACGTGGCAGGGCTGGCCTGACAGACTCCTCCCGGCCTGGCCTGTGAGCCGGGAAGTCCTCATGGGGGGTCTAGCTGGCAGCCCCTGCCTCCTGTGCCCTGTAGCTGGGAAGTGCCCACGGGGCTAGCCCCCAGCCCGGTGCTCACACAGGGGGTACTCACGCCTGCAGTTGGGGAAGCCCCAGTAGCCTGTAGCACAGCGAGAGCAGTCACGGCCGATGACGTGGGCCCGGCAGGGACACTGGCCCCCAAAGGGCTCACAAGTGGGGCCCGTGGCACCCACCTCGTGGCAGCCACAGGGCCGAGCACCGTTATTGTAGAAGAGAGAGAGGGAGGCGGCGGCCTGCCGGCAGAATGGGGTGGAGCTGCTGGGGCTGCGAGGAGAGGAAGGGGTGAGGCCGGTGCTCCACGGGCCACGCGTGGCACACGCCCCAGCGCCGCCCAGCCCCAACCCTGCCCACCTGATGTGATAGCCATGGGCGGCACAGTGGCTGATGAAGTCATAGGACTTGTCCAGGGGCTCCTCCCTGAGGTAGCTGGGGCCATAGACGTCCTCGGGGACCACCAACACGTAGTCCTGGGGAGGGGCGCCTGGTCACTGGGGGCCGGCGAAGGGCCTGGTCGGGGGAGCGGCCAGGGCCTACGGGAAGGGGACAGCCCCAACCCTGCAGCGCCCCCTCCCTCAACCCCCCCATCCTCAGGCACTGCAGCCACCGCAGCGGGGGAGGGCATGAAAGACAGAGAGACCTCTCCTCTGCTCTGTTCCCTGCCTTTTGCCGACATCTCCCCCAGCCCGGTCCACCATCCAGGCTGGCCTCTGGAGGACCACTGCCTCATCAGAGACCCGACACCTGCGAGATGTCTCCTCACTTGATCCTGGAGGTCCCAGGGGCAGAAGTGACTACACTTGGTCTTGGCATGGTGGCGGTGAGACCCAAGGTAGGATGATGGGCCTCAAGGAGGGATGAGCCCTGGGACTCACCAGCCAGAGCCACCGGCCCTCGGGCACCCGCACGGTCACCGTGAGCTCGCTGTCTGTCACGTCCAGCACAGTCCGGCCCTCACACGACACCAGCGTGCGGCACCCATACCCATGCGGGCAGAAGCTGGCGTTGGCATAGCCTGGAGGGGAAGACGGGGGAGATCAGGACGCCGGCTCGACCGCGCCCGGCTCCACAGCCTGTCCTAGGCCACGGCGCGAGCGTGGTGGCTCCTGCACGTGCTCCGGATCTGTCTGCAGAGAACCTGCGGGGCCCTAGCTTCGGGGACCAGCCCTGGCCACACAGCCACAGGCTGGGGCAGGCCCCTAGCTTGGGGACCAGCCCCGGCCACGCAGCCATGGGCTGGGGGGTGGGGGCAGATCTAGCCGAAGCCCACAATCAACCTCTATTTTATCACGTGGGACAGAAACACGCCAAGAACTGTAACATGGGGAGGGGCTGCGGGGACAAGACTGTGGGAACAGGGTGGGGGAGGTGTGGCTGACACCCACAGCAGCCAGACTGCGTCCACCTGTCCCTGCCTGTGCCCGTGGTGGCCACGGCGGCACAACCACCCCTCCCCGGCCACTCACCCTGCCAGACCCGGCCTCCATGGATCAGGACCTCCACGGAGAAGGTGGGGTGGGCCGGCTGGTACCCGTGCAGCAGGAAGGCGTAGCGGCCCAGGGTGGGGACCTGGGTGGTGAAGACCACGGTGCCCTGCGGGGACAGGCTCGAATGAGCGGGCAGAAGTGGGGACATGTGGGGTCCGAGGCGGCCCCCATTACTGTCTGGCCCACGCCTGGGGGTGGAGAGCAGAGGACTGAGCGCCCTGCCTGATCCCCTGCCCCCCACACCCCAGCGAAGGCCCCGCCCGGCCAAGCCCTCACCTGGGGGTGGCGCAGCAGGGTGGGCTCGATGTCGGGGTCCACCGCGGTGGGGGGGCGAGGCTGGGGCCCGGGAGGGGCAGCTCCGGGGGCAAGCTCCTGGGAGCGGGTCAGAGGGAGGTCCGGAGGGAGCGGCAGCACCTGGCAGTCCCTCAGCACAATGGGCTGTGGCGGCTTCGGGAAGCGCGAGGGCGCGCAGGCAGCCCTGGGGCGGACACGCGCGTGAGCCTGGACCCCGGCCACCGGGGCCCGGCCGCCCGGCTGCTCCCTGCCCGCTACCTGCTGAGCCCGAAGGCGCCGTGGCTGCTCACACAGTGGACACGGGGCTCCACGAACTCCGTGCTGAACTCCTCCACAGGCACCAGGGTGACGCCGTGCTGCGGATGCAGGGATGATGCAGCCACCTGGACCCTCAGCGCCCCTGACTGCCCGCCCCTGCCCGCTACCCTCTGAGGCCCGGGCCGGTCAGGCTTCCCGCCGGCCCTGCACCGGCGGGCAGGCTCTAAGGACACGTGCGTCTACACCAGGCAGCTCCCAGCTCGGGGCCTGGGATCTGCCGCCCTCCTCTCCCCTTGTACACATGGAAGAAGCCACCCCTGGGGGCCCGGGGAAGCCAGGCCAGCCCCCGAGACCAAGCCGACCTCACGGCAAGGGCTCCGGACTCACCAGGAAGAAACGCGCCTGCAGAGAGGTGAGCCGGATGCTGGCCTCCGAGTCCACGTGGAAGGTGGCCAGGTGGTGCTGTGAGTCCAGGGTGGGGCCTCGGCACAGGGCGCTGGGAGGGAGGGAGGGGAGGTAATGGTCAGTGGGTGAGCAGCCAGGGACCCGGCCCCCACACCAGCACCGCCCCTGTTCCAGGCCCACCTGTACGGGCAGGGGTGTAGGGTGAGCGCCCCCTGCTGGGGGGCCCGCTGGGGTGTGTGTACAGCCACGCCCACCTCCTGGTCAGGACCTTCGTTGGCGTATTCCACCACCAAGGCATAGCGGCCCGGCCGAGACACCATCACCTGAAGCTGGACGTCCACCTGGAGCGGGGAAGGGTGACCAGAAGCCCATGGTCCCTGCCCTTCCCACATCCACCCACCTTGACCCACAGCAGCCCCAGAGAAAGGGCCGACTCCACTTGGGGCATGAGCACAAGGCAAGCCAGGCGGTCTCCCCTCACAGACCAGGTCAGATGGGGACAGCAGTGGCCACACTGGCCTGTCCGTGCTGGCTTCACGGTCCAGCCTTGCCCCACACCTGCGTCCTGCCCTTCCCCCAGGGCCAAAGGCCTCGAGCACCCGCCCTCCCGGGCCCGTGGGCACGCACGTCGATGCCCAAGCAGGCAGCCAGAGGTGGGTGCGAAGGGCTGAGCTGCTCTGTGGGGCAGGGCCGGGGCAAGCTGTTGTCATGGCGACACAGGGCCTCGAGCCCGGATGCCGAGGGAAAGCCGTCCAGCGGGAGATGGGTGTAGAGAAGGCAGCTGAGGACAGAAAGGCTGAGGTCAGCCACAGGGACCCCCAGCACCCAGGAGCTGACCCCGGAAGGCTGCTGCTGGGGGTCCCGGCCCTCACCCCGTGGGCCCTCACTTTTCCTGGGAGTTCTGTGCAGACGGCCTGTAGGTGCAGGCCTCGGTCACTCGGAGCTGCAGGAGCGCCGCCTCATAGTAAGCGCTGGGCAGCAGGACCACGTAGTCCTGGTGAGGACAGAAGGCGGGTGCTGAGGCTCTTTGGCCCAGGGCCTGTCCCCCCACCTACCTTGGTCCCCGCCTCACCAGGAGCACCCCTTCCGCCTCCACAAGAAGGGCCCAGATGCCAGGGTTTAGTACAAAGGGCTCCCCAAAGCCCCTCTGGGGCACAGTGACAAAGGCAGGCTCAGTGCTGGGCAGAAAGGTCACCGGCTGGCTCTGCTCCGTGCCTGGGAGGATGGGGAAGAAGGAAGGGAGATCCTGCCTCGGCTCTCAGGCCTCCCCAACCTGACCGCCCTCCCGTGGTGTGTGGGCACGCGCCAGGGCCAAGCACCCTTCCGGGAGTCGGGGGAGACTGCTGGGGCTGGAGGAATGGAGCAGCGGTGCAGGGCAGGGTGCGCCCGGCAGCCCCGACTCACAGTTGACACAGGCGACAAGCTTGGCCTCCTCGTGCATGGAGACCCGCCCGCTCACGCTGGTGGGCCCCCGGTTCACATAGCGGAAGACCAGGCGAAAGAGGTCAGGAGAGGTCACGTTCAGCCTGGCCACAATCCTGGGCTGGGGGTGGGGGGATGGGCACAGAGTGTCAGGTCATTGCGGCCATGACCAGCATGGTCCTGTGACCCTCCCGGGTGCTGCCTGCTCTGCCGGCCACGCCAGGAGCTGGGAGACATTCAGAGAAGCGGGAGGGATGGGGTGGGGCGCGGCGCCACCTGGATGGGAGACATGTGGGCAAAGCCCCTCCAACTGAAGTTCTCGAATTCCAGGGGGTTGAAGCCAAAGCGCACGGCGTGGCCTGCGGGCGTGGTCGCCTCCTCCAGCTCCAGCCGCAGGTGGTGCAGGCTGGGCAGGTAGTGGTTCTTTGCCGGCCTGTGGCGGCACAGGTGAATGGGTAGGCGGGCACAGGACCCTCAGAGCCACCCAGATCCCTAGGGGCAGCCAGGTCCCGGGTGCCCAGGGAAGGGACGCGGGGATGGGGGGCGCACTCCGGGGAGCTCACTCGCTGCAGGTGAGGCCCTGTGTGTGGGGCCGGCACCGGCAGGCCCCCGTCTTTGGTTCACAGCCCTGGCCCAGAGCACCACCAACATCGCACTGGCAGCCTGCAGCCAGAAGGGAGGTTGTCAGACACTACGCCTCGGCGAGCCCTCCCCCCGCGCCCCGCCTCGGCCCCTCCATCGCAGGGGCAGCCTGGGGCTGGAGTGCCGGCTCAGAGGTGAGAACACAGAAGCGGTGCCTCTTCCACCTCTGCCAGGGTCTGGGCGGCGTCAGGGCGTCGTGTGCTCAGACGACCACCCCTTGCCATGGCCAGCGAGAGACCGCGGCCTGCTGGACCCCGCGTCTCTCCTGGACCTCCACCTCCCAGCCAGAGCCGGGGCAGCGGCGTGGGCCTGGCACCAGTGAGACGCTTACTGCGGCAGCCAAAGTAGTCAGCCTGGTCCAGCCCGAAGAAGCCGTCCTTGCACGCGGAACAAGTCTGCCCACACACATGGGCCTTGCAGAAGCAATGGCCGCTGCCCTGGTGCCAGAAGAGAAATGGGGGGTGAGAGGGAGGTCCCCCGGCCCACCGGCCCGTGGTGCTCGGCACCCTGGTCCTCACTCACCGGCCGGCACCCCTTCACTCCTCCCAGCGTGCCCCTGGGGTCGCAGCTGCATCCTGGGGAGGGCAGAGCAGGTCTAAGGAACTCGGGGGGCAGGAGGGCACGGGTGTCACCCACCCTCTCACCCCCACACCCCCACGAGGGCCGACTTACGGGTACAGCCCTCGGGGTTGCTGGAGCTCAGCCCCCAGTACCCAGGTTTGCAGCGGTCGCAGCTTGGCCCCTCCACGTGAGTCCGGCACGTGCAGGGGGCCTGGGGGAAACAGACGAGACACCATAAGAGTGGGGCCCTGGCCTCGAACCTGCAACCTCTCAGTTCTGGAGTCTTAACAGGGGGAGGGGGGCTCTCCTGCCCTGCCTCAGGCCCAGGAATCTCCGGGAAGAACAAAGGGCCAACAGGAGGCACAGGCCTGCCCGTGGTTGCCCTGGCAACTCAACAAGCAGGATGCTTTGGGCGGGGGAGGGGAGGGTGTCAGGGGCTTGGGGCCAAGGCTGGCGTGACCCCCAGCACCTTCCAGCACCTTCCTGCTCAAGGGCCGGCCTGCGCTCACCTCAGGAAGCGAAGGGCTGGCTGGGGCCTGGCCTGCGGGGTGACAGGGTCCAGCTAGAGATAAGCAAGTCAGAGTCATTCCCCGGGGACTGGTCGGCCCAGAACCGCATTCCCATGGGAGCAGGAACCACAGCCCATGGCTGTGACCAGGTGAGGACACCTCTGGACAGCACCACCCACACATCCTGTGACACGCACACACACGCATGCAGCCACGTGAACACCAGCACGACTATTTGAAAAGCATGCGTACAGACACGTGGGTGCACATCACACGCACACAAATACACGCAGAGTGTGGGTGCACAGGGGGTGACCTCAGGAAGGCACGATGAGCATGAACGGCACCCAGACACACGTGGACGTGGACACCATCGCTCCCCACCCCAGCTCACCTTCGCAGTGGGGAAAGTCGTAGGTGCCAGGCACACACGCATCACAGCGCAGCCCCGTCACACGGGGCCGGCAGCTACACTGCCCGCTCTGGGGGTCACAGGCTGTGTCCAAGGAGCCCTCGGCGGAGCAGTGGCAGGCTGAGGAGGGCAGGGCGAAAGCAGGAGTGGGGGCCGTGCTCCCCCCCACCCCAGGACACTCACGGACACAGGGAAGCCGTGGAAGCCCGCCCCCCCTGCCCCACCCCCACCCCAGGACACTCACGGACACAGGGAAGCCGTGGAAGCCTCCCCCCCCACCCCAGGCCCCAGGACACTCACGGACACAGGGAAGCCGTGGAAGCCCCCCCTGCCCTCCCACCCCAGGACACTCACGGACGCAGGGAAGCCGTGGAAGCCCCCCCTGCCCCACCCCCACCCCAGGTCACTCACGGACACAGGGAAGCCGTGGAAGCCCCCCCTGCCCCACCCCCACCCCAGGACACTCACGGACACAGGGAAGCCGTGGAAACTGCCCCCCCACCCCCACCCCAGGACACTCACGGACACAGGGAAGCCGTGGAAGCCCCCCCTGCCCCACCCCCACCCCAGGACACTCACGGACACAGGGAAGCCGTGGAAGCCCCCCCTGCCCCACCCCCACCCCAGGACACTCACGGACACAGGGAAGCCGTGGAAACTGCCCCCCCACCCCCCCACCCCAGGACACTCACGGACACAGGGAAGCCGTGGAAGCCCCCCCTGCCCCACCCCCACCCCAGGACACTCACGGACACAGGGAAGCCGTGGAAGCCCCCCCTGCCCCACCCCCACCCCAGGACACTCACGGACACAGGGAAGCCGTGGAAACTGCCCCCCCACCCCCCCACCCCAGGACACTCACGGACACAGGGAAGCCGAGGAAGCCCCCCCTACCCCACCCCCACCCCAGGACACTCACGGACACAGGGAAGCCGAGGAAGCCCCCCCTACCCCACCCCAGGACACTCACGGACGCAGGGAAGCTGTGGAAGCCCCCCCTGCCCCACCCCACCCCAGGACACTCACGGACACAGGGAAGCCGTGGAAACTGCCCACACCCCACTCCCCACCCCCAGGACACTCATGGACACAGGGAAGCCGTGGAAACTGCCCCACCCCCACCCCAGGACACTCACGGACACAGGGAAGCCGAGGAAGCCCCCCCTACCCCATCCCCACCCCAGGACACTCACGGACACAGGGAAGCCGAGGAAGCCCCCCCCCCCACCCCAGGACACTCACGGACGCAGGGAAGCCGAGGAAGCCTCCCCCTCCCCACCCCCCCACCCCAGGACACTCACGGACGCAGGCAGGGAAGCCGTGGAAGCCGGGGCTGCATTCATGGCAGGCGGAGCCCATGTAGCCAGGACGGCAGCGGCAGGAGCCACCTGCTCCACAGAGCTGGTCCAGGGCTCCCCGGGGGTCGCAGGCACAGGCTGCGGGGCACAGTGGGGGTCAGGCTCCGGCACCTTGCAGGTACCCAGCTCCTTCTTGTCCCGGCCCCCTCGCTCACCGCGGCAGTTGGGGTAACCGTGGTGGTCAGGGCGACAGCGATCGCAGTGTGGGCCCTCGAACCCGGGCCGGCAGGGGCAGCGGCCCTCCTCGTCGCAGCCTCCGGGCAGGGTCCCCGCAGGGCTGCAGCCACACACTGCGGAGCACAGCTTGTCACGGGGGCCCGGGGCCTCGCGGGCTAGGCCCCCCCCCCGGCCCCGGGCCCCCTCGGTGGGGTGGTACTCACGCTGGCAGAGGGGGAAGTGGAAGTAGCCAGGGGCGCAGCGGTTGCACTCAGCCCCCTCGAAGCCCCCTCGGCACTGGCACTGGCCTGAGTCCGGGTCGCAGATGCCACTGTCCACCCCAGGGCTGGAGCACTGGCAGGCTGCAGGAAGGGGGATGCCAGGCCCGGTCAGCGCCCAGGCGGTGCGGGGCACTCGCGCGCGGGAGAGGACGGGGTCTGCACTCACGCTGGCAGCCAGGGCCGTAGAACCCAGGCCTGCAGAGCTCACAGTGGGCACCCTGGAAGTTGGGCTTGCACACGCAGCGGCCCAGGTGCGGGTCCTTCCGGCAGGCATTGCCCACAGTCCCTGCGGCGCTGCAGTCACAGTCTGCAAGGAGGGGGTGGGGGAGGCTCAGACCCCTTCCCCTCCCCCAGGAAAACCAGCTTCCCGCTCACACTGGGTCTTGTTCCCGTAACGAGTGTCTGCATTACACGAGTTAATTATACAAAGGGAGGGCATCGTGGTGTGACAGTCCCATACACGCACAGAACGTACTTTATGTCACCTCTCTATTGCTCTCTCTCTCTCTTTTTTTTTTTTTGTCAGTTGTGGGGCTTGAACTCTGGGCTTGGGCGCTGTCCCTCAGCTCTTCAGCTCAAGCTGAACACTCTACCACTTGAGCCACAGCACCACTTCCAGTTTTCAAGTGGTTATTGGAGATAAGAGTCTCACGGATAGCCGGGCGCTGGTGGCTCACGCCTGTAATCCTAGCTACTCAGGAGGCTGAGATCTGAGGATCGCGGTTCAAAGCCAGCCCGGGCAAGAAAGACCGTGAGACTCCTATCTCCAATAAACCACCAGAAAACCGGGAGTGGCGCTGTAGCTCAAGTGGTAGAGCGCTCGCCTTGAGCTGAAGAGCTGAGGGACAGCGCCCAGGCCCAGAGTTCAAGCCCCACGACCGACAAAAAAAAAAAAAAGAGTCTCACGGACTTTCTTGCCTGGGCTGGCTTTGAACCGCGATCCTCAGATCTCAGCCTCCTGAGTAGCTAGGATTACAGGCGTGAGCCATCGGCACCCAGCTTGCTCTTTGTTTCCTACACTATTTTGTATGATACTAACTAGAAATTAAGATAACAAAAATTTCAAGGGAAATAGTATTTTGGCACACCAGAACTGCAACGGCGCTCATACAGTCCAAGCTCACCGCAAGCCCAAAGGCAGAGCAACAAACAGAACCCCAGCACGCGCAACAGAAACTTCTGGTGTCTTTATAAACAATTCTAAGGTGGGAAGAAGAAAGAAAGAACATGAAAGGGGCATTCTGAATACACTTAATATTTGTTCTCAACAGAAAAAACTGTTCATAATCTGTCACAAATGTAAAAAAGCTGGGCACTGGGGGCTCACATCTGAAGTCCTAGCTACTCAGGAGGCTGAGGAATGGAGGAAGAAAAGAAGGAAGGAAGGGAGGGAGGGAGGGAGGGAGGGAGGGAGGAAGGGAGGGAGGGAGGGAGGACCATAGGAATAGAGAATTAAAAAGTACAGAGAATGTTGACCATAACTTTAGGCCACTATATCTGGATGTGCAACATAAACAATTTGCTAGGAAAAATAACCAAAAGATGTAAAATGAGGCCAAAATGTGGCCGATAACATCATGGAAGAACTTAAAATCTTCATCAAATATCTCTTTTGAAAACAAGGCCTTGCCTACAATCCTTTCAGGCAGAACAAGAGGATCACAAGTTTGAGGCCAGCCAGAGCTACAGAGTGAAACTGCTTCAAAACAGAGGGAAGGAAAGAAAGTGGAGCATGCTAGGCAAGCACTCCGCCTTCCAGCTTTAACCCAGCACTAATGCATGTGATTTTTAAACTCATCTGTTCGTAGAAGAACATGGCCAATTTCCCAAGGATTTTGCTAAACCAAAACATGGTAGCACACAGACAAAAATGAGAAGCTGTCAACCAGTCTTGCTCATGGAAGCAGACCCAAGGAAACAACTTATGTTCAGCCTGAGCTATCAGGAAAGGCAGCAATTTATTGTATAATATACAAATTTAAAGTGGAATACTATACAGCCCTAGGTAACTTACCATGGACCCACAGAGAAAGAATTTTCATAGTCTACACCAGGAATTTGGCAAACTACAGTGCAAGAACTCCTCTGTTTTTATAAATAAAGTTTTATTGGAAGTAACACCAGCCCACTTGCTCCAATATGGTCTACGGCTAGCTGCAACCTAGTGGCAGAAGCCGCAGAGCTGGGCAGAATCCAGACATTACATTTTACTGTGTGTACTATGATGAAAACCTACATATACTCATATAATCCTTCCGGGTGCCAGTGGCTCGTGTCTGTGATCCTGGTTTAAGGCCAGTCTAGGCAAAAATTATGTGATACCCCATCTCACTCAATAGAAACTCAGTGTGGTAACATGTGTCTGCCATCCCAGATACAGAGAAGTATAAATAGGAGGCTCACTCTGTAGGTTGGTCCCAGCAAAAAGACGCTATTTGGAAAATAACAGAAGCAAAAAGACTGAGGGCATGGCTCAAATGGTAACACACAGGCCTAGCAAGCACAAGGCCCGGAGCTGCAAGCCAAAAAAGAAAAAAAAAAAGAGGCAGGGAAGGAAAGAACCTAAATTCCCAACAATGCGAGACTGGTAAAATAAGCGCTCTGTGTGACACAGACTGTAAAGGACACGTCCGTGGGGCCCTGTGGGTGAGGCAAGCAGTGAGTGAGCTGTGTGTGCACACTCGCGTGTGCAAAGCACGCCCACGTGGGCACCGGGAGCTCAGGCAGCACGGAAAGCCGTCGTTTCCTTTCATTTGTTTATTTTTGGCTGGGCACTGCAGATGGAAAATAGGGCTTGTACGTGCTCATCATGCATCTGCCACTGAGATACAGTATTTTTTTAAGGTATTTTCCAGGGTGAATATGCTTTATTTGTATAAAAATAAATGAGTCAGCTTGGTGCTGGTGGCTCACGCCTGTCATCCTAGCTACTCAAGAGGCGGAGATCTGTGGATCTCAGTTCAAAAGCCAGCCCAGGCAGGAAATCCATGAGACTCTTATCTCCAATTAACCATCAAAAAGCCAAAAGTGGAGCTGTGACTCAAGTGATAGAGCATTAGCCTTGAGCAAAAAAGCTCAGGGACAGCGCTCAGACCCTGAGTTCAGGCTCCAGGACTGGCACGCGTGCACTCACTCATACACATAGGCACGCGCACACAGGCAGTGACTAAGATGGACACTCATGCTTCATCACGGCTTCCAGCCCTGCGGCCAACCTGGGGACCGACCGTGGGGGCATACTTACTCACGATCTGTCCAGCCGGCAGCACCTGCTCCCCGGTAGTGTTGAGGGAGAATGTGGGCACAGCTGAGCAGAAGAGACACCCTATCAGCCAGGGCTGCCGGGCCCCCGTCGGCCCCGCCCCCAGTGCCCTGCCCCACGGGGCTCCCCAGCCGTGGGCAGTGGACTGGCCTCCCCCAGCCCCGGCTCCGCGCGGCCCTCACGGTAGCAGTGCGGGAAGCCGGCGAAGCCCTCGGCGCACTCGTGGCACTGCGCCCCTGTGTAGTTTGGCCGGCAGTAGCAGCGGCCCGTCAGGTCTTCGCACGTGCCATCCGTGAAGTCTGACTCGCAGCTGCAGCCTGGGGAGAGGAGGCGGTGGCTGGGGACACCTAGTTCTCGGAGGGCCAGGGGGCGAGGCCTCCAGCGGGCAGGCGAGACCCTAGGTCCCCCGAGCCCTCTCCTCAGCCACCCAGGCGCCCACCCCACCGGGCCACTCACGGCGGCAGGCGTGGGGAGAGTCGAGTGGGTGGTCTGGCGCGCGGTAGAAGCCGGGCAGGCAACGCTCGCAGTTGATGCCGGTGGTGTGATGCTGGGGGCAGGGGCTGCTGAGTCCAGGCCAGCCCGGGCCTGTGCCTGTGCCCACCCCCGGCGCCTCCCCGCCCCCCCCGCAGTGTACCTGGCAGTTGATGCACACGCCCCCACCCTGGTACACACTGTCCTGGTTCTGGCTGGCGTTGCGCTGGTCCACTTCGGGGTCGTAGTAGCAGTCGTGGGCATGGCCGTGGCAGTTACAGGCTGGGGAGAATCCGCAGTCAGCCGCCCTCCCCAGCGCCGAGCCCCAGGGCCCGGCCCTCCTGAGAGCCCAGGGCGCCCAGAGGTGGGTGGGGCACTCACGCTGGCACTCGTTGGCACTGTCGGTGGTGGCCGGCTTCCACCGCTGCTGGTTGAAGCCGGGGCAGCAGCGGTCACAGGAGCCCCCGCACGTGTTGTGCTGGCAAGCGCACTGCAGCCTGTGGGGGGCACGGTGGGGCTGGGGTCCGCCCGGGCAGAGGGCCAGCGCCAAGGGCAGGACTTCAGTCCCTGCCTCGAAGGAGCCTGTAGTCCGTGCTGCTCTAACAGCCAGCTCCTACTCAGACCTCCCTCCCTCTACCCTGGGGGCTCTGAACAACACAAGGGCCGGGGACGGGGGGAGAGGGGGAAAAGGTGGAGGGAAGAGGGTCACAGTGACACGGTGCAGGTGGTCCTGGAGGCTGGGGCGCATGCTGCAGGTGGGGTGGGACCCCGGCAACCAGGTGACCTGGCCATCCTTCCCACCACGGCCAGCACCCAGCCAGCTCCCAGGGAAGACACATCTGTCCCCTCTGAGGTCAGGACCCCACTGGACAGGCAACCCCTTGGCAGGACAGGGCCAGCTGAGGAGGCTCACCCAGCACCACCTCTCTGCCTGGCTGTGCAGAATGGGAAACTGAGACCCACACCCAACTCGACCATCTCCATCCCTCTGGGTGAAGACAGGCAGGACTTACCTGAAAGGGTGGGAGGGGTCTTTAGCATCGCAGACGTCTGCATGGCCGTGGCAGACGCAGCGGCCACCAATGCTGATGTCCTTGATGCTGTAATAGTACTGTGCCCATGGCCCATGAGTGCGGGGGGGTCACTCCATTCCCCCCCAACCTGGCCTCAGCCTCGGCTGGGGGCTTCTGCAGAGAGCCAGCTCCTCCTCCCTCCCCCGGCTCGGCCTCCCCCCTCCCCGGGCCTAGGCCCGCGAGCTCACCCGGCGGGTGACAGTGGGGTCCCGCAGAGCCTTGCCCATGAGGTGGCCCAGCAGCGTGTTGGTGCGCAGGAAGCGCAGCCGGATATTGGTGGCTTTGGTGAAGTCTCGAAGCAGGGGTGAGTAGGAGAAGTTCATGGCCCCCGGGCGTCCATTCACCAGGGACACCACAATCTGCGGACAGCGTGACCGGTGAGGCTGGGCGTGGCCACCCGCCCACGCCGCCAGACGGCCGGCCCGCACGCGCTGCCCCATGCCCACCTCGCCATTCTCCAGGGGTACTATGCGCGAGTACTCGGTGGTGCAGATGACGTCGTCGTCCCGCATGATCCGCTCCAGGGTGTGAGGCCCAAACCGCTCCAGACAGTCCCTTTTGGAGGCTAGAGAGAGCGATGGGAAGGTGAGCACCGGGCCGGCCGGACACAGGGATCCCAGCGCCAGGCACAGGGCTGCGTCTCGCCCGGCAGCAGCCCACCCACCCATGTTCCACTGGCTGTGGGACTTGTGGAAGACAGAGGGAAGTCTGGCTGATGGCAGTCTGTCCTGCTGGGTCAGGGAGGTGGGAGACCTGTGCAGAACTAACTAGCTCATACCCGATGGCTGGCCCTCTCCCTGGAAAATGCCAGAACAAGTTCCCCCTGGCCCTTTCCAGGGCACCATCCCCTATTCTTGGCTGAGGAGTTTTGAGGGTCATGTGACCAGGCTGTGTAACTGAAGCATTTGCATGCTGCCAATATGGCCGGCCAGGGACACTGCCGCTAGCCTCACATAGACGGCTGAGCGGGCAGGAAGTGGGCTTAGAGCCACCCAAGCAGCCCCATCGCCATGGGGGCAGCCCAAGCTGAAGCCTCCACCAGGAGACAGCCCGGAGCGGCACTGACTGTGGCTGACATCAGAATGAAACCAGCAAACTCCGCCTTCGGGGACCCGCATCCTCGGTCCTGGCCCTGTGGAGGTTGGCACCGGGCAGGGCTTGGTGTCTGGGGCCTCGGAAAAGTGTGGCAATGGCAATCCAGCCCGTTCCAGGAATACCCCAGACCCCGTGGCCCCGGGACACTCACAGGCAAAGAACTGCCACGGCTGGTAGGTGTGGCCGAAGTCCGTGGACCGCTCCAGCACCCAGAGGTCTGGCCGAGGAGAGTTGGCAAACTTGATGAGCACATAGGCGACATGGAAAACCTGCAGGGGGGTGTGGCAAGGGCGTCAGGGTGCCTCGGCCCCTTCCACCCCCTGCCCTCTTAGGTGTGGTGCAGAGGACCCCCAGCTCCACCAGGGAACTCATCTCTCCTGGGAACAACAGAAACCAGCCCTTGCTGAAAGGTTCCCTCCTGATCCTGGGCGTACCTAGATGCAGGACCTAGACCCCCAGCCTCCTCCCCAGCCCCTCCTCAGGGGCCCGGGGCCATCTTGGTCCGTTGGACTCAGGCCTGGTGGGGGGTGGTCAGGGCACGCTAGGTGGGCACACAGGAACCTGGCTGCAGGCCTGGGCAGTAGGCCTGGGCAAGGAGATGGAGACACATCCCAGGCTCCCGGCCAGGACTGAGGGCTGGAAAGCCCAGCTCCCAAGCTAGCCTGGCCTCCTGCGGGGATGGAGCCTCACCGGGTCGCCACCCCAGGACCTTCCACCTTTATGTTAACCAGCTCTTTGAGGCCTCTGGGGAACCACACAGCACAGAGCAGGGGCTCACCAGCCATGCCTCAGTGCCCAGGGAGGAGGGGGGTGCCTCACCAGCCAGGCCTCGACATACGGAGCGGGCTCACCAGCCAGGCCTCGACACACGGAGCAGGCTCACCAGCCAGGCCTCGACACACGGAGCGGGCTCACCAGCCAGGCCTCGGTGCCCAGGGGGGAGGGGGGTGCCTCACCAGCCAGGCCTCGACACACGGAGCGGGCTCACCAGCCAGGCCTCGACACACGGAGCGGGCTCACCAGCCAGGCCTCGGTGTCCAGGTGGGAAGGGGGTGCCTCACCAGCCAGGCCTCGACACACGGAGCGGGCTCACCAGCCAGGCCTCGACACACGGAGCGGGCTCACCAGCCAGGCCTCGACACACGCAGCGGGCTCACCAGCCAGGCCTCGACACACGGAGCAGGCTCACCAGCCAGGCCTCGACACACGGAGCAGGCTCACCAGCCAGGCCTCGACACACGGAGCGGGCTCACCAGCCAGGCCTCGACACACGGAGCGGGCTCACCAGCCAGGCCTCGACACACGGAGCGGGCTCACCAGCCAGGCCTCGGTGCCCAGGGGGGAGGGGGGTGCCTCACCAGCCAGGCCTCGACACACGGAGCGGGCTCACCAGCCAGGCCTCGGTGCATTGGGGCGCCAGAATGCTGAGGCCCGCCCTGAGTCTGGCCTCCCTGCTCTCTCCCTTGCAGGGTAGGTGTTGTCCACGCTGAGGCTGAGGAGGGCTTGTCTTCCTGGCCGCCCTCTATGCCTGCCCCCTAAAGCTTGCTGGAGCCCAGCCCCATCCACACAGCCGCCACGGGACGTCTCGGACACATTCTCCAGGAAGTCCTTCCTGAGTTTAGCTTATCTATTCCCCCGCTTTCTCAGGAAACCCCCAGCTGTCTTCCCTCCACACACTGTGCTGCCTTCCCCTCACCAGCCCCTCCCCCCCATGGTCTTTCAGCCGAGATACCTCCACTCTCAGTCTCACCAGTACATACTCCGTGGTGACCCTCCGGGCCCAGGGCTGGATGTGCACACGAAGCGTGTGGGCCCAAGATCAGGAGGAAGAGGGCAGTTTGTTGGGGTCACCATAGGGGAGCAAGGCCCTGGTGTGAAGTGGACTTGGGGTAGAGGGAGCAGTCTGATCCTCCGAGGAGCTTGGCCTGGCCTGGGACAGCTCCCTGAGACAGCACTTGCTCAGCCTGTGCACCCTTGGTTCAATTCCCAGAACTGAAGCTGTGGGGCCAGGCCTCACCCGTCAGCAGCAAGCCCTTCAGCCACTTGCACACTGAGGCTCTCCCACCCCAGCTCCTACCCCGGGCCCAGCTCCTACCCCGGGCCCAGCTCCTACCCCGGGCTCAGCTCCTACCCAGGGCCCAGCTCCTACCTCAGGCTCAGCTCCTACCCCGGGCCCAGCTCCTACCCCGGGCCCAGCTCCTACCCCGGGCCCAGCTCCTACCCCGGGCTCAGCTCCTACCCAGGGCTCAGCTCCTATCCCAGGCTCAGCTCCTACCCCAGGCTCAGCTCCTACCCCGGGCTCAGCTCCTACCCTCAGGCTCAGCTCCTACTTATTGGCACAAGGAGACTGATTTCCACATCCTGCCCAGAGTCCTAGACCTCCATGGGCTATTACCCACACCCCCAAGTCTGGCTGGGCACAGCCAAGAGGCACGGACCCATCCTGGAACCCACTGCTCTGGGATTTCTCACCACAGCAGGTGTCAGTAAGCAGGCTACCACCCTGAAGCCTAAGGCTCCCTAGGCAAGCCCCCAGGGCCGCACAGGGCCCAGTCGCCTTGCCCCAAGTGGCCTGAGCCAGCCTGGGACCCACATGGAAGCTTCTTCAGCTCCAGCTTGAGGAGGTACAGCTGCAGGATGCCAGTGCAGGGGAGGCCCAGGGACCCTGACATGGCCCGGCTGCTGCCCCTGCCAGAAGCCTGGTAGCATAGGCACCATGGGCTGGAGCCAAGCCCAGCCTCCCTGGGTAGGGGCCAGGCCTATTTATCGCTGCCAGCTGAGGTCATCCACTGCTTCCCCATTGGGGGTTGTGGGTGTGGGGGGAGGGCTCCGTCCCTGCGCCCAGCCCCGCCCCTCGCCTGGAGCTCTGCAGAGGCTGCGGGCGCTTGATCGTCCCAGGCCAGAGTGGGGTCTGCGGAGGATCAGGGGCAGGAGGGAGCACTCGGGCATGCAGACGTGGGCTGCCCTAGCTGCCCCTCCTTCCCCGAGCAGAGCTCGGGGCTGTTTGCTTGCCCGCTGCCCCGTCCCTCCCAGGTCCGCAGGCCCCACATTTTTCCCAGCTGAGAGCACTTTCACAAATATTGACTCCGAGATGCTGACGGCAGGGTACGGGGCATGGAAACTTCCGTCCCTCAGCCTGGATGCACTCAGATCCCAGTCACCCGTCCGTCCTTCCATCCATCCATCTGTCCGTCCATCCAAGCCTTTTCTGTCAGGTGGAGCCCTGGACAACTAACTGTCCTGAAGAATCTCCTGTTGGCACAGACCCTCGAGGGAGAGCCCCTGTCTGTCCCTCTCCACTCCCAGGGGTCCAACAGCATCCTCGGTATGCGCACGGAGGGGTGAGGACCCTGGCCCTCCCTGGCCATGGCCCCTCCCCGCCCGGCCTGCTTCCCTCAGCCGCCAGCTTCGGCTGACCTTTCTGCTGCTGCATAGTTCCGTACAAAAGGGAAAAAAAAATGTCTTTTAAAGCAAAAGCCAAACAAAAGCCGCGGTTATTTTTATACATCTGGCTATTTTGGGGCAGGCACGTCTCCAGAGCGGCAGCCGGGGCAGGCTCTTAGCCCCCATGCCCTCCTGCCCTGGCCCAGCCCGACCTCCGAGGGCCAAGGCTCCCAAAAGAGGGCTCTGCCCTTCCACCCTGCCCATCAGGGAGTTGGCAAGGGCCCCAGCGGCCAGGCCAAGACAGGAGCCCAGGGCAGCACTAGATCTCAGGGCAGTGAGAACCGGCGGCACAGCCCTCTGAGGACATAAAGAGTGGGAAGAGACCGTCACCACGGGGTAGCCGCGAGGAGAGCGGCACTTGTCCCGCTGGCTGGCAAGCAGAAGACGGCAGCCCCCTGACAGATGCTACAGAGGGTGCCCCGGGCGCCCCACACCTGGGCATTGTGAGGCCAGAGAGAGCAGTGAGCAGAACCGGGCCTGGCATCATCATCGCGGTGAGGCTGAGGGAGGGCGGCTGGCCCTGGGGTGAGGTGGGTGGCGAGCCCGCCGGCTGCCCCCGCAGGCTGCCCCCGCAGGCTGTGGCCAGGCGTCGCAGGGGACCTGCAGGAGGGGTTCCCTTCGGCACCCACAGTCCCCTTGGGGGCTGTGGAGACCCGGGCTGCACAGGTGGCTGCACATGTCCTGGAGCTCTCCCCGGCGGTGTGACTCAGCCCGCGGCCGATGACTCAGCCCTGACCCAGCAGGAAGGAGGCTCTGTACCAATTCCTGGGCCTGGCCAGGGGGCCCTGGCAGCAGGAAGCCCCTCCTAGCCCGGGGTGTGAGGGATATCTGGCCACTGCCCTGACCGCTCCCTCCGGATCTTGGGGACTTACAGTCTCTGTGTCCTGCCTGTTAGCTTGGCCTCGGAGGCCCTGAGTGGGCCCTGGGCCAGCTGCCAGAACTTGCCAGCCCTCTCAGGTGCCCTCCTGCCTGGCAGACCCCACTTGGGAACCTGCTAACCCCACAGTAGGAGCCAGGGTGGCCGGGCCAGTGCAGGACAGCTACTCAGAGCCCATCTGGGTAACTAGCCTCCCTTTGGCTCATCAGAGCTAAAACACGGGGACCCGCCCCAGAGAGAAAGTAAAATGGACAAGCCAAGCATGCCACCCAGCGAGCCCACTGCCCAGAAACAAAAATGAGAACACGGGGCGCACTGAGCCCATGAGCCCCTGACCTGCGGGGGTCCCCAGCAGGGTGGGGGAGAAGGGCCTGCTGGGGGACAGGACCTCACTAGCCGCGGCAGAGCACGAGCCCAGTGGGAGGGAAAAGCCGGGGGAGAGCAAGGAAGAGGTGACCCTGTTCAGAAAGAAATGAGCTCACAATCTGACTCAAATAGCTGTGACCCGTCCGTGCCTCACCTTTGTCACAACAGCTACAACCACAGAACCAAGGGGGCCTGTGCAGAGGCAGGGCTGGGCTGGGGTGGACCAGATGGCCTGCTGGCCACAGGAAGTCAAGCTTATCCCCAGGGGACCCCACGGCTGAAACCCAAACAGTTTAGTCTCCACTGAGAGGTACGGCGAGAGGTCACCAGGCCGACGTGCTGGGGTTTGTTTAAAAACTCAGAAAACAGGAAGCCTTAGGGGGTCCCCAGGACCGGGGGGGGGGGGGGTTCTGGCGGGCAGCAGGAGCAAGAGTGAGCGAGGGACAAGGGTGCCACAGACAGATGCGTGTGGCCTAGAACATAAAAGGCTGGGCTGGGAGGAACAGCCCGCCTGGCTCCAGCAGTCCCTTGCTGGGCCCTCCACCAAACAAGGACAGGAAGAGAGGGAGAGGGTGGGCAAAGGGAGAGGGTAGGCAGAGGGAGGGGTGGGCAGAGGGAGGGGGTGGGCAGAGGGAGGGGTGGGCAGAGGGAAGGGGTGGGCAGAGGGAGGAGGTGGGCAGAGGGAGGGGTGGGCAGAGGGAGGGGGTGGGCAGAGGGAGGGGGTGAGCAGAGGGAGGGGGTGGGCAGAGGGAGGGGGTGGGCAGAGGGAAGGGGTGGGCAGAGGGAGGGGGTGGGCAGAGGGAGGGGGTGGGCAGAGGGAGGGGGTGGGCAGAGGGAGGGGGTGGGCAGAGGGAGGGGTGGGCAGAGGGAAGGGGTGGGCAGAGGGAGGGGTGGGCAGAGGGAAGGGGTGGGCAGAGGGAGGGGGTGGGCAGAGGGAGGGGGTGGGCAGAGGGAGGTGCTGCCTCACGCTTGGCCTGGGACCTGCCCACAGGACCCCCCAACACCACCCCATGCACAGGGAGCACAGCTAGAAGAGCTGGTGGGCCCAGCCCTGCACCTGACCAGCACGGACCAGCAGCGAGCTCTGCAACTGAGGCCTGCCCACAGCTGTACTTCCTGTCACTTCCTTGGACAACGCGCTGATCCTCTCAGGACGCTGGCCACCTGGACAAGTGCCCAGCTGGGCCCAGGGAGTCGTGCCAGTGGCTTCAGCCTGGTAACCACCTGGCCAGAAGGCCTGACCGGGAGCCCAGCCCAGCCTGTTCGAGAGCAGGCAGGACAGGGCAGGTCTGCAGGGCACAGCCGGACTGCCATGCCTGCCTGTTTCCCTCTTACAGAGGAGAAAAGAGCCCAGAGCCCAGACACCTGGCCATAGCCATCCTCAGCATCAACTTCAGATATCAGCAGAGGGCTCTGGTCAGGACCCTGGTGCTGTCCCTGTCAGAACCCCTGCCTCAGTTTCCCCCAGTGCCCACAGAGGACTGCACTCGTCAGTAGGTCCTCCAGAATTCTACTTCTTTACTACTTCTATCTGGTGAGGAACAGGACACACACACACACACACACACACACACACACACACACACACACAGTGTGATGCTACTCAACACACACATACATACACAGTGTGATGCTACTAACACACACACACACACACACACACACACACACACACACACACACACACACACACACACACACACACACCTGTGCGATGCTACTCCCTACTCCAGACCCCCGCTCATGGTTGCCCACACTCCCAGGGCTCAGGCCTCTTTGACCAGGGTGCTTCCCGCTGCTGGGAGCCCAGCATGGCCAGAGCCATCCCAATTCATCCTCAGGACCTGGGCACACCGGACTGGTAGGGTGGGCCCGGGCTCTGCGGCAGAGCCTGAGTGGCAAAGACGGGCCTGCTCCCGGAGCACAGGGTCTGCAGGGACTCTGGGCAGGGGCAGCAGCCAGCCACCTGATAACCGCCCCACAGCTTGGGAAGGACATGACAAATTCATAGAGCTCCTACCTTCAGGCCCGAGTCAAGTGGGAACGCAGGTAACTGTCCCTTCATTTACTGGGGACCTTCTTCCACAGGAAGCGCCCTCTTCCGAGGCAGTACCAAGCCCCAGGCCCAGGATCCCCCAGGCACCTTGCCCAGATGTCACAGGGACCCGCATCTCCACTGCCCGGTCCAGTTCAGGCCCCACCCACCCGAGTGTGTGATGCTGGCAGGCAGGCAGCCCACCCCACCCTCCCTGGGCCTGCAGGACGCAGGAAGCTCCCCAGAGCTGGTGCCAGCGGCCCACCCCCTTTCCAGGGCATCCGCTCCAACCCCAGAACAAAGGCGCTAGCTGAGGCGCTTCCTGAAGGAACCTCAGCCCAGAGCCGGCTCCTCCAAGGAGCTGCCGGATGCCCTAGCACAGAACCCAGAAAGAACCCCATGGTGCAGCATGAACCCACACACCTGTCACCAGCCCAGAGCGTGTGGTGCTGAAGTGACCCCTGCCCCACACCAAGGCTTGGCTGGTGGCAGGAGCCCCGGTGGACATACCTGCACAGTCAGGAGAGTGTGGATGAGGGGAAGGAGGGAGGAAGGCAGGGAGCGGAGGGGGAGGGGACAGAGGGCTAGTGCGCTAGAAGGGGCTCCCTTCCCTGTGTCATTTCATAGTCAGTGAAGCTGCCCCTTAAGGGAGGAAAAAAGATGTCCACAAAAGGAGACCTTCTCCCAGCCCCAGACAAACGAAAGGCAGATGGACTTCAGGCCCATTCACAGATGTGGAGCCCAAGGGATGGCCTGGTCCAGGCTGGCTCAGCAAACAGCCACACTCCCTTGGCCTGGGCACCCTGGGTTGCCATAGAAACAGGCCCTCAGTGCTGCTGTCCCCCTACCCACCTACCTGGCAGATGGGTCCCTGGGGGGAGGTACAGGAAAGACAAGCCCCAACAAGAGCTCACGTACAGCTGGGTACTGGTGGCTCACTCCTGTCATCCTAGCTACTCAGGAGGCTGAGATCTGAGGATCTCGGTTCAAAGCCAGGCCCGGGCAGGAAAGTCCGTGAGACTCTTAATCTCCAGTGAACCACAAGAAAACGGGAAGTGGTGCTGTGACTCAAAGTGGTTAGAGCACTCACCTTGAGCAAAAGAGCTCAGGGCCAGGCCTTGAGTTCAAGCTCACGACCACAAAGAGAGTTCACCTATGGGGCTGGGAAGCTGGCTCAGTGGTAGAGCGCTTGCCTTGCATGCATGAGGCCCTGGGTTCGATTCCTCAGCACCATATAAGCAAAAAGAAAAAAGCCAGAAGTGGCGCTGTGGCTCAAGTGGTAGAGCGCTAGCCTTGCGCTGAAGAGCTGAGGGACAGTGCCCAGGCCCAGAGTTCAGGCCCCATGACCGGACCCAAAAAAAAAAAAAGAGTTCACTTACATACCCCATTAGAGATGCCCAACTGCTGTGCCAGTTTCACAGGTCAGGTGGAAACCAATGAGATGAAGACAATGGAACAAGCTCCATCCAGACCTGGGTCAGCTCAGAACTGAGGACGGGGAGCCAAGAAGGGGGGGAGGGTCTTCCTCGCTGCCCCCCTCCTGCCTCACCCTGCCTGCTGGGTAAACCCATTCCCCCTTAGGAATTCCAGGTCATTTACTGGACCATCTGCCTGTCCAGAGCCAGACTTACAGGCTGCCAGAAGTAGACGGCCAGTCCTAGGGACCGTTCTTCTAACCAGCTCCAGGAGACATCCCCGCAATACCCGTATGGTAGCAGGGCAACAGGCTCAGAGAGCAGAGATCCTGAGTCACACGCCTCAGCAGAGCAGGCCAGGAGTGTGGGCTCTCAGGGAGAAAGATCTGGTGATCAACCCTGAAACCTCCCCCTCCAGGCGAGGGCCTCCCCTCCAGTCCCAGGGAGTAACAGCAGAGCCAGCCCGTTCCCACGGCACCAAACCGCAACACACCGGGACGGGCAGAAGGCCTGCTTGGGCATGGGGAGCCTGCGTCACCGGGTGAGACCCAGCTACGTGAGTGGTGGTGTGACATCAGCGGCCCCAGACCCTTGTCACCATGGCAGGCATGGACCCCACCGCGCTGCAGGGCCACCGTGGGGCCCTGGGCTGCGGAGCAGGCACCTCACCCCTCACCCCAAGGTGGCCGGGGAAGCACAGGTATCCCAGGAATGTCCTCCTCCTCCACATTCCTGAGCGCGCCCCTCCCACCCCCGCCAGGAATTCCTCTGAGTAAGCCCCAGGCGCCTCTGGGGGCACCAGGGGCTGTGTGGCAGGGCTCCAGCCCTCCCTCCTTCCCTCCTGTAACCAGGGATGTGGAAGAGCACCCAGGAGGGGCTTGCGTAGGGGAGCAGTGCAGGCCAGGACGGGACCCTACCTGGCCCAGGTCCAGGGTGACGTTGACCTCATTGTACTCCAGGCCCCGGGACAGTGGAGGGCTCTGCCACCAGCGCTCGGTGCCGTCCACCGCATTGCTCACAGGGTGCGCCTTGTTACTGTTGGCCGCAGTGCAGATGTCACAGTACTGGCCCTGCAGGGGGAGGGACAGTCATGAGGCTAAAGAAGGGCTGGGCAGCGCTGTCCCTCTTGCCACCCTGCTGCCGTGATTCCAGCCCGAAGGCCATCACGCCGGCCTCTGCACCCTCCACGCATGCGAAGCACACGGAGCTCCAGAAGAGCAGGCGTGCCTGCTGTAGGAGGGCAGGCCAGGGGCGCCTACCAGCGTGGGAAAGCTGGTTCCGGGACAGGGCGGGCCAGCAAGGCACCTTCAGCCACAGGCAGAGAAGGGCAGAGGGGCCCAGCCCCAGTGGCTCACACTGTAACCCTAGCTAATAAGGGGGCTGAGCTCTGGGGATCTAGAATCGGAACCAGCCTGGGCAGGAAAGTCTATGAGACTCTAAAGTCTAATCACCAAGAAGCTAGAAGTAGAAGCGGTAGAACACCAGTCTTGAGGTTGGGAATGTGACTTAGTGGTAGAGTGCTTGCCTAGCATGGATGAAGCCCTGGGTTCCATTCCTTAGAAGAACCCAGAAGTGGTGCTGTGGCTCAAGTGGTGGAGTACTAACCTCAGGCAAAAGCAGCTCAAGGACAGCATCCAGGCCCTGAGTTCAAGCTCCAGGGGGGACTGGGGGTGGGGGTCAAATTCACTCCAGAGCCCACGCTGCCCACCAGTCCCAGGGCCTCCCATTAATCTCCAGAGGGAGATGAGGCTGTGGGCAGCACAGGCCCAGGTCCGAGTGGCAGTAGCAGGTGAGGCCTAGGCTCTCTGACTCCAATGTCTGAGCACCAGGAAGGTCTGGGCCAAGTCACGCAAGAGCCTCAGGGTCCCCATCAGCAGGGTGGAGATGGGGCGGCACCTGCCTGCCAGAAGCCCCAGCAGCTGCTCCTCACTGCCCAGCCACCTGCTGCGCCTGGCTCTGAGAAGTCCCCCCCCATGCTCTGCGGGGTGCAGGCCTACTGTCTGCATGGGGGAGGGGCAGGGCCCTGGAGGCCTGCCCACCCCCCACAGGAAACCAAACCTGCTGTCCCTACAGAACAAAGGCAGCCCCGTAGGCTTGGCGCTGATTGGGGCCCCCAGAGGCCCAGTCTTGGCAGGGCTAGGCCAGAAGGTAAGTAGGAGTGTGGGAGTATCTCCTGTCCCCACTTTCTCAGGACACATATGGCTGGGATGCAAAAGGCAACCGGCCCCTGTGGTCCAGCCAGGCGTCCCCAGGTCTCCGAGCCCAGGTGGGAGGGGGGAGGGTGGCCTGGAGTGAGGGTGGCCCCTGCCTGCTGGCTTTGAGGACCTTCCCCTTTGCTGACCCTCAGCTCAGAGGTCTCAAATGTCGTCTCCTCAGCAGGGCCTGGGACTGAGACCACCAAAGATGCTGGGCTGGGGCCAGGCAGGGCCGCCAGACTTAGCTGGCTATCATTCGTTTCCCACCTCCCTCAGGGACCCCTCAGGCCTCTGAAGGAGGCAGGCGCACCCTTGCTCACCCCTCATGGCACCAGCCACCACACAGAGAGGGCTGCATAGAAGCTAAAGCAAGGGCAGAGCTCAGTGGTGACCCTAAACGGAAGCCCAAGGCCTCCGCGCCTCTAGAGAGGCAGGGCGAGGTCCAAGGTGCTCAGTGAGGGCAGCGCTCGTGGGGGCCAGCTGGGATGAGGGGTCAGGAAGGAGGTGGGCGGGCAGCATTTCCAGGGGAGGCTTGCTGCTGGCCAACACCCACCCAGGCAGGACAGCACACCCAGAGGCTGGGCCCAACGCTGAGGGTGGAAAAGCAGGCCTCCAGCCTTCCAGGAGCCCAAAGGAGCCTGTGCCAGCCAGCCCTGCCAGGCCCCGGCAACCTTCCGGAGTCAGAAAGACATGGAACTAGTCCCACGAGGCCTGAGCAGCAACCCAGCTGAGCCCTGCGGCCACCAGCCTCTCAGTTTCTGTGGACAGGGCTGGGAAATTAACTATGACCACGTACCCCACCCCTCCCCCACCCGGAACAGAGCTAGGAAAAGGCCAGGGACTGATAATGACTTCCTCTTCCAATGAGTCACTGGCAAGGTTGGCCAGAGGCCAGCCCAAGCTCCTCTGATACCCACCTGAGACTAGCTGCCCTCCGCCTGGGCCAGGCTCACACCGGGGTCCCAACCCCCTGCCCCATCCCCTAGGATGACTCCCAGCTACCTCTGGAGCTGCCGTGTGAGGCTAGTGTCCCCCATCTCCCACTGCAGCAGGCTGTGGCTTCACAGCCTTGGTACCATCTGCGCCCATTCCCCAATCCTGCCACGGGCAGGTTCCGTGGGCCGGGCCCAGCCTCCAGGCCAATCAGAGGTGGGCTCTGAGACCCAGGTCACCCAGAAAGGGCCAGGCGGGGAAGCAGCTTGGCACAGGGATGCTTGGCTGGGTTAGATGAGTGCTGGTAGAAAAGGACCAGCTCAGCTCGCGGAAAGACGGGACCGAGGGTGGCGAGCAGTCACTGTGTGCTGGCTTTCCAGCCTCCTGAGCGGGGCTGGCAACCCCAGGTGAGGCAGGCATCAGTGTCCACCCCACAAACAAGAGGAGAGGCTCAGACAGGAAGCCACAGCGAGCGAGGACGCAGGGCTCTGAGCCCAGTCACAGACTCCAAGGCTCAGCCCTCACGCTCTACAGACGTAGCCCGTGTCACCAGGTAACACCAGGGCCTGTGAAGAGTGGAGGGCTGGTATGGGGCCCGGAAGTGGACCACGGCCTCACTAGCGGCAGCAGCAGGCTGCCGTGAAGTCCTGGGCCTCTGCAGGCAGCTCCGTGGCTCTCAGCCCAGCCCTGGATGCCGAGGGGACCCATGGCAGAAGGCCCCAGGGTCCGAGGCCGGTCTGAGCGGCTGGGGGAGGCCGGGGAAGCCCCAGCACCTTTCTAGGCCTCGGTTTCCCCTCTGAAGTGCGGGCTGGTGACTGGGATCCCACAGGGCTGGGCTCAGGTACGGCTGGGGAAAACCAACCTCGGCTCCTCCCTGCCCACCAGGAGGCACAAAGGTGGGCGGGCAGGTACGGAGGGGGCAGAGCGATCCCCGCGGGCTCCCAGCCCTCCCCTCCCCCACAGCCCACTTCAGTGGCTCTGCAATGTCCCCAGACTCTGACCCAGAAGGTGGAGGCCGGCTCGAGAGGCGGCGGCTCAGGTTACCTCCCCGGGAGGGCCCCGGATTCTCCCGAGCGGGGCAGGAGGGAGAAGCTGCCTAGCTGCGCAGTCCCGGAGCCCCTGAAGCGGACTCTGCCCCCGAGGCCGACCCCATCCCCAACCGAAGTCCAGAGACTGGTCGGGGGTCCACCGCCGCGACGCGGAAGCGCGAGGGCTCCCCGGTGAGCAGAGCCGCCCCCGGCCGTCCACACGTGCTCGCGCTCGGCTAAACCGCGCCGCCCGCCCTCCTCCACCCCGGGGTCCCCGGCGCCGCGGCGGGGAGCGCGCCCCGGCCGGGGGCGGGGCCAGGGCCCCGGCGCGCCGCGGAGCGCAGCAGGTCCCGGCCCGTCCCGGGAGGGCGGGCGCCGCCCCCTCCCCACGGGCAGCCCGCACCTGGCCAAGCCCCGCTTCGTCGCGAGCCGGGACTCGGGGCCACACTCGCGGCCGGGTCACCGCCGCGGGCCGGGCCGGGCGTCCGGCGGGGACGCTTCGCCGGAGCCGCCGGCGGGACGCGCAGCTCCCGGCCGCGCTGGGGCGTCCGGGATGGGGCCCGTGCGCCCGGGACGCGTCGCGGGTTGCCGCCCCGCGCTCACCTGGATGGTCTGGTTGGGGTCCCCGCCGGCCACGGGGCCCCCCACCAGCTTGCAGTAGAGGTCCTCGGTGGGGCGCGGGGCGCCGCGCGCGCGGGCCTCCTCGCCGCAGGTCGCGGAGGCGGCGATGCGGGCGCCCTCCGCCAGGTTGAAGTAGGGCGGGTGCAGGCTGAAGCCGCCGCCCGCCGCGGCCCGCGCCCGCGCCGCGCCCAGCAGCGCCAGCGCCGCCAGCAGCCGCAGCGGCGCGGGGAGTCCGCGCCCCGCGCTCCGCCGCGCGCCGCGCTTCGCCATCTTCCCGCAGCTCCGAGCGCCGGCACTGCGCGTCCCGCGGAGCCCGGCGGGACTGGAGCCCGGCGGCCGGCCCCGCTCGCCCCGCCCGCGGACGTCAGGCCCCGCCCCGGCCCGCCCGGGCGCCCGCGCCCCGCGCCCTGGGAGGGGGGCGGGGAGGGGCGGGGGTGGCGTTAACCCTTCCCGCCCCGGCGCGCCCGCCCTCGCCGCAGGGGCACCTGCTGGCCCGGGGCCAAGCCGCGGGAGCTCGGGTCCGCCCCGCTCCCCGGCCCGCGGCCCTGTCTGCAGGTCCCGGCGCCCGCCTGGCCCTCCGGGCTCTGCGGCTCTCCTCTTTGTCTCCCCAACTTCGGGCACCGCGCAGCCAGCCGCCCCTCCCCCCGGGCCCGGCCCGGCCGCCGTCCGGGGATGGCCGCGGTGGGGGTCCGGATGGGGACCCCCCTACCCTCCCCGCCCCCGGGCGCCCTGCCCTGCTCCGGCCGGCCCCAGCGGGTCCCAGCTGGGCTCCGCCCGGCTCTCCAGAAGGGCGAAGGGCCAGTAGAGCGGTCGCAGGTGCCCGCGAGAGCGGAGGACGAGGGATGCTCCCAGCGGCGCGGGCGGACACACCGGGCCCCGGGCGGGAGGCCCGCGTGGCTGGGCACTGAGGGCTCCAACTGCCCGGCCAGGCCCGACCCGTGCTCCGAGCGACGCCCCTGCCCGGCCCCTGGTGAGGAGCCCACAGCCCGGGGACGGGGACGGGGCCCAGCGCCGCGGCGCAGTGCCGGCCTCTGGGTGGCCGCGGCCTCGGCCACTGGGGCTCCTCCTCCCCTTGGGTTCCGGGGCCAGACTGGCCTCGAGGGGAGCCCTGGGGCGGGGTGGGGCCACAGCTGCCGGGCTGGCAGCTCCCCCAGTCTCTGGGCCGGCCGGCCCAGCCATTGTCCCCCGTTGGTGGTGGGGTTCCCATCTCTGGCCGGGCGGGGCACGGCTGAGTTTATGAAGTTCGGGACCACAGTGGGTGCTGGTGGGGGCTCCAGGTGAGCAGCTGAACCATACCAAAGGGCTCCACCGCTTGCGCAGCGCCATAGCTTCCGGCAGCCCCAGCCTCCTAAACTCCCCAATCCCAAGGCACTGGGCGGCCCCTCCCTGTGGAGCTGAGAACGGGGCAGTGGGAGGGGCCACCCCTCCACGGTGCCTCCCAAGTCCCTCCAGAGCCTCCGTTAGCTCCCCCACCTGGGCGAGGCTGGGAGGCCTCTCCCCTTTGTGGAAGCTCCAGGTGGTACAGCGCACCGGGTGCCCCCAGGTGGGCTAGAAGCTCGGAGGAAGCAGGAGGTCAGTGGGTGAGGGACAGCTGGGGCGGAGGCAGACCCCACCCTGCTGCGCCCAGAGGTCATCCTCGCCACGCCCACCAGGCCATGTGTGCTGGCCCCGCTCCCCTGGACAGCTGTGGGCCCTGACATCATGGGGGCTGGAGGCTGAGATGCACACGATCCCCAGGGTCTGGCCAGGCTCCTGAGAATCTGCAGGCTTCCCACCAATCCCTGGGGGGGCTGGCCGGCAGAGACCCAGCCGAGAGCCAGCCGCGGCCAAGAGCCCTCCCGGCCTCCTAGTGGCCAGGCCAGGCTGTCCAGAACACTGGCCAGGCTTAGGGAGGAATGACTGCCGGAGAATGTGCTGACTCAGGAAGAACGGCCGGCGTGGGGAGGGTTAATCCTGGGGTAGCTGCTTCCCAGAAGACAGCTGCCCCACACGAGCAACTGGCACTGGGCAGCAGCGGGCAAAGTGGGCAGAAGACAAGTCACACAGGCCGGCTCAGCATCCATCCTCTGCCCCGTCCCCACGCCACTGGGAGAGGCCAGCTGGGTCTGGAGATGGGCAGCAGCCAGCAGGTGAAGGAGATATCCCAGCAGCTGCCCGAGCCTGTGGGGAGGGGCGGAGCTCCTCCCTGTCCCCCACCTGCAGCTAACCAGCTCAGGTTCTGGATCCTCACCACTTGGACGAATGGGAGTCCCTCCTGTTCTCCTTTGACTCATGAATGGGAGTCCCTCCTGTTCCCCTTTGACGCACAGCCAGTCTAACCCCTTGTCCCCCTTACAGACGGGACACTGAAGCCACAAGGGTTAAGACAATCAAGAACACAGAGAAGGAGCTGTCCTGAACCCACAGGAGAGGGTGCCCAGGCCAGAGTAAGGCCAGGAAAGCAGGGCACAGGCCCTGCTGCTCTCCCTTAAGGCAACACAACATCTGGAGCCCCTCAGCCAGCCCCAGGGCCACAGGAGTCTGGGGTCAGGAGCTCTGGAGGGAAGGGCGCCCCTCCCCGCAGCCCCACCCAGGGGTCCGGCCCGTTCTCCTCAGCCCGGGATCCTGAGCCAAGCAAACCTGCCCCCCCACCTCCAATGGTGCTCCTTTCCCAGGTGCCCCGGGGCCCCTGCAGGCCCACCGTGGGACAGCCAGGGGGAATGGGACTCAGTTCATCTGAGCTGGCCCCCGGGAGCCACACTGGGGACGTGGAATGCTCCAGGCTCCAGATTGCAAGTGCCAACAGGGAACTGACGATCCTGAGCTGGTCTGCACATGTCTCTGTTCCCCGGGAGGGCTGCACGTGGCAGGCTCTCCGTGCTCCAGCCAGTATCAGCACGGGGCCCTCAAGGCTCCAGTCCCAGTCCTGCGGAAGGCTGGCGGCAAGTTTGGGGATATCAGAGGCTATGGTCCCTCTCTCAGGGCTGCTCCGAAACCCTTCCAACTAGCAGTGGTGAAACTTCTATTTCTATCCAAGGAGCAGAGAAGCCAGGAACTGTGTCTGGTTTCTGTGTCAGGATGGTCCAGTCTGTCCTCTGAAGAGAACACAGACTCGCCAGACACCAGGAGGACTCAGGAAAACATCTTATCAGGACAATATAAACCCCTAGGGTGGAGCTCTGATCTCTGCTGGCCACTGCCGGGCCAAGCTGTGTAATGTGGTCCTCAGCACAACAGCTCTGGAAGACGTATGTGGGTCACTAAGGGACCCAGCCCAGAGCCAGGGAGCTGGGGGAAGAGGTCTATGGGTCACTACGGGACCCAGCCCAGAGCCAGGGAGCTGGGGGAAGAGGTCTATGGGTCACTACGGGACCCAGCCCAGAGCCAGGGAGCTGGGGGAAGAGGTCTATGGGTCACTACGGGACCCAGCCCAGAGCCGGAGAGCTGGGGGAGCTGAAGTGGAGGCGGCGGCCAGGGTGGGGGCCAGAGCAGGCCTCTGCACCTCTCCTCCCGGGGCCGGGCAAGCGCGCCTCTGCCCACCCCCAGGGAAGCTGCCTTTCTTCAACTTTCTGCTCCCAAAGGGTGGGGTGAGGGTGCTGGGCCTCTCCTGCCTGAGAAGCGACTGGAAGAAGAGGGTCTCCCTGGTGGTTGCAGCCCCTTCTAGGACGCACTGGGCTTTTGGTGGTCACAAAGGCCAGGCCCTGGACTGATGCCAACCAGGAATGGAGGATTTGGCCCTGGCCCAGTTCTCAGAGCTTCTGACTTCAAGGTTCCTCCACGGCCCGGCCCCGGGCACCGCTCTGTGGCAGCCCCAGGGCCTCCAGCCTGTGTGTGCTCATAGCACAGGCTCTGGTTTCCAAACTCCAAGAGCACCAGAGACCCACCAGGTGCTGTGTTCCCGTCCGTCCACCTGCCTGCAGCAGAGGTCAGAGGTCACACAGATGGTAGAAAGGGGGTCCCCGTGCTGGCTCTCTGTGGACCAGGGCACCTCTCCTCTACCCCGCTCACTGTGTCCCCTTAGGGTTACAGCCAGGCGTGGGCTTAGAGCCCTGCATGGAGGACCCAGATCTACAACAAGCACTTGGACTTGAGGGACTCGTGGTGCTACCCACAGTGCTCAGAACAGTGGTTAGGAGTTCAGAATGCAGGCTCCAGCTTAGAAGCCCCTTCCCTAGCCTGGGCACCTCTGGCTGAGGACGGGGGCCCAGCACCCCACAGGGTCCTTAGATCCTCGCCTCTGACCTCTCCCACTTGGGATTTGACCTGCCACCTCCATCCAGACCCTGAGCCCCAGCCTTCTTTGTGTGACTGCCTCCTTCCTCCCTCATGTGACTGCCTCCTTCCTCCCTCCCTCCCTCAGAGGCCTGGCCTTCCTGGCTGGACATGTTCAATCTATTAAGTCTAAGCCGTCTTCAGGCTGTTCCCAGGAGTAGAGAGGGGTCCCCACACCCCAGGGAGTGAAGGACCAGCCCTTGGGGGTCACCTGCCCTGGGCTGCATAGATTTCTGAGGAGCCTGCAGTTTAGAGGACACTTAGAATGTCCCAGGGGAGTCTCTTAACTCTGTGCCTCAACTCCTGTCCTGCCTGTTCTCAGGCTCCCCAATCCTGGATTCTGGGAGCTGGAAGGAGGAGCAGCCTGCTGGGGGGGGCAGGAGGGGAGCTGCATCCATGAAGGCATTGTCCTCACCTGCCTGGCAGGCCTTGGCCTGGAGGACAAGCCTCAGGTCCCCCAGGCCACCGGCCTCCTGGGAGGGAACAGCGTGCTCCCTGGGAACCCTGGAGATCCAACAGAGGAAGGGGCTGGTCCTTCAGGGATGAGGTACAGGCTCCACGCTGGGGCCTGAGGCCGGGGTCCGGGGCTCCCCTCTCACCCAGGAAAGGGTTGCAGCCCACCGCCCACTGCAGCACACACCAACAACATCTACCGCTGGCCAACCCTGTCTCAGCCGGGGTGTGTGTGTGTGTGTGTGTGTGTGTGTGTGTGTGTGTGTGTGTGTATGTGTGTGTGTGTGTACGTGTACATGTGTGCCTGCATGCCAGTTCTGGGGTTTGAACTCAGGACCTGGATGCTGTCCTGGAGCTTCAAGGCTAGCACTCCACCAATTGAGCCACAGCTCCACTTCTGGCTTTTGTCATTTAATTGGAAATACGGTCTCATGGACTTTCCTACTCACCCTGGCTTTGAATGGTGATCCTCAGATCTCAGCTTCCTGAGTAGTTCAGACTTAGGGGGAGACAGAAAGGCGGGCTCCCTGCACGTGGGAGGCTGGTGGCATCCAAGGACCCTGAGCCTGGTCTCTGGGGGCCACCCACCCTGCCCTTTCCCAAGAGTACCAAAGCCTCAGCAGGCCCCTTCCTACCCTGGGCCTGGCCCAGCTAGTTCCCGTGGGGCAGGCAGGGTGAGGGCTCTGCCGCTCCAGGAGGTGCCCACAGGCAGCCTTATAAGGCCAGCGGCCTGGAGGAATGTCAGCCCCGAGATGGCCCAGTGGGCGGGGCCAGGGCTCCCCTAGCTCATTGCTTCTGATGGGCTGCAAACCTGGCTGCCTGGACCCCTCCCCCCAGGGAGCTGCCTGCAGGCTTCTGCCTGCTCTAGGCCAGCTGGTAGGGCCTGGGGAAGAGGGAGACCCTCACCAGAGCCGGCCAGGTTTCCCGCATGCGAGGGCAGGGACTGGAGGCTAGCTGTGCCTTGGGCTCCAGCCCACACCTATGCCCGGGGTTCCCGCCGTGGCCTGGCCCGTGGCCCTGCTCGCGTGGACCCCGGCAGGGGCTGGGTGGCCTTCCCTGCCTGCACGTCCGCACAGTCCCCCTCAGCTCTTTCTTCCTCATTCTTTCTGTCTCACCTGCCCAGGGCTGCCAGGAGCAGCCTTGCCAGTCCTGGCAGGGCAGTGACCCGCTGGAGGGTGCAGACGCCCCGAGCCCATGGTGCCAGCCACTGCTGTGCAGCCCCCTGCCCCCCCCATGGGCCCTCCCTGGCCCTCAGCCCCGCTCAGCCCCACCCCCAGCTGTAGTGTTCCTGAGTTCCTTCTTTGTGTTGGCCCCCACGGAAGAACAGAGAGGGCGTGGGTGGGAGGAGGACCTGGCCTTCACCTTCAGCGTGTGCTGCGTGGGCAGGCGGGCTTGAGTGGCACCGGGTCACCGCTGTGGCCTTGCAAGCAATGCACAGGGGGAGGGGGGGAGACGTGTGTCCTGCCCACGCCACTGGCTCTCAGGAGAGCTGGTTCAAGGCTCAAGGTGAGGGGCTGATGCATTGCCTGGTGCCACCCCTACATCTCCAGGGGTCCCCTAGAAGTTCCTGCAGTGCAAATCACCACCAAGTGTCTCTAGCCAGGAAGGGGCAGAGGACAGCCACCCAGCAGCGGGCTGGAGAAAGACCCGAGCTCCTCTCTGCCCACAGAGGACTTGATTTTAATTTCTGGGGCCAGTACTAGAGCTTGAACTCGGGGCTCTGTGTTCGTGTCAGCTTTTCTGTTCATGGCCGGGCTCCACCGCTTGAGCCACACCTCCTATCCAGCTGCAGACAGAGTCTCATGGACTTTTCTGCCTGGCTTAGTTTCGAACTGCAGTCTTCAGATCTCAGCCTCCTGAGTAGGATTACAGGTGGGAGGCACAGCCGGCTGGCTGGCAGTGGCTTTGAGGACAAGCTGCCCAGGGACAGCTCAGGTCATACCACAGCCCTCCTTAGGTGTTGGAAAGATGCTTACCTGGGTCCCAGAGCTGAGAAGGAGCTATGGAGGTTGGCTTAGCCAGGGTGGGTACTGGAGGGGTAGCATGCGGTCAGCAGCAGCTACCTCCCTGCGCCCACAGGCCACCCACAGAGCCTGCGAACACCAGCTGGGCCCTGTCTCCACGCACAGAGAGGCATGGGCCATCAACACAGGACACCCAGTCCCCACGTGACGCTGACTCAGCCCAGAGTGAGGCCCCTTGGGACCCAAGGCACAGGCACCCCACCCTCCCTGCCTGTCTAAGGCCAGAATGAAAGCCCCTGTCCCTTCTTGTCCCATAGGAGGCAGACCTGACAGGGGCCGTCCAGGGGTGTGGGGCTTCAACTGCCAGGGGACACCCAGGCCTCTTCCATCTCCTTTCCCCTGTTCACAGAGACAGGCTCAAGAACAAATGCCCACGGCAGAGGAGGCTTTGGGAGAGAACCCGGGCCGCCATGTTCAGACAAGGTGCCTGCCCCACAGGGGCTCCTGCCGGCCTGTGTCCCCGGCTCCTAACCAGGCCAGGAGCTGTCCAGCTTAGCCTGGCCAACTGGGGGCACAGGGTGGGCCAGGTGAGGATGGCCCCCCGGAGCCCAGCGGTGGGTCGGGGCCCCACTCTGGCCTCTGTTTGCCCCAAGTTTCAACATTAACAAAATATTTGTCCTGAGGCTCCTGCGGGGAAGTATTTCCGGAAAATGTAAACACGGAGGTTGGAAGGCTCCCGAGGTCTGTGGAAGGCGACAGGGACATCGGGGCTCAGGACCTTCCTGCGCGGCCTCGATGTCCCGGGGCAGCCAGGTCAGGGCCTCCACGTAGGACAGGCCCAGGACACCCTGCTAGCCCTGCTCCTAGCGCCATCGACCTTGCTGGGTGCAACACCCAGACGTGGCCCTGGAACCTCGACTTTGTCTTCTCCCCTCCTAGACCCTCCTGTGCGTGCTGCCCAACTGCCCGACCCCAGGAGGGGAGTGGAGCTGCCCACGTGAGCCCTCTCACAGACCAGACGGATTAGACAGGACGCAGGGGCTGCGCCACAGTGCCAGCGGGCACTGCCTCCCTGCACCGCGGGTCAGCAGAGCTCCTGGGCCGGTCGCTCCTGACCTTGTGGGCTGGGCCTTGTGCCGGACCTGCGCCCCTGCTGTGCAGCTACCCAAGCTGTCCTGGACCAGACCCCAGCCTCACCCCGTCTGGAGCTCAGACAGCCTGAACCCGGGACCAGAGCAGACCGTGGGCTGCTATCTCTGTCTGCCAGGAATGTTCCAAATCCCCACCCCTGCCCGCCCAGGTGGCGGAATGCGGGGGGGGGGGGCTGGGGGAGGGCCGCAGAACCCCCTCCAGGGCCTGGTATCAGGCGGGCTTCTTCTCAGGCCTGCACTGCCAGTATACCCAGCACAACCAGCGCTCCCAGGCCCGTCTCCAGAGCCTGCAGGGTGGCAGGGTCTGCTTTCGGGGAGTCCATTCTCCTCAGAAGCCTTCCTTGACCACCCACCCATGTGGCCCCTTTTGGGCCATCATCTCTCAGAACTCTTGACCCTCTAGAGGTGGTGGAGTTCCATGTTGAGAGCCTGCCTAGCATGTGCAAGGCTCTGGGCCCATGCCAGCACCCAACCAAGCCAAACCTCTCCCACAGGTCTGGTGCTGGCTGGACACTGCCTGGACACCGTCGGCGGGAGGTGCTCAGCAGGCATGCGCAGTAGCCCGGCCTCTGCCTGCTGGAGGCCAGCACTCACCCTCGCTTGTGATAAGGTCGCCTGTTTTGTGGGTGCGCTGTGGGGTGCCCAGCCACCTCCAGGCTTGGACTCAGGACCTGTAGTAAGCACTGAACAAGCACCTGAGGACTTGAGCAGGTGTCCAGAGCGGAGCTGGCTACGGTGCAAGGCTTGATGGGAAGCAGGCCTGGTCTAGGCCTGACCCCAGCTCTAGCCTGCACCTCAGCTGGGCGGGAGGGGAGGGGGGGAGTTGCGGAATTCAACTGTGCAAGCCTTGTGGTCATGGGGCCCCAGGGGACTTGGCTAGGCACCTACAGGAGCCCATCTGAGAGGCTCTGGGCGGTGAGAGCTCTGTGGACGCTCTCTGTGGGGCTGCAGGATGCTGGTCTCTGATCCCCAGAAGCACAGCCAGCCAGGGGGCACTACAATGGCCAGGCTAGGGGCACACCCCTCCCCTGGGACCCCTGCTTCTCCTCTCCCCCCTTCCCTGGGGCTCAACACAGGCTTTTAGCAGTCTGGCCCTCTGCCCACAGCAGCCTGGGACCCTGCTGAGCTGTGGCCTCTTGCAGGTACTTGCAAGAGGATGCAGCAGGGAAGGGGGAGGGGCTGTGGAACCTCCTGGCTGGCCAGTCCCTGGGGGTTTATCCAGTCTTGGAACATTCTGGGCCCTGGAGTTACAGACAGGTCTGGGTGGGGCAGGAGCTTTGAGGAGCCAGGCTGGCTGAGGGGACAAGCCTGGGCCACTCACCAGGGCAAGAGTTTGGATCCCATCACCCACCTGGCTTTCAGAGCCAGCAAACCCTGGCCTTGGGCGTGCTCGGGCAGCTACGGCGGGACACACCTAGCTGGCTGGCGCCTCCCCGAGGCTGCGGGCTGGGCTGCCAGGGGCGGCGTTCTCTGCAGCGCTCGGGCTTCAATGTGGGGACCTGACATGGGACGTCCACAGGGGGTCTGCTGGGCCAGGCGCACGGTGGGTAGGCTCTGGATGGGGCCTGTTCCTGAGTGCCAGGCTCAGCCCTCTGCCTGCTCCACATACAAGCGGGGAAGGCAGACTGGGCTCTGGGCACTGCCGATCCATCTAGACCAGACCAAGGCCCGGCGTGGTCTGCGGGGAGAGCGCCTTCCGGGTGTCCAGGGCTACAGCAGGTCAGAGCTTGGAGGACCGGGACAGGCGTGGGCTGAGCTTCCGCCTAGCAAAGCTAATACAACCTAAAGTGAAATGAAGTGGAAAGCGTCGGGAGCTGAGCAGCCCTGGCTCCCGAGTGAGCTGCGGCTTGCGGTCTGGCGGACCCCCTTGGCGCTGCCCGGTGGGGGTCTCACTTGAATCCTCTAAGTCCGCAGGGGGCCTCTGACTGCCCATTATGATTAGAGGGAACTGTGGCCTGGGACAGGGCCTTTGCCCAGGCAGGCTTTGGGGGAGGAGCTGCAGTTCCCGTCAGGCCTGTCCAGGGAAAGGGCATGTCCCTGGTCTGCCTGGTCGACCAGTCGTCCTGATCCTGGACTCAAGCCTGGAAAGAGGATTTCCTTGTTTTGTGCATTTCAGGCTGGCCCAGACACAGCTGCTGTGGTGAAGGTTGGGGGGGGGAGGGAAGGAGAAGGAGGGAGAGGAGGAGAAGGAGGAGGAGGAGGAGATGGCTTCTCTGAAGGCTGCACAGCCACTCAGCTAAAGCCTCACCTTCACAGTACTGAGGACTGCAGAAGTGAAGTAGGCAACGGAGCAGGGACTACTGTACACAGCCAGCCAGAATGGAGACCTGTACAGGACTGGGGCTGGCACAGTAAGGCCTCCAGAGTTCTCAACCAAGAGTTTAATCTAGCCACGTGAGTTTGGGTATTATGATGATGACGATGGTGGTGGTGGTGAGTGTGTTAACAATGGCTGTGGTGGGGATGGCTGCTGCTGCTGGCCATAGTGATGGTGCTGACAGTGACAACTGACTGCGGTGGTGGTGTACAATGCTGGTTCTGATGTAGCAGTGACGATGACACCTGTGACAGTGAGGCTGATGTCACGGCCCGGGTGGCGATAATGATGGTGCCGGTCACTGTGACGGTGTGGTGATGATTCTGATGCTGCTGATGTGACAGTGATGATGGGGTATGGGTGTGAGCAGGCGATGTTGGTGATGATGGGGTATGGGTGTGAGCAGGCGATGTTGGTGGTGATGGGGTATGGGTGTGAGCAGGTGATGTTGGTGGTGATGGGGTATGGGTGTGAGCAGGTGATGGTGGTGATGGGGTATGGGTGTGAGCAGGTGATGTTGGTGGTGATGGGGTATGGGTGTGAGCAGGTGATGTTGATGATGGGGTATGGGTGTGAGCAGGCGATGTTGGTGATGGGGTATGGGTGTGAGCAGGTGATGTTGGTGTGGTGGTAGTGACTGTAGGCTGTGACAGTGGTGGTGGTAAAGATAATGATAGAGATTGTGATCGTAAGGGCAGTGATGTTGATGACGGTGATGGTGGCTGATGGTTGGATGGGGTGCATATGGGTAGACGGAAAGGCCTTCTGACTACGCATGCGTGTCAACCTGTATAATACAGACAACTCCAGCCTGGGAGGCCGTTACCATCGCTCCACTTCATAGCTGAACAAGAGGCAGCTTGGTGACCGGATCTCTCCTGGGTCACTCAGCTAACAAGGCAGAGGAGGGCTGGTATGGTGGCTCAGCAGTAGCATGCTCACCTAGCATGCACAAAAAGCCCTGGGTCTGGGCTGGGAAGGTGGCTCAGTGGTAGAGCACTTGCCTTGCATGCATGAGGCCCTGGGTTCGATTCCTCAGCACCACATAAGCAAAAAGAAAAAAGCCGGAAGTGGCGCTGTGGCTCAAGTGGTAGAGCGCTAGCCTTGAGCTGAAGAGCTGAGGGACAGCGCCCAGGCCCAGAGTTCAGGCCCCTCAGCCAGATCCCCCCCCCCAAAAAAAAGCCCTGGGTTTGATTCCTCAGCACCACATAAGCAGAAAAGGCTGGAAGTGGTGCTGTGGCTCAAGTGGTAGAACACTAGTCTTGAGCAAAAGAAGCTCAGGGACAGTGCTCAGGTCCTGAGTTCAAGGCCCACGACTGAAAGAATGAAAGAAAGAAAGAAAAGAAAAAAGAGGGAGGAGGGGCAAAGCCAGCCCTCGATCCTGTGATTCTGGCTGTTGAATCACACAGGGCTCCTGCAGGTGCAGGGGGGGAGGAGGGGAGGAGGCGGCAGGTGTGAGCATGCTCTGGGGGATGCAGGGGCACTCCGCGACCCTGCGGAGGCCACCCTGTGGAGGCCACTGCTGATCTGAGCCCCAGGGCGGCCTTGGGGTTCTGCCTGAGGAAAGGATCTTCGCTCCCACCTGGCCTCGGCTTCCTTCGCACTCTGGGATCCATATAGAAGGCGCTGCAGCAACTACGGTGGCCGCAGGGGAGGGTGAAGGCGCTCAGCGGGCAAAGCAGGCTCCGAGTGGCTCTCGGATGCCCCCCAGCGCCCGCTGGGGGCAGTGCTGGGATTGGATGCTCCCCCAGCGCCCGCCGGGGGCCGTGCCGGGAGGTGTAGGACATCCCTCGGGATGGGCCCAGCCTAGCTGCCACCTCCCCGGCCTGTCATCCCTGTTGATGACACCGTTTGTGGGCCTGGGGTTTTATTTTATTTTAGTCCGTTGTGGGCCCTGAACTCTGGGCCTGGGTGCTGTCCCTCAGCTCTTCAGCTCAAGGCTAGCACTCTACCACTTTGAGCCACAGCACCACTTCCAGGTTTTTCTACTTATGTGGTGCTAAGGAATCAAACCCAGGGCCTCATGCATGCAAAGCAAGCACTCTACCACTGAGCCACCTTCCCAGCCCGGGCCTGGGGTTTTATGCCACAGGTTTTTCAGTGAGCTTATGGCTGCATTTTCACATAAACCTTAGAAAGTTTTCTACAAAGCCTGTATGGATTTGGCTGGGATGGAATTACTCTGCAGACATGTAAAGAAACCCGTGATTTCCCCCAACACACAAGGAGACATGCCACTCCACGTGCCAGGTTTTCCTGCATGTCCTCACCACAGTGCCACAGTTCACATGAATGCATACCCTACGTGCTTGTCAGACTTACCTCCCTCAAACGTGACCCTGGTAGTGCTATTGGAAATGGCATCGATTTCTAGGTTCAATTTCTTCATACATATGTGTGTGTGTGTATGTGTGTGTGTACTGGCGCTTGAACGCAGGGTGTTCTACTGCTTAAGCTGTTAGGTTTTTAAAAAGAGGTAATCGAGTAAGAACAGCACCAGCACGCACGTGGTATTCAGGTAAGGGGTAGGTTTATTCAGTAGACCTGCTGGGACCAGGCAAGGTTGGCACTCCATGTGGCTGGGAAAGGCCTGGGAATGAGAGAGAGCTGGGAAAGAGAGGAAAGAGCTAGAAAAGAGCAGAGAGAGGGGTGAGAACAGTAGCACTCACGTGGTATTCAGGTAAGGGGTAGGTTTATTCAGTAGACCTGCTGGGACCAGGCAAGGTTGGCACTCCACGTGGCTGGGAAAGAGAGAGGAAAGAGCCAGAGCAGAGAGAGAGCAGAGAGAGCTAGAAAAGAAGAGCAAGAGCTGGAAAATGAACAGAGAGAGAAAGAGAGAGAGTCTGGGCCTGGGCTAGCCCTTATCTAGGGTATGGGCGGGGAAAGGTGTGGCCACATCAAATTCAGATGTGACCTCTTCCAGGTGTCTCAGTTGCCTAGGTAACGCAGGTACTGGGTGGAGACTTTGCTGCGAGGAGGGTGGAGTCTGCTTGCCATCCAGGGGCGGACCTTACATAAGCCATACTTCCACTTCTGACTTTTTGATGGCCAATTGGAGATAAGTCCCATGGACTTTTCCTGCCCAGCTGGCTTTGAACCAAGATCCTCAGATCTCAGCCTCCTGAGTAGCTAGGATTATAGGCGTGAGCCATTGGTGCTCAACTTCACTTATATTTTGGTAGTTAACTGGGGATAACGCCCTCACAGGCTTCTGCCTAGGCTGGCTTTGAACCCAATTCTCAAATCTCAGACTCCTCAGTAGCTAGGCTTACAGGGGTGAGCCACTGGTGCTTGGTTGTAATTTTCTCTTGATCGCTGGTTTTGAGCAAGGGGCCTTGGTAGTTTTTTTCCCCCATCTTTTGTCTTGGGAGTTAGCAGAATTCCTTGGATTTAGGAGTGTTTTAAAACATTTATATCTAAGCAATTACACATGTTTACAGGATGCCCACTTATATTTGATACACGTATACATTTTGTAACATTTAGATCAGGGTAAACTATGTGGTTTGCTGGGTTAACTCACACTTTGACACAGCCAGGCCAGCTGCAGATCCCCAACCGCAAACATAAACAAGTCATCTCTGATACCACTGGCATTTCCGGAAAGGCACACGCCTCAGGGCCTGCTGGGACAGAACCACCTTCCCAAGGACAGTGGCTTCAGTTGACCTCGCTTCGGACACTGCTGGAGTCTAGAGGAAGCATCAGCAGACACAGTCTCTTCCAGGCATGGGATGAGGGTGGGGTTAGGGAGACTTTTGTTTTTTCAGTCTTGGGGCTTGAACTCAGGGCCTGGGCCTGTCCCTGAGCTGCTTTAGCTCAGGCTGGTGCAATACCATTGAAGCCACAGTTCCACTGCTGGCTTTTTCTGTTTACATGGTATTGAGGAATCAAACCCAGGGTTTCATGCATGCTAGGCAAGCACTCCACCACTAAGCCACCTTCCCAGCCTGTGGGGGTACTTTTTTCAATCTCAGCTCCTCCAGGACCCAGATGATAAATCCTCTCAGTCCTATGAAATGGAGGACAACTCAGAGGGGTGAGGGCTTCAGGTGCACTCAATTGGTGTCTTGTGTGCCTACTAAGTGCAGGGGCGATCTTGTGTGAAGGAAGGCAAGCTGGATCTAGAGAGCCCTCAGCAGTAGTGTGAGGTGGGCCGGGCCAAATGTGAGCTGGCAGCCCAGATTCCCATTAGGTGCTGATCAGGGTGGAGCTGACTCCAGAGACCGACTGCCCAGTACACCTCCAGCTAGTGAGTCCGGGGATGTTCGTGTCCTCTTCCGTGCGGGTCCTGGGCCTTGCGCTCCAGGCTGGCACTCCACCGCCTGAGCCACAGCTCACTTGCAGCTTTTCGGTGGTTGAGTGGAGACAGGAATCTCGCGGACTTTCTGGCTGGGGCTGGCTCTGAACTGCAACCTCGCGAGGAGCGAGGGTAACAGGCGTGAGCCACCGGCGTCCGGCTTCTACGTTTTGCGGCGTGGAGGAGCTCTGTACGTGCGGTGTCTCCGAGGGCGGCCGGGGACCACCGGGGTCCTGCCCGGGGAGCCCCGGGCTCAGCCCCCGCTCGGGCCCGGGCTTCCCTGACCCTGGCCTGCCAGAGCCCGCCCGCCACCGCGCGAGGCCCCGGAGCGGGGCTCGGCCGCCCCGCCGCGGGCTCCGCTGCGCGAGTCCCTCCCTGCGTGCGGCGGGTCGGCGTGGGCCGAGGCCTCGGCCGAGGCGTGGGGGGGCCGAGTGCGCGTGGGCCTCCCGCCCCGCGTGCGGACGCCCCTGCCAGGCCGCGGGGCCACCGCGGAGGGCGGCCGCGCCCGCGGGGCCAGGGGGTGCGGGTGCGGGGCCGGGGGATGCGGGGCCGGGGGCGCGGGGTGCGGGGCCGGGGGCGCGGGGCCGGGAGGCGCGGGGTGCGGGGCCGGGGGGCGCGGGGTGCGGGGCCGGGGGGCGCGGGGTGCGGGGCCGGGAGGCGCGGGGTGCGGGGCCGGGGGGCGCGGGGTGCGGGGCCGGGGGGTGCGGGGTGCGGGGCCGGGGGGTGCGGGGGGCGCGGGGGGCGCGGGGCCGGGGGACGCGGGGCCGGGGGCGCGGGGCGGGCGGCGTCCGGCGCTCCACAAGGCGGAAGCGGAAGCAGAAGCAGAATCGCATCTAGATGGAAACCGGAAAGGAGGCGGTGCTCAGGCTCGGCGCGGCCGCGTGACCCGGACACGATCGCCAAGGCCCCGCCCCGCCCGCCGATACCGCTGCCGGGGGACGCCGCACTTCCTTTCTGCGCTCGCGCTCGTCTCGGAAGCAGCTGAGGTCGGCCGCGCTGCGCGGGCGGCGGGCGGCGGGCGGCGGGCGGCGGGCGGCGGGCGGCGGGGCGGTGGGGCGGCGGGCCGGGCCTGGTGATGTCCGGGGGCCGGGCCGTGCGGGGATCGCCCGGCCGGGGCCCGATGATTCCCCGGGGCCGGGCCGTGCGGGGATCGCCGGGGCCATGCGGGGACGAGTGCGGCCGGGCTGAACTCATGGCCGCGCGCGGTGGTTTCGCAGGTTTGGCTTCGATATGCAGAACGACGCGGGCGAGTTCGTGGACCTGTACGTGCCGCGGAAGTGGTGAGTGCGCCCCCCTGGCCCCCCCCCCCCCGCTCCCCCCGTCCCCCTCCCCGCCCCTCCTACCCCCTCCCCGCCCCTCCTACCCCCTCCCGCTCGCCCCCCGCTCCCCCTCCCGCTCCCCCTTCCGTCCCCCTCCCCGCCCCTCCTACCCCCTCCCGCTCGCCCCCCGCTCCCCCTCCCGCTCCCCCTTCCGACCCCCTCCCCGCCCCTCTCACCCCCTCCCCGCTCACGGCGCCTTCCTCCCTTAGTTCCGCCAGCAACCGCATCATCGGTGCGAAGGACCACGCGTCCATCCAGATTAACGTGGCCGAGGTGAGCTGGGGAACTCCGGCTTTGGCAAAGCCGGGCCTCCCGGGAGGGGCCTGGAACTGTCGGGCCGGCCCAGGCCAGAGCCGGGGGCGCCTGAGTGAGTGGTTCCCCCCTTTTCTGCAGGTCGACAAGGTCACAGGCAGGTTTAACGGCCAGTTTAAGACCTATGCCATCTGTGGGGCCATTCGCAGGATGGTGAGTTCTCCGTGACAGTTGCACCACCGTGTTTGGGCACTAGAATTTTCTGTGTACCATCCCTTCCTCAGGCTGGAATGGAGGTAGACGGAGTCTTGCTGGCTGCCTGCCTCCTCTTGGGTGTCAGTCTCACACTCCCGGAGTCTGCTCCCAACCAGCTTCCCTCACTGGTGTAGTCGTAGAAATGTGAGCTGGCCAATCCTATGGGATCCCTTGCCAGCCCCCTGGGATCCCTGATGGGAATATTCAGGACTGTTCCTTCTTTTCAAAGGGGGAGTCAGATGACTCCATTCTCCGACTGGCCAAGGGTGATTGCATTGTCTCAAAGTAAGTGGGGTCCTTACATTGGGGCACAGTGGACCAGGACTTCCCCAGAAACACGCTTTTAATTTTGTTTTTCTCTTGTAGGAACTTCTAAGAGTTGGAAATTTAGAGTGGAACATTTGTCATAAATAAACTTGAGAAACTGTTGGTTTTTTCTGTGTATGTGTGGGGTTCTGTGGGCCAGGAACGGGGCGGTGCTTCATTGAAAGGAGACACACTGAAGTGTACTGCAAAACAACGTTTTACTTTAAGAAACACGTCCATTTGAAAACAATCTGACAAAGGCTCAAGCATTTTGAGGTCCGATTTTTGCTCACACACAAACATCTACAACCCTTGCTGGTACTGGGAAGGGCCACATCAGGTTTCAGTCATGGTTCTTGGTCTGTCTGGTGCATTGCAGATGCAGGCTGTCATTCCAAGTACTGGCTTTATTGTAGCAGCTCAGGTGCTGCACAGCAGCAGTTCTTGGCTATCCTCTAAAAGGATAGGGAAGCAGGGTTTCAAACAGACCAGCTTGGCAAATGACTAAATGCTACTACATACACAAGCAAGTTATTACTGTGTACTAGCTATTTTCTCAATGCTAATGTCTGTCCTAAGGAGACTAAAGCAGAGCTTGGGAAGTCATCTTAACAGTGCCTGTAACGGGAGTGGCTTCTGGTGGCTGGACTGCTGCTTTTCACAGGGCAGGGCATGGAGTGGGCATGTGTATGGTTTCGGGGACTGTCTGTGTGTTCCGCTCTGCTGCGGTGGTGAGGGTGGGCGCAGGCTTGTAGGGAACAAGCTGTCTTGTGCCTCTGCCAAGTGCTGTGAGTGGCAGAGCCATCACCCCTGTCCAGGAGCGTGTGTCCCAGCCTAGGCAGCCTGCCTCAGCGGCTGGGCTGACCAGTGCTCCTACAAGAGCACTGGTGAGCCTGGAGGAGCATGAGGATGACCACTGCATGGCCAGGTTTGCCCAGATGGCATCTGTATGCTGACTGCCCAGGGCTGTGGCACGAGCCTTGCTTGGTGGTCCTGAGGTCAGGCACACCTTAAGACCTCTAAACCAGGTTTTGTTCCCTTAGAGACCCAAAGAACCAAGTCCTGAATAATAAATAGGGTTTTTTTTCTGTTACAATATTGCTTAGGATAAGTCAAGAGCCAAGAGTCATTTTCCTGAAGTTCAATGTCACAAGTAAGCAGCTTTTTCTGGCAAGAGGCAGAGGTTGGGTCCTGGCAGGAGCCCACAGCCGGGGCGATTCACAGTGACGTGAAGTTGGAACAGCCTGAGTGAGGAGAAGGATCAGAGCAGGAGTCTGCTCTTGGTGGTTTAGTCCAACACCAGAGCTGTCCGTGCTGCTGGGGAGCCCTGGTTGGAGCTTGCTCAGATAGAGGCAGGGAATGGGGGACGCGGCTTCTAGCTGGAATATCCAAGATGGATGCTCCCACAGTGGAATCTGGTGACCTCGGTGTGTCATGTTGTCTGGACACCAGGTCCATCCTGGTTCTGGTTAGTGAAGGCAAGGGGGCGCCCGGGATCCACTGCCACACAACAGAGACCAAAGTCCTGGTGCCAGGCTGGGCTCAGCTGAGCCCCTGTGTTCATGCCAGGAAAACTCTCAGAAGTGCTCTTGGGGGGCCGAGAGCTTTGGAATGAGGTGACACCCCTCTCCAGGAAAACTGAAGACAGCCGTGCAGCTGCGAAGGGCAGGTGTGAGTAGGCCTAGGAGACGGGTGCGTCAAGTGCAGACACCATTATCAAGGACGCTTTCCCGCGGAGGGGCCTGGGCTAGAACTGCTGGGAGAGGCGTCTGTAGTGAGGTAACACTTGGTTCTCGGGTAGGTAAAGGGCCAGTTCCAAAGCCACGAGGACTGTGAACTCAAACCCAATGAGATCTCGCCTGTTGAGTCGGAACCTCTCCTCCAGCTTCTGCAGGGAAGGAGAAAAGGGGCAGCTGGTTAGCCACCATCTCCGGCGCCCGCACCCGGGGTGCTGGTGCGGCAGGCTGCGCCCACACTCACGTCGATGAGCTGCTTCACTTCGCTCTTGCGGAGGTCGCTGCTTATCTTGGCAGCCAGCAGCACGCAGGCACCGGCGCACAGCTTGCGGTTCTGCTTGTTAAGCTTGCCCTGCAGCACAAGCTTCTCGAAGTACACGTAGGCCATGGCCACGGTCACGGGCTCCAGGCTGCACTCCTCTGACAGGTTCCGCATTTCCCGCTTCAAACTGGGGAGTGAGAGGGGGAGCAGGGAAGCCGCGCTGTGTGCCTTCTGGCTGTCAGAAAAGCCTGGACACAGGCAGTGGCTGTAGGCCAACCAGAGCAAAAATGGAAGACCCTATCTAAAAAGCAAAAGGACAGCATGGCTCAGGTGGAAGAGCCTTTGTCTAGTGAGCTAGAGGCCTGGGGTTCAATCCCCAGCAGCCTGGGGGATAGCTGGACTCCAGGGTGAGGGCTGAGGAGCAGGGAGCAGGTGCAGCCTGCGGCTCCTGTCTTGCTCTTCCTTACCTCCTGATCTTGCTCAGTGTCAGCTTGATGTGAGGGAACTTCTCCTTGAAGGTCTCATTCATGTCCTTCTTGAGGTCTGCAGGCTTCACGTACTCGATCACTGTGGTCTGAAGGGAAGGACCAGGAAGCAGGGAGGGGCTGGCGTCAGAGGCAGACCCCTCAGCCTGAGACCGGGGGCAAATGCGAGGCTTCAGAGAGGCCCCGGATCTCTGAGCCCATCTCTGTCCTTGCTGGGGAGGCTAGGCTACGAGGCGCTGAGGGCCCCAGGCAAGTGCCCGGCCCTGCTCTGCCCTGCAGCTACTGGGGTGGGTGGGGACAGGCCTGGCTGGGCACCCGGGCCTGGGCAGCCGCATGGTGGGGAGTGGGCCTGCAGTCCGGCAGAGACCACGCACCATGTGGGAGGCGAAGATGAGCACCCTCTTGTGCTTCCCGCAGGGCCACTGCGGGTCGTCCAGGAGGTCGGGGTTGTACTCCAGCACGTCTCCGCCGTCGCCCCCTGCAAGCACAAGCAGTCCCTGCCAGCAGAGCCTCGCTGGGGCTGCTGCGGCCCTGAGGGAGGAGCGAAGGCAGCACAGCACAGTGCCTGGGGCCCCGTGTCCTCCAGCTGGGTGGACAGAGAAGCGTGCTGCCAGGCCCCGGCAGCAGCCTGGTCTGCTGGTCTGCTGTCCACAGCCTTTGTAAGCTCAGCTGCACTGAAGGAGCTGAGCGGGACGTGCTGACGCGGGCCTTTGCCTCGGGGTCCCGAGAAGGTATGGGATTACCTAGTTCGGTGCTGGCTGGCGCTGGCGGGGCAGGGGTAGGCTTGTGTCTCGCCCCTGGAGGAGCACGGGGAATGCTGGGCCGAGGCTGTGGCGGCAGGCTGTGGCTGTCACTCTTGTGTGTGACCAGGGCGTTGGTAGGGTACAGGAACTTTGCATAAGACACAACCTGGAAAAGCAACCACACTAGCACTCGGTGCTATTTCCCATGGCAGAAGGTCCCAGCAGGCTCCGCTTCCCTGGGACCTGCAGAAGGGCCCAGAAAGTGGCACATGCCTGGAGGCCGTGCTGCACGCTCTGGGGAAGCGGGACCCCACCCCCGTCGGGGTCTGCCCCCCAGCAGGCCCAGGTAGGGCCTGAGGCACCGAGGACACGGGGTGAGATGGGCCTGGGCAGCTGGGGTGAGCGGCAGGCATGCTGCCCTTCAGTGGATGTGAACGCTGCTTCTCAGCTCGCCACCGGCCACCACCGCCTCTTGCCTTGCCATCGGCTCCCAGCTCAACGCCTTCCAACTCAAAGACCATCTCGGAAGAAACGGAAACACCGCCGGATGGATGCCTCTGCTTCTGGCTGTCCACCCTCAGGTCACTGCAATGCACGGGAGGGGGAGGGGCTACCGCCGCCCTGTCCAGGCCAGAGGGGCCAGGCCCCAGCGGAGCCCTCGCTCTGGCACCTCAGCCTGACTGCCCGCCCTACCGAAGCACACGTGCACGCGCGTGGCCCATTGGGAAGAAAAGTGGGCGTCACAGACCCTGTCTGCCAAACACCAGGCAGCCAACAGCTCTGGGACATCTGTCAGCACCTACCTGCACTTCTGCCCAAATTCGCTTCTTGGTGTCTAACTCTTCCCCAGTGGCCACACCCAGCGGCGGGGCTAGGACCTGAGACCCAGCTGTGTCACGCCCTGGGCACGCTTCCCAACGCAGACTGCTGTGAGGCTTTCTGCGGTCCCACCCCCTCAGCCAGTGTTTTCTTCTCTGAATTAAACTCAAGCCACAGCGCAGGACTGGTCACGAGGGCTGACAGCTGTGTCTTCAGAGGGAAACCTAGACACGGCGGCCTTACCCGACGCCCGGCCCCAGAGGATGGGGGCTGCAATGGGCGGCCCCCAGCCATGGCAGCAGCTGGCGTGCTGCCCCACCCCACCTTTTGCTACTGCGGGGTGCATGCCCACATGAGCACGTACCTGACCCGGAGGCCCTCTCCATAGGGCAGCACGGAGAAGGCGGCACACAGGGAGCGCTTGGCACAGATGAGCACGATCCTGTGGGTGGCGAGGGGCAGGTGGGGCAGGAATTCTGTCCTGCGTGGATGCGGGCCCCACCAGGTATGCCCGGGCCCTCAGTGACTCCTGGCAGGTTGCCCAGCCCCAGAATATGGGCCTGCGGGCCTCATGTGCAAATATAGGCAGCCTAGGACCTGAGGCCAGGCATTGGGGATCCCAGAAAGGGTGGGGCCTACCCCCCCAGCACAGGATCCCTGGGACAGGGTGGGCCGTGGCTATGGGGGCTGGGGCCCCAGGGGCTGACTTGAGGGAGAGATTGGACCCAAAGGCTTGGACACAGCCAGCCACAGCCCCAGGCCGGGCTGCGTGCCGTTACCTGCTGTTCCTTGTGTCATACTGCCTCATGTTTTTGATGAAGTGTGTTTTCTTCAGGCCTTTGTGTCTTGGTGACCCAGATGCGTGTTTGGTTCTGCAAGGTAAAAAAGCAGGTAGTGGGCTGGGAAGGTGGCTCAGTGGTAGAGCACTTGCCTTGCATGCATGAGGTCCTGGGTTCGATTCCTCAGCACCACATAAACAAAAAAAAGCCAGAAGTGGCGTTGTGGCTCAAGTGGTAGAGTTCTAGCCTTGAGCTGAAGAGCTGAGGAACAGTGTCCAGGCCCAGAGTTCAGGCACCACAACCAGATCCAAAAAGAAAAAAATAAAAGCAGGTAGTGCTGGGCCTGCAATGGGGGGGGGGGGGGGGGGAGGGGAGGGGAAGCCGGGCGGGGCAGGGGCACATACCTCTGTATTGAGGCACAGCCCACTGCATCTTCCAGAAATTCCAGGGAGCAGCGCTGGGAGGTGACCCGCCTCCTGTGGGAAGAGCTGTGCCTCAGGACAGACGGCCACTGTGGCAGGGACTGCCCACACCACCGAGTTCCGGGGATAGAGCTGCTGCCGCCCAGGTCAGAGCTGTGGAAGGCAGCCCGGGTCCCACAGCCCAGCCTGCCCCATGCGGAGGGGGCCTAGTGCTACACAGGCAGCCTCCCCGAGGCCAGGCCAGGGAAGCCAGGAGACTCTGCAAAGCTGCCCCGAGCGCCGTCCACTGGGTGTCTGAGCCAGAGCCCTGCCAGGAGGACAGGCGACAGCTGTGCTGAGCTCACCCACGCTGGTGAGGACAGTGTGGCTCCCGGCCACGGCTGAGCCCTGGGCTGCGCCTGGGCTTGGGATGGCTTTGCTTCTCAGCTCTGTTCTCCATTAGACACGAAAAAGCTACAAGGTTCAGAGCAGCAACCCTGTAAAGGTCACTTCTGCCATCACCCTGGCTTCCACCCAGAGGTGGATTCGTGCCTGTGTGGCATGAGTCACGGGACACGCAGATGCCACCGACGCAGAGCTCCGGCCCTTGCCTCTGCCGGGGAGGGTCCAAGCCGGTTTGCGCTCGAGGGGCGCATGCTGTCCACCGGCTTCCGCCGGCGTCGGCACCTCCCATGGTTTGTGGCATCCCTGACCTCGGGAGAGGCTGTGTGAGCACCATGCCGGCCGGCTCAGAATCACCATGAGCCCAACACCATCCTTCATCTGCACTGACTACTCTGCAGGGTACTAGGCATGGCCCACTGACAGCGAAGACCCCCATGCACAACCCAGCCACACACAGACAAGCGCCTGCTTCTCAGTCCCTGGCATCCCTGGCATTTTCCGCAGCAGAACTGAACTCAGTCTTCACTGAGTGATGCCGCAGGAGGAAGCGGTCCAGGGCCTGGTGCACAGGACCACGGCAGGGCCACCCTTCCTGAAGCAGGGCTCAGGCTGGACAGATGGCTCTATGGCAGACCCACATTAGACATGCACCTCGGTCTGAGACTGGCAAGCTTTGTTCTTTTCCTTGTCCCAGGAGCCAAGACACGCACAGTGTCCCTCAGAGTTCCCAGAATGCCGGGGAAGAGATCAAATACTGCGACCCTGCCTGCGGATGCCCGTGATGACGCTGACGGGGTAGGGTGGGGGTGGGAGGGTGTGAACAGCGTTGTATCCGTGGCGTGACTGGTGGTCGCAGAGGTGCCAGGCACGTGGCTCTCTCTGCTCCATGCTCCTCTCACCCAGGGAGGCGTGGAGCCTGATGGGGGCCACCTGGGGACTTGGGAGGCCAGCCACAGGTACACAGTCACAGCGATGAGCCACAGACCTTCTGGGAACTTGGCGAGCAGAGCCTCAGGCCGCGGCTCCCTGCAGAAGTTCCAGAAGGGAATGCCAATGCAGACGCAAGAGCCTTCCGCCAGGGTCCAGTGGTTCTCACTGTTGACCCCAGGCAGCACTGGGGACAGCTTTGCAGGCTCCCTGTCCCTGTCACGTGGGCAGGCCCTGTGGCCAGCGAGAGGCCACGCCTGTCTTTCCAGAGGCTATCTATGGGTAGCTGGGCTTTTGGTGGTACTGGGCCCCCAGTACTACACAGCATCCCAGCAGTTGAGCTGGGCCTCTAGCCATTTTGTGTTGGTTACTTTAGAGACAGGGCCTCATTTGTGTGCTCCCATGTTGCTGGGGACGAGGGCCACACCACTGCGCCCAGCCACTGAGTCTGTAAGCCTCCATGCCCTGCTGGCCTCAAGCGGCAGTCCTCGGATCTCTGTCTCCCAAGTAGCTCGGGTTATAGGCCTGCGCTGCTCTGCTGGCCCTCGGAGATCTTTTTACATTGTGACACAGGTACTTTGCTCCGATGTGCACATGACTCAACCCAACTCCAGGTCCACTGATCTGCAAGCCTTCCAGAAAGCCCTGGAAACTTCCCTCCCTCCCCGACAGTGTGCAGGGATCCATGTGGAACCCAGGCAGCCACCAGGGCCCAAGCTCCCACCAAGCATAAAGTGCCCATCCTTGAGGGCAGGGAAAGAAATGCACAAATCACAAGAAACAGACAGGTGGTTAAAAGCGGCAGTGCCAAGTGTGGCCATGCCCTGGATCCTGCCACTGTCTTATGCACTCAAGCCTCAGCCCTTGGCCAGAAACTTCTAGATGAAGGAGCCCCTTGGCCTTCCGTGTGGGCACCCACAGATCTGAGTACACCCTTAATCCTTGCTGGGGTTCTGGGCATGCACTGAACCGTGTCCCCTGCAGATTCAACAGGTTGAAGTCAAACACCAGAAGGGTCTCAGAGAGGGATGAGGTAGAATGAGGTCAGTGGGCTGGGGCCTAGCAGGCGGCTGGTGTCCTTAATAGGTGACTAAGACACAGGCACAAAGGGCCAGCCGTACGAGGGCAGGGAGGGGACAGTCTGAGGCTAAGGGGAGGAAGTCCACACACCTAGAAGGTGGCTTGGCCTCTGAGCAGAAGTGAGCGTCTGGCCAGACGGACATGCCTGAGCCTTCTTCTGGTAGCTGACCTTCCTGACCTGGGGGCTCACGGGAAGCCCCAATGCCAGATGGAAACGAGGGACTGGGGTCCACCAGCGAGGTGACTGAGGGCTGGCCTTTTGCACGGGTGTTACAGCCCCACGTACCCGCTGCACACGACAGGCAGATCAAGGGACCAACATGCAGACAGTGACGATACAGCGGCCACCGCGCCGGGCAGGGCTTCGCACTGCAGCTTCTGAGCTGCGTGAGCTGGGCAGGCTCCTTGAGCCCCCGAGCCCATCTGTGCGGTAAGGAGAGCAGGGCAGGCTGCTGCGTGGGAAGCGGGCCGCAGGCGGCCCCGCTGTCCTGAAATGGGCTTTCAGTCTGTCAGCAAGAACCATGCCACTCACTGTGAGCCAAGTCAGGCGTCCTGGGGAAGGCCCCCTGGGAGGAGCACTTTTGGGAGCTGTAGCTGCTGGGCCAGGCCAGTACTTCCTCCGGGCAGCGCCCAGGGTAAGCCCTCCCAGCCCATCCCCACCACTCCTCGAAGGCCCCAGTGGCCTCAGAAGCAGGGGTGCAGGGTGGGGGGCAGGCAGACAAGCCCCAATGTCAACACTCCTCACACCAACCTGGCCGTGGCAGAGGCTGGAGTCTGTGTTCTCAGGCCCCTCCCCAGGGCAGCCTGGCTCTCTAGGGGCATTCCCTCAATTACCCGGCAATGCCCCTGGCTCCCGCACACCTGGGGCCTCATTTGCAGGTGCAGAGGCAGCCTGCAGGCGCTGTGAGCGGAGGCTCGTTCCTATTTTCTCCTCACTCTAGGGATGGTGTGCTCTTCTCAGCAGCTCATAAAATCCATTCCCAGATGGTCCACACATCTTTTCCTTCAGTGACTTTTTCTCTCCTTCCTTGTGAGCCCTTTCTTTACAAACTCTATCCCACAAGTCTACCAGGTAGGCACTAGTCAGTTTATAGAGGGGGAAACTGAGGCACAGAGCCATTCAGCAACCTGCCTGGGGTCACCCAGCTGGTAAGAGGGGAACAGAAGCCAGTGCACATTTCCTGGCACTCGGAAGACAGGCCAAAAGGGCCAACCACAGCCTTGTCCAGCAGACTGGACAGGATCAGTGGGACCTGAACTATGGGAACAGCACACCTGCCCTGGAGGGATGGCGGGGAGGGCAGGGGGAAACCCAGGAGCAGGTGATGGCCACACAGGGGGTGCCTGTGTCAATCCACGGGCCACATTTGAGTTCCACGTACCTCACCAGAATATGCCCCAAACAAGCAAACGGACTCCAAAGCCTCCCAGCACAAACGGCTGGGCAATCCTGGCCTGGTGTCCCTCCGTGGCCCTTGCTGCTGCCAGTGCCTCCCTGACCAGGCCACCGATGGGCCTCCACCTCAGCCATTCTGGTGGCGGCTTCCTCACTTGCTCACTAGAGGGCCAGCAGAGGCTGGGCAGCCATCTCTCATAGGCTGAGGACTACAAAGGGTGACCACCCTGCCGCAGGCGGAGGTTGGAGTCGCCTGCCAGCAGCCACAGGAGGGCGCTGTTGAACCACCTCTGATAAAGGACAGGGGCTTTCAGCAAGCCCCTAGCTCATCCCACAGCCCAGCCCGGAGGGCAGGTGGGCATCCTGGGCCGGGTAAGCGCAGACAGGACTTGTGTCCCACTGTCACTGCTCCGCGTCCAGCCTGAGCAGCCTGCTTGGCCCACTGTGGATCCTCAGGGCACATGCGCCCAGAGAATGGCCCCCTCCAGGGTTCCGCCAGTCACAAGCGAAGGCAGCCCGCGCCCACACCGCCAGCAGAGGCCTGTGGGGCGAGCTGCTTCACAGGGTGGAAGGACACAGAGGGACTGCCCGGCCAAGCCTCTGAGCTGCTGCTGAGAAACACCCTGCGGCCCTACGGTCCAGCCTTAGCCCACCCCTTAGCTGTTTTCAGATAAAGGGCAACAAAGCCCCAACTGCATTCTAGAGGGATTTTTTTTTTTTTGGCGGTTGTGGGGCTTGAACTCTGGGCCTGAGCGCTGTCCTTCAGCTCTTCAGCTCAAGGCAAGTGCTCTACCACTGGAGCTACAGCGCCACTTCCAACAGCATTCTAAACAGAGTGCTAGCGCAAGGCCGCACCGCGCTTAACCTGGAAGGTGCTGGATGCCAATGAGCCCTGGCTGACTCTGGACGCTGCTCCAGACGGGGCAGCACCGAGAGGACTCCTGCGCCTCAAGGCTGCACCTGGGCTCTGCTTGGGCCCATCTGACTGCCCTGAGTTGTGGGGTCACCTTTCCCCCTTTACTTGCACACTGGCACTAATAAGTACGAGGTGTCGCCACCTTTGCGGTGCTTTGACACCACATTCTCTAGACTCACCTGAGCTTTGTGGGCCAAAGCCAGAGTGCAGTGAGTCAGCTGCCAGGCTGGGCGCCTGACCATCTGCTCCGCGCCTGGCCAGAGGTCCAGAAAGCAGTGTGCTCTGGGGCATTAGGCAATCACAGTGTTAATTCTCGTGTGACGCAAGGCGGGTTCCCATCCCCCCTCCGGCTAACGAACAGTGGACCCCAGGATGGACGAGTGCTGTTGAAGGTCTCACTGAACCTTTAGCATCACCTGACCTCAGAAAGCACTCTGTATGAGCCCACCCATTCCTCCGGAGGAGACTGAGGCTTGGAAGGCCTTTCTAGTCTAAGATCACAGAGCTACTGAACAGTGGGGCTGGGGATGGGGCTAGAGCTCGCTCAGATCAGTACCCAGACATACACTTTGGGAACTTCAGTTCTCTTCCTCTCCTAAAATCCATGATCCTGGGATTCTGGAGGCTGTAGTGTGGGGTTGGGGGTGTGGGATGGGGTGGGGATGCTGGTCCTTTTCTTCAGGGCCTGTGCCCATCAAGGATGGACAACAGGGCAGTGACCAACAGCAGAGCCCAAGGAAGGATGACTTCCTCATGGGCAGGTGTGTATGTGTGTGTGGGGGGGCATCCACACCAGCAGGGGTGGAAGGCAGGCCAAGGGGATCAGAAAGGCCAAAGCCTCCCACAGGGAAGCAGCAGCACACAAGCAGGCACACGCCCTCCTCATACATGTGAGGCCAGCTCCCACAGTAACGCTGTCACCCTGGGTAAATGGATCCCTTGACCCCAGGAGGCTCTTAATGCCCCTCAGGGAAGTGGGGGAGTCTCATGGAAAGGTGTAGGGCTGGCAGGACCCCCCTGTGGCCGGGTGCCAGAGAGGTCAGGCTGGTGACCTCAGCCATTTCAGACCCATCCCCTGGCCACTCAGAAACAGGCAGGATCTGAGGTCAGGACCTCAGATGACAGGGCTCCATGCTGGGCTCAACTTCCCGGCTCCCTGAAACCCCACAGCTACCTCTCTGGGCGGGCCAGCAATGACCTCCAGGCACAGGGAGCCACGAGCCCCACCCAGGTGTGCACCCATCCCTCCCGGCCCGAGCAGACCCCCGCTGGAGGTGAGCAGCGGAGGTCGTGGGGTAGGGAGCGGGGCGGGCCGGTGGGCTGGGGCTCCCAGGAAGGACACAGGGCGCCGGCTGCCAGCGCCACTGGGCAGGGGACGGAGCTCAGGGCTGGGGGCTGCCCTGGGCCAGGCGGGGGGCCAGGGAGGGGGGCAGGGCCAGAGCCGGGGTTCAGCAAGCCCTGTGACCCGAGGGCAGAGGGACGCGGGTCTGGGTCCGGAGCACCCATGGGGGGGGGGGCATCCGGAGCCAGCAGGGCCCTGGCCTGGCGTCAAAAACAGGTCCCGGACGCCGGACTCGCGCCTGGGCGGAGCGGGGTCGACGCCACCCCGAGCCTCGCCTCTGCTTCCTGGACCCGCCGTCCCGCATCGCCAGCCCAGGCCCGCCCGGCCCCGCACCGGGCTGAAGGGCCTGCGGGCCGCCCGCGCCCCCCGCCGACCACTCACCTCTGGCGCTGCCCCTCCGGGCCGAGGCTGGCGGGCGCCGTCGTGGGGCTGAGCAGGCCCTGGGGCGCGGGCCTGGCGGGCAGCCCCGGGAGGCCGGCGGGGGGCGCGGGCGGCGGGGCGGGCGGCTCGCGGGCCTCGGCGGGCGGCTCGCGGGCCTCGGCGGGCGGCAGCGGCGGGGGCGGCGGCGGCGGCGGCGGCGGGGGCTTCTCGCCTCGGAGGCCCAGGCTCGGGGGCCGCCCGTCCAGGGAGATGTTATTGAGGAAGAAGAGCGCGGCCTGGCGGCGCCGCGAGTCCCCGCGCCTCCGCGGCGCGGGCGGCGGGTGGCGGGCGGCGGGCGCGGGCCTGGCGGGGCCGGGGGCCGGGCCCGGAGCTCCTCCCGCCGCGGCCGCGGCCATGCTCGAGTGCGCCGCCGCGCCGCGCCGCCTCGCCGCCGCCGATTGGCCGCGCCGCGCCCACATGCAAATATAGCGCCGTTGCGCCCTCCGATTGGCCATGGCGCGCCCACATGCAAATGAAGCGTCGCCGCGCTTTCCCATTGGCTTGAGCCGCTCCACAGGGCGGGCGCCAGGTTCCGGAACTCCCCAGGTCCAAGGGGCGGTTTGGACGCCCCGCAGGGTTTGGGCGGCCGGGCCCGCGGGGTGGGGCGCGGGGTGCGCCCGGGGCCCGGCTGCGACGCCGCGGTCGCGGCCCAGGTGCTGGGGCGAGGGCCGGCCCGGCGCACTTCCCCTTCCAGCCCGAGCTTCCTTTTGACCTCTGGCGCCGAGGTGCTTCGGGGCGCACGGCGCCGGCCCTTCGGGAAGGCCCACGGCCTCCGGGAGGCCTGGCGGGGAGACCGAGGGTCGGTGGGCTGGAAGCCCGGCGAGGACGGCCGCGCAGCGGCGCAGGGCTCGGCCTCAGCGCAGGCAGGCTCCTGACGGCCCTCACCGTCGGCTGCTCGGGCCTGAGTGTCCCTGACCTGCGCCCGACTCCCCGGGCCTTCTCTGTTCTTTTGGGGTGTGGTTCTGTGTGCGTGTGCGTTGCGTGTGCGTGGGCGCGTCTCTCAAGTCTGGGTTCACAAATGAATGAAAGCGTGTGACACTTGCTGGTGTTTGGGGCTGGCTCATCGCACGCACCACGTCGGTCTCAGCTTGAGCCAGTCTTCTGCAGATTGTAAGGTCTGCCCCGCGACCTGGACCAGCTCAGTGCTGGCCCGGGCCGGGTCGCCCCTTGACCTGGCCCAGCTCAGTCCTGGCCCAGCTCAGTCCTGGCCCAGCTCAGTCCTGGCCCAGCTCAGTCCTGGCCCAGCTCAGTCCTGGCCCGGGCCGGGTCGCCCCTTTCCTGCGTCTCCACCGTGCACAGCGGGGGCAGCAGTTCGGTAAATAAACTTCTTTTCCTGCTTGACTAGCAGGTGGTGTTCTCTCCATCAGTTACCTAATGAAACCTACCTATTTAATATACCATACACAAGTGACCTACGTTCAATTTTTCTTTATGGCTGAGTAATATATATATTGTTTTTCTTTATCCATTCGCCAACGGTTGCACACCTTGGCTGACTCTTACGGTTAGGCTATAATGAACAATGCTGCAGTAAACAAGGGTTTGCAAATGCCTTGCATATTGGTGACTGCTTTGGATCTATGCCCAGGTATGGTGGGGTCGTAAGGTAGTGCTGTTTTTAATATATGAGCCCCCCTGCTAGCTTCAACTGCCATTTTGATAGAAACTTAGGAGGGCAGATTATTTATTTATTCTTGGTGTCAGTCCTGGGACTTGGACTCAGGGCTTGGATGCTGTCCCTGAGCTTTTTTGCTCAAAGCTATTGCCCTACCACTTTATCCACAGCTCCCTTCCAGCTTTTTTGCGGGTTAATTGGAGAGTCTCATGGACTTTCCTGCCTGGGCTGGCTTTGAGTCGATGCTGAGAATACTCACCCTTCCGTGTAGCTGGATTACAGGCGTGAGCCACCGGCGCTGGGGGTGGGTGACTGCTTCCGTATGAAGTAGACTTTGATGAGGTATCAGATGTCACAGGTTTATTGCTGAAGCCTCTGATCCTGAATAGGAGGGCGCAGCCCGCAAGGCCTTCCCTCAGCCTCACATTTGTTTTCCTGGATTCCATGAGGGGGCGCCCGAGACCACTGTTCAGAGCTCCCTGCCTGGTCCCGAGGTCGGGCAGGATTCACAGCCTTTACAGTTGGGGGCACTGCCCCCACGGGCAGCGAGGTCAGTCTGCACAGGGCCCGAGCAGCCCTGCCCTCTGCTCCCCAGGCATGCCCCTCCTGGGGAGCAGGTGTGGGGCCAGGCAGGGCTGTCTTGGCCATGCCAGCCACACTTGGACCCAGGCCACAGCCGTGCTGGTTAAGTGACTTGACCCGTGCGGTGGAGGAGCCGCAGTGGAGATGGCGCAGCCTGGCTAGCTCTCCCAGCCGCTGCTCCCAGGGGAGGGGCTGCGGTCCTCAGGGCTCGGCGCACTCTCAGATTCCTCCACTGCTGTCAGGGGCACCCTGGGTTTCTTCCCTCGGGATGGCTCCTTGGAAGCTGTGGAAAGTGGACGGACATTAGGCAGAGGTGTGGTTGTGGCCTTGTGTGTCCTCCTTAGAGGAGACCGGCTCTCAGACAGAGCCGGTGACCTTAGCTCAGGGGAGCCCGCCTCGGTGAATGTGGCCAGTTACCGTTGCTCCCGGCAGCAGCAAGCGCCCGGGGTTAGGGGATAGAGGACTGTGAGAATTTGCACAAGTGTGGCTCCTCTCAGAGGACTCCCTCGCTGCCCCGCAGAGGGCCTGGGATGGCCTGGAGAACCAGGGTCCCTCACTGGCCCTGTGACTTTGCAAGCTGATCTCTTCCGCCCGTGAAGCAGGGATGCTCCACCTGCTGGGCAGGGCTGGAGGCCCAAGCACTGCTGACCTCGTCCTTCTGCTCAGCACAAGAGGGTATTTGGCCAGTGCCAGGTTTGAGTGGTGCCCAGCTAGGCAAGTGCTGCCTGCTGAGTGGCTGCTGCCTGAGGGAGTCCCACCCTGACCAGGCCAGGAGGGTGGGCTGGGGGTGGGCTGGGGGTGGGGGGCTGGTGCTGCTCAGGGTGGAGGTGGACGGCACCCTACCCATGACAGGTTGCACACACATGATGGAGCCAGGAAAAGACCCAGGACAGGTTCTACACATGTGTGCATGAAGAGTTGGGAATTGACACAGGACAAGTTCCACACTCATGTGCACAGAAATGCCGGGAGAGCATACAGGACAGGTCCTGCATGGGTGTGCATGGAAGAGCCTGGAAAGGACACAGATGTGCTGGCCTCGGCTTGGAGCACACACAGGCCTCAGCCACCTTCAGGGCAACAATGGTGCACGGTGGTGGCCCAGCCCGGCCTGAGGAGTTGGAGCCCTGGTTGCACAAACACCAGGGCTGCCTGATGGTTAGCTTAGGTGTGCAAAGCCTCTGCAGTTGTGAGCAGAGCAGGAAGAGGAGGTTTGGCCTGACATCCTGGGACCAGGTCTTGCCCCAGCAGCTGAGCCCCAGGCACCACCCCAGGCAAATGCAACCAGCCCGGTTTCTGGGTGGGACCCAGCCAGTGTGGGTGGGGGCACCTGTGGGCACTCCCGCTGGAAGGTGACAGAGGGCTTATGAAGTCATCCTGAGGGAAGCTGGCTGGTGACCCTCACTCCCTGGGGCCGTGGTGATGGTAGCTCCAGCCCCCTCTCTGGGCCTCCTCCCTCGTGGGCCTTCATCCCAGCCCACTGAAAGCCAGAGCTCCCGTGTCTACCCTCTCCCAGGAGAGGAAGCAGGTTAAGCACTCAGAGTGCGGGCCAGGTGGCCAGGCCCGTGGAGGGCAGCCCTGGCCCCAGGGAGAGGGCGTGGGAACAGAGGGCTGAGGCCCCACCTGCCCTGGGCAGGCATACCTGTGTCCCCCAGGTCCAGGTCCCACTTCCTCTTCTGTTGTGGATCCTGTGGAGGCCCCTTCACGGGCAGGCTCAGCTTGGAGCCCGCCTCACAGCTTGCGTCCGCCTGGCAGAAGGGACGCACTCAGGTCAGGGAGTACATACCCCCCGGGCTGCAGCGCCAGGGCCGGCCTGGGAGAGGGTGGGACTCACCTCGCTGTGTGAGGCGGCAGGCTCGTCCAGTGCATCCGATTCTGGCCTCTGCACTCCAGCCTTGCTGGGCTCTACAAGATGCGGGGGTGGGGGCAGCTGGGCCGGTGGCCAGGGCAGGAGGACACGGAGGGGCTAGGTCGCCTGTGCTAGGGTTCCTGCTGGTTAGAGGCCAGCTGGGTGCAAACCGAGGCCTGGCCTGCACTATCACTGCAGGGATGGCACCGGGAATGGCTCTCCCTGCTGGGGGTGGTTGGGTACCGTGTGCCCCAGCGCTTAGTTCCCACGTGGGAGGCACCAGCCCTGGGAGCAGGGCATGGCCAGTTGGGTGAGTGGCTGGCCACGGCTCCTCCACCCACGGAGGACCCCTCCCAGGGCTTCACCTCACCTGGGGACCGGCCACCATCCGTCCTCTGCGGGCAGGGCCCCCGCTTCAGTCTTCCTCCAGCCTCACCTTCCATCCCACCAGGACTGGGCTGTCTGTGGGGGGACCCTGGACAAGGGGGGTGAGGCTTCCTGCGGGAGGCAAGTAAGTGGCTTGAGTACTTTGGGGGTCATTTTCTACTTCTCAGCCCTGGATGCAGCCTGGGGCCCTGTCTGGGGCTGTAGCTGGAGGGTCAGCCCTATCCCCCTTTTTTTTTGGGGGGGGGGAGGTTCCAGTACTGGGTCTTGAACTCAGGGCCTGGGCACTGTCCTTGAGTTGTTTTTTTTTTTCAAGACTAGAGCTCTACCACTTTCAGCTACAACACTATTCCTGGTTTCTTTTCAGAGTAGTGTATTGGAGATACGAGTCTTACAGACTTTGCTGACCAGGCTGGCTCCACTTCCAGCTTTGTGGTGGGTAAGTGGAGATAGAGTCTGATGGGCTAGCCTTGCCTGGGAAAGCTTTGAGCTGAGATCCTCAGCTCTCAGCCTCCGGAGTAGCTTGGATGATGCTGAGCCACCGGCCTTCCCAGTGGTGACGGGGCACTCAGTGCTGCCTGGCACTGACTGCCTGGGGTGGAGGCCGGAGGCCAGCGTGCAGTTGGGGCACACGGAGGCTGAGAGCAGGAACAGAGCCCGCGGCCCGTGCCAGCCCCTTACCGTGGGAATGGAGAGGTCTTCACGCTCTGTCACTCGGGTTCCCTTGATGCCATTGCTGTGTGCCTGGGGACCAGGAGTCAGGGGTGTGCACAGGGCAGGCACCGCTTCCTCGAGGGGCTCGGGGCTCGGCGCGGGGGCAGCTGCAGGGCTGAGTGGTCTGTGTTGGCCGATTGGTCTGGAGTCGCGGCCGCGGGCCGGGTCTGAGAGGTCCAGGGGTCTGTCTGAGGCGCAGTCCTGAGTGGAGCTGCCCTCTTTCCTCTGGAGGCCGCCGGGGCCCGTAGGGGAAGAGTGCCACCCGCCCGGAGGGACCACTGTCCCGATGCCTGCCCGGAGCACCTGGCTCCCGGGGCTTTCCCAGTCAGAGCTGGCTGGCGGGGACGCGGGCGCCTCTCCGGGTCTGGGTGAATCCCGCAGCCTGCTCGCCCGTGCCCGAGCCCACAGCTGCTGCTGGGCCAGAAGCAGGTGCAGGGCCCCCTCCAGCCGTGGGTCCTGCATGCCCACCAAGGCGCTGGGCAGGCCCAGCAGGCCCGTGGGCTCCTCCCAGGCCTCCGCGTCCTGAGCCTTCAGGCCTTGGAGTTGAGGGCTGTGGGGAGCCCTAGGGGCAGCCAGGGGGCTCCCGTGGGGGCTGCGCAGGCGCAGGGACAGCTGGCGGTTCAGGAGGCAGCGGCGGTCGGCCTGGAGGGAGCGCTTCAGGGACTCGAAGGCCTCGGCCGAGGACCGGGAGGCCCGCAGGAAGCTGGGGGGGAGGAAAAGCCCAGGACTGTGGCTCGTGGTCAGCAGTGACTGGAAGTGAGCAAGCCCCCAGAGGAGAGACAGAAAGCACCCCATTTCACAGGGGAGGAAACTGAGGCCAGCGGGCTGAAGCAAGCTGCCCATGGTTCTATCATCCTAGCAGGATCATCAGCCGTCGGTCCTGCGTACAGTCCTCCCTCCTCAGCCCCGCTCACTAACTCAGACCACGAGACAGGCATGGCGGGGGGTCTCTCTGAGCATTTTCCTGGACATGCCCCCCCCCCCAGCCTGGCCACACAGGTGTCCACGTGAGAACGCGGGTACCAGGTGGGACATCTGGGAAAGCCAAGCTGGAGGAAGGCAGAGCCCTGAGGGGCCATGCTGGTTTCCTGGGCTGCTAGTCTGCTGCCAGAAGGTGGCCCGGGGGTCTGGGATGGTGGGGGTGGGGGCCTCACCTGTCCAGGGGGGCGCTGTGCTCATATACTGGGCTGGCTGGGCTGCTCCTGGTGGTCGTGGGTGGGGGTGTCCCACCGGAGGGGCCACAGTCAGCAGGACAGGCCCGGGACCCAGGCCGTACCACGGCGACGGTGGCATGCAGCTGGTTGGATATGCGCTGGGGGCTCTGTGGGGGGCAGGAGGTCAGCCTGGCGGGGCGACCTGGCTTGGGGTCCCCCCGCCAGCCTGGCCTGCTCCTGTGGCCAGTGCAGCCCAGTGTCCCCAGCCGGCAGGGCACAGGCCTGTGTGGTGTGAGGTTGCCATGCAGGCTTGGTGCACAGAGAGCCCTGCCTGTCCCCCAGGAGTGGTGGGTCAGGGACCCCTGCCCTCACCATGTCTGGGGTACGTAGCTCAGGCAGGTTGGTGCCTGGGGAGATTTTAGTCCCTGGCGACGTCCTATGGCCTGTTGGCTTTTCTGTGGGAGAGGAAGCGGGATGTGGGCCAGGGAGGCACACAGAGCGGGCAGCTCAGCCCAGGCCAGAGCGGGCAGCGCCCATGGGTGTCCAGCCCCTGGCCTCTCCCCCGCTCCACAGGACTTCTCCCCATGGACCTGGACCCGCGTGGTCCTCCCCGGAACCTGCCGGTGTCTCCTGAGGGACCGTCTTCCAGCTGCCGGGGGAGGGGAGCAGCAGTGGGGATGGGGGGCCTGGGGTGCCCTCCCTGGCCACAGGCACCGCTCTGTCTCTAGAGAGGAGGCAAAGGGTCCAAGGTGAGGAAAGGCCAGGCCACCAGCCCCGGAGGGCCAGGGAGCCACAGGGCCTCTTCAAGGACCCAGATCCCAGAAGGAAGACACAGCCTTCCCCACAGCGAGCCTGCCTCCCCTTCCTGTGGCTCCTGGAGGTGTGTGCAGGCTCTGGGGGTGGGGGTCATGCAGGCTGGGGCGTCATGCAGGCTGGGGGATTGTGCAGGCTGGGGGGATAGGGGATCGTGTAGGCTGGGGGGTCATGCAGGCTCTGGGGGTGGGGGTCGTGCAGGCTGGGGGGGTGGGGGATCGTGCAGGCTGGGGCGTCGTGCAGGTTGGGGGGGTCGTGCAGGCTCTGGGGGTGGGGGATCATGCAGGCTGGAGGGTGGGGGATCGTGCAGGCTGGGGCGTCGTGCAGGTTGGGGGGGTCGTGCAGGCTCTGGGGGGGGTCGTGCAGGCTGGGGGGTCGTGCAGACTCTGGGGGTGGGGGGTCGTGCAGGCTGGGGGGTGGGGGATCATGCAGGCTGGGGGGTGGGGGATCATGCAGGCTGGGGGGGTGGGGGATCATGCAGGCTGGGGCGTCATGCAGGCTGGGGGGATAGGGGATCATGCAGGCTGGGGGGTCATGCAGGCTCTGGGGGTGGGGGGTCGTGCAGGCTGGGGGGGTGAGGGATCATGCAGGCTGGGGGGTGGGGGAATCATGCAGGCTGGGGGGATCATGCAGGCTCTGGGGGTGGGGGGTCGTGCAGGCTGGGGGAGTCGTGCAGGCTCTGGGGGGTCGTGCAGTCAGAGGGGTCGTGCAGGCTGGTGGGTCGTGCAGGCTCTGGGGGTGGGGGTCGTGCAGGCTGGGGAGTTGTGCAGGCTCTGGGGGGTCGTGCAGTCGGGGGGGTCGTGCAGGTTTGGGGGTGGTGCAAGCTCTAGGGGTGTCATGCAGAATCTGAGGGGGTTGTGCAGTCGGGGGGTTCGTGCAAGGGTGGTGCAGGCTCTAGGGGTGTCATACAGAATCTGGGGGGGTCGTGCAGGCTGGGGGGTCATGCAGTCGGGGGTGTCATGCAGAATCTGGGGGGAATCGTGCGGGCTCTGCGGGGGTTGTGCAGGTTTGGGGGTTGTGCAGGCTCTAGGGGTGTCATGCAGAATCTGGGGGGAGTCGTGCAGGCTCTGTGGGGGTCGTGCAGGTTTGGGGGTTGTGCAGGCTCTAGGGGTGTCATGCAGAATCTGGGGGAGTCGTGCAGGCTCTGGGGGGTCGTTTCTGGGCCCGGCCCTTTCACTCACTCCAGGCCCCGAAGTCGCTTCACCTCCTCCTTCAACATTTTGTTCTCCTCCTTCAACCCATTCATTTCGTTGGCTGCAAAGGACAGAAATTACCCATGCAATCAGGGAGGGGAGAGTGTGGGGTGGGCAGGGGGCTCCCCACAGTGTGGGGCCGGGCGCCTTCCTCATTTCCGATGGCTCCATGTCAGGCTGGGTGGGCCAGGCCTGCAGGGTGGGGACCTGCTGGGGACGGAGGCCCACTGGGGATGGAGGCCCGCTGGGGACGGAGGCCTGCTGGGGATGGAGGCCCGCTGGGGATGGAGTCCCGCTGGGGACGGAGGCGCTTTGGGGACAGAGGCCCTCTGAGCTGAGGACGGAGGCCTGCTGGGGACGGAGGCCTGCTGGGGACGGAGGCCCGCTGGGGACGGAGGCCCGCTGGGGATGGAGGCCCGCTGGGGACAGAGGCGCTTTGGGGACAGAGGCCCTCTGAGCTGAGGACGGAGGCCTGCTGGGGACGGAGGCCCGCTGGGGACGGAGGCCCGCTGGGGACGGAGGCCCGCTGGGGACGGAGGCCCACTGGGGACGGAGGCCTGCTGGGGATGGAGGCCCACTGGGGACGGAGGCCTGCTGAGCTGGGGACAGAGGCGCTTTGGGGACAGAGGCCCTCTGAGCTGAGGACGGAGGCCCGGGCTGCTGCGGGGACTCACTGAGGACGCAGAGGTGCTGCAGGCTCTGCAGGTGTGCGCTCTCCAGCTCCAGTTGCTTCTTCCTGGCCAGCTCCTGGGTGACTTTGCACCGGTCGCACAGGCCAGCCCTCAGCCTGGGTGGGGGAGGTGAGGGGCTTTGCTGAGGGGCCCCCCACTGTAGGACCTCCTCCTGCCTCTCCCCAGCACTGTGTCCTGAACCCCCAGACCCGACCCCACCCTGCGGGCTTCATGTCCCGAGTTCAGCTGAGTTTGGGAAGGAATCTGGAAGGCTCTGAGAGGTCCTGCGCTGGAGGAACCTACCTGGTTTGGTTTGTGCCCACGGCTCCCAGCCTCCCTCACCTGTTCTCGAGCGCCCGCAGGTTCTCCTTCAGCACCTTCTGCTGCTCCCTGAGCTGGTGGTTCTTGGCAAACAGTTCCTCCACTCTCTGCGCCTCCCTGTGGAGACAGCAGTGGAGGTGAGCTTGGCTGACCGAGGCCTCCCTCTGTAGGGATCTGCCTGGGAGTGGGGCCTTGTGAGGCCAGGCCTCACATGGCAGCCCAGCACCAGCTGCTCCCTGAACCTCGGTGCCACTGTAGCTACTGTGCATGCAGCCTGCAGCTGCTCCCTGAACCTCGGTGCCACTGCAGCTACTGTGCATGCAGCCTGCAGCTGCTCCCTGAACCTCGGTGCCACTGCAGCTACTGTGCATGCAGCCTGCAGCTGCCTGGAGACGGGGCACGGACACCTGACTCGCTGCCAGCTAGGAATGGATGGGGCCACATGTCCTCCCTCACCATGCGTTTGGTCACCTGCTGGTTGGCGTTATGGAGTGGAGCCCCTGCTGGGGGCCTAGCCCGGCCGGCCCGAGGTCCCTACTCTATCACCTGCACGTCACATCTCCTTGCCCAAGGTACTCACCCCCACCCACATGCCAGCCTCACTTTCCCTTCTTCGTCTGGGATGGGGGCAGGGCTGGCACCCGAGGCTTTGGGGCTGCCTTCGCTGCCCATCCCTTTCTGGCCCAGCTGTGCAGACTCACCGGCATCGCTCGGAGTTCAGCTCCAGAAGCTTGCTCTGCAGGCCTGGAAGGCAGAGTGGGGGGCCTGGGTCAGGTCCAGCTCACCAGGAGCCCGTCACCAGCGGCCTCTGCTGCCCTGGCGGGCACACAGCTCCCCTGCGCCCCACAGTGGGCTCCTGGCTGTGCTCACTGCTCAGGGCTCTCACTGAGGCCCTGCCCCGTCGGTGGCTGCCCGAGGCCGTGGTCTGCTCCCTGCCGTGGGAGCTCCAGCTTTGGGGTGCTTGGCGAGGGTGGGGAACAGTGCTGGAAGTGACTGAGGGAGCTCGGAGAATGAGAAGCAGTTTTGTTTTGTGACAGAGTCTCACCATGAAGCCCAGGTTGGCCTCAAACTCACGATCCATATGCTTCAGCCCCTTAGTGCTGGGATTACAGGCCTGTGCCACTACCCCCGGCTGGAGGAGACCGCAGAAGTGTGATGGGCATCTGGAAAGGGGGGGCGGCTTGGCAGCTGCCCCCTTTGCCCCCCTGGCCTCTGGGTCAAGTCGGTTCTGACCACCTGGCCCTGGCGGCTTTCCGCTCTGCTCTGCCAGCAGCTGCTGCCGCGCCCACGCTGCACCCAGACTCCTGCAGCCCCACCTGTGCTCCTGAGCACCCAGTCCTCTAGGCAAGACCATGGACTCCCGTTATCCCTGCCCAGAACCGGCCGAGGCGGCCCCTCCCTTGTTCCAGGAGCAGCCCAGCCTCTGTCTGGTCAGTGCTGGCTCCGAAGTCCCAGGAAAGCCCTGCACGTTCCCAGCACTGCCTGCTCCCAGCATACCCGGCCCCTCTCCTCTCTAGGCCTCTGTGGCGGCCCCTCTTCTCATCACCTGTCTGGGATCTGCTCTGGCCCAGGCATCCCCGCCTCTCTCAGTGCTTAGGAGCAGCGGGTGACATGGAATGGGGGCTGCTGTAAGCACTAGCGGCCTCCCAAGGGGCAGGCCTGGAACTGCTGTGTGTGTGTGTGTGTGTGTGTGTGTGTGTGTGTGTGGTGAAGGGTGAAAATGGTAGACAGGAGGGCAGGGCTTAGGGATGACAATCCTGAAGGGAAGAGGATGCCAGCTCTGTTCCTGGAATGTTCTGGAGGCCCGGGGAAATAGATGGTCTTGTTGGTGCTGGTGGCTGACATCTGTAATCCTAGCCACTTGGAAGGCTGAGATCTGAGGATAGTGGTTCAAAGCCAGCCAGGGCAGGAAAGTCTGTGAGACTCTTATTACCAATTCATCACCCAAAAGCTGGAAGTAAAGCTGGGGCTCAACTGGTAGAGCATCAGCCTTGAGCAAAAGAGTGAAAGAACAGCACTCAGGCCCTGAAACAGAAGAGGCTGGTCCCTCCGCAGGGGCCCCGGCCAGGGGCCTTCAGGATGGATAGTCTGTTTCTGCCTGTGCAGGCTGAGTCTGAACTCAGCATGGACATGGGGGGGGGTGGCCTCAGATCCCTGAGGGGCCTCTCCCCAGCAGGCCACGCTCCAGGCTTTGGTCAGAAGACACTTGCAGGACGACAGTGCGGGCAGGGGTCTGGATGCGGCTCCAGCCCTTGAGCCAGGGCTCGTCTTACAGAGCCAGGAAGACGGTCCTCAGAATTAAGGGTGACGCATGGCACTCCCTGGCCTGCCCAGGCCCCCGGGACCACGTGCCCTAGCCTCGGGACCACGTGCCCAGGCCCCTGGGACCGCGTGCCCAGGCCCCCGGGACCACGTGCCCTGGCCTCGGGACCACGTGCCCAGGCCCCCGGGACCACGTGCCCAGGCCCCCGGGACCACGTGCCCTGGCCTCGGGACCACGTGCCCAGGCCCCCGGGACCATGTGCCCAGGCCCCCGGGACCACGTGCCCAGGCCCCTGGGACCGCGTGCCCAGGCCCCCGGGACCACGTGCCCTGGCCTCGGGACCACGTGCCCAGGCCCCTGGGACCATGTGCCCAGGCCCCCGGGACCACGTGCCCTGGCCTCGGGACCACGTGCCCAGGCCCCCGGGACCACGTGCCCTGGCCTCGGGACCACGTGCCCAGGCCCCCGGGACCACGTGCCCAGGCCTTGGGACCACGTGTCCTGGCCCCGGGACCACGTGCCCTGGCCTTGGGAGCTCATGCCCTTCCTCAGGACGGGAGCTCTGCTGCTTGCCACTCACCCAGTACTTCCTTCTCGTGCACGTCCCTCAGCCTGTTCAGCGACTCCATGAAGCTCTCCATGGCCCCGCGCCCTGGCGCTCTGCTGGGCCAGTGGGGACAGCAGAGGCCTCTCCGACCACTCTGTCTTCAGACTGCCGCAGGGGAGAGGGGACAGAGGTGGGCTGAGAGCCCAGCTAGGGCCGCAGGTGAGCTCCCCAGGTTCGCATGGCGGCCAGGCCCAGCCGGTGCTGGTGCTGCCGGCGGAGCTGTGCAGGTGCAGATGTGTGGCTAGAGGTCAGGTGGCTGGTCAACCTGGGGAGGGCGAAAGGGAGCAAGGGGGCTTTGGAGGTGAGCTGCCTGGCCTCCCAGAGGTGTCACACCTCCCATCTGCCTGCCCAGGGGACAGGGCCTCGGGGAGCAAGGTCAGCCTGCCATCAGGGAAGGATTCTGTTCGCCAAGGCCCCCTCTGAGGAGAGTTCAGAGCAGCCCAGATCCCATCACGTGTGTGCAAGCACACATCCCATGCACACACACAACCCATACACCATCTGAATGGCTATGCTCAGCCCAATGAGAAAGCACACACACACACACATGCAGATGCAAAGACACAGACACGGACATGCACACACAGATGCACACGGACCAGACACCACAGACATGCACACACATGCAGGTGCACAAGGACACAGACATGGACATGCACACACACAGAGATACACATGGGCCAGACATGGACATGCACACTCATGCAGATGCACACAGACACGGACACGTGCATACACATGTAGATGCACATGGACACAGACATGGACACACACTCATAGAGATGCATATGGACACGGACATGCACACACACATGCAGATGTACACGGACATGCACACTCATAGAGATGCACACAGACACGGACATGCACACACATGCAGGTGCACACGGACACAGACATGGACATGCACACACACACACAGACATTGCCCTGGCCACATCTCAAGGGGCCTCTCTACAGATGGGGAAACTGAGGCTTAGAGAAGTCCTGTCCCCATCTCGATCACACAGGAGACTGTGGAGGCTGGACCTGAGCTCTGTTCCTGGGGTCATGTGTGCTGTGTGCTCCCCACTTGGGGTCCTGGGGTATTTCCTGATGGCTGTGTGCCCAGCTGTGCTGGCTTTGCCTTACCAAGGGGCCTGAGAGGTGAGATGGAGGCTCAGGCCCCTGGCAGCTGAGCAGAGCAGGGCGGGGAAGGGGCTGAAAGGCAGCACTGGACATTCCACCCCAACTGGCCCAGAGCTCGGCCCTGCTCCCAGCGCCTGGCTGTGTAGGCTGGGCTGAGGCCCGTGTTGGAGCCTCCCAAGGTGTGCAGGGGCCTGGGAGAGGCCTACCCAAGGTTGCACGTGGTGGGCGCTGTTCCCAACGGAGCTATCATGGTGCAGAGGCCAGTCTGGTGGGCCAAGGTTCCCTGTGCTGAGCCCTGCCCCCTCACACCCAAGGGCTCCTCTCTGCGCCCCCACCCCCCAGGCTGCCCGGCTTCTTCTGCAGTTCCCAACACTAGCAGGAAACACTCGGTGCTGGGTGTGGCGGTGTGGTGGCTGGACGCAGTTGGACGGGGCACCCTGCCGAGGGCACTTGCCCCAGGAATGCATGCCGCGGTGCTCCTGAGCAAAGCCATCCACCCTGACATTCCCACGGCGACCCTTCACATGAGTTCCCCAGCAAGCAGGTGGCGGACACACGCTGGTCCCAAACCAAGTGTACCCAGCCTCCTGCCACCTCTACAGTGGCCTGTCCCTAGCTTTTCGGGTAGGAGTTTTCGAGTAGGAGGGAGGTAGGCTCCTGGGGAAGCTGTGAGCCTCATGCTTGCTGTGCGTGGAATGTGTCTGACTGTAACACAGGCGCATGCCACCCGCCCAGTGCCAGCAGCCGGCAAGCTGGCTCTCCCCGGCAGGCCTGGCCTGGCTTTAGGCCATGCCAGAGGTGGCTGGGGTCCCTAGGGATGCAGGAACTCTGCAGGTGAGGGTGGGGGTCTCCCCAGCTGCCCAGGCCTGGGGCGGCAGCTGTAGGGAGCTATACACAGGAGCAGGAGGTGGGTGTTGAGGGGGTGGCCCAGGGCAGGGTGGGTGGAGGTGCGTGAGGGTCCCGAGGCAGGCGGAGAGGTCCCCCTGGATGCTCGGGCTGGCAGGTCTCGCGTGACACCGCACCCCAGGATGAGGTGGGAAGAGCAGAGGCGTCCGGAGGCTGGTGAGGAAGAGACCCTGCTGCCTCTGGCCTCGTTTCCTCCTTCCTTTGTGGTGAGGACACAGGGCCCCGGAGGTGAGGTTTTGCTTAGAGTCAAAGCAGGCAAGCCAGGGGCCCGGTGGCTCACGCCTGTAATCCTAGCTACACAGGAGGCTGAGATCTGAGGAACGTGGTTCAAAGCCAGCCTGGGAAGGAAAGGCCATGAGACTCTTATCTCCAATAAACCACCAGAAAACCAGAAGTGGCGCTGTGGCTCACGCAGTAGAGAGCTCGCCTTGAGCTGAAGAGCGTAGGGACAGTGCCCAGGCCCAGAGTTCAAGCCCCACGACTGACTGGAAAAAAAAAAAAAAAAAAAAAGCTGGCAGACCCAGGAGGCTCAGGGTTCCACTGCGATCCGGTGGGCGCTGCTGAGAACCAGTGCCTCTGTGCGCTGTTTAGTAGGACTGAACAGCGCCCACCGGCTAGGGGAGCGCTCCACCCTGAATGGAAGCTGGCGGAATGGCCTGCACTCTCTAAGAAGGACCCATTCTGCAGATCCTGCCGGCCTCCCTGTGCCCGCCCCTCAGGACACCCCTAGACCTCACCTGCTTTCCAGCCCCCTACCCTCCTTCACTGCCCCCCCCCCCGCAAGTAGCCTCTCAGAGGCCAGGCTCTCTGTGTCCCAGAGGGAGGGGCACCCCTCAGCTAGCTGGACGCCAGCTTGGATAGTGGGTTAGCCTCCTAGCCCTTATCCTCTGTGCAGCCTTGGGTAACTTACAGTACCTCTCTGAGCCAGGTTGCTTCGAAGCTCCACGGCTGTCACATGCTGCGGCTAAGGCAGGTGCCCAGAGCTGGGTGTGGAGTGAGCCCTGAACCTGTGAGTGCCCCTCACCACAGCCCCCTGGCGGCTGACAGTCCCGCCGGTGGGAGGGGGTCCCTCCTCTCCAGATAAGCTCAAGTGGCAGGGCCAGAAAGCCTTTTCCAGGAAGACCCCCCAAATCCAGGTCAGAGCCTGGGACCCCCTCAAGGCTGACACAGACCCCGCAGTGAGGACGATCTCGGTGGGTGGGCCACGGAGGGTCACACTGTCCTTGCACAGATAAGGCTCCACGGCGGGGTTGGGGACCATCCGGCCCTCAGTGCTGGGGTCTGTGTGCAGCCCCCAGGGTTAGACTGAATCCTGCCCTCTGGGCAGCAGCCAGACCTGAGCCCTGCCCTGCGCTGCACTGCCCTTAGCTGGACTGAGCCAGTGTCCTGCCCTTCCAGGGCTCAGAGTGAAGGCCCCAAGAATATCTGCCCAGGCTGCCTGCCTTCTCCTCGGCCCCTCCCTGGTAGCAGGCACCCCTGGGGCGGGGGCTGAGGGGCGCTGCTGCTGCTTCTACTCAGGCAGAGGCTGTGGGTCTGTCTACCTGATTGTCCCTCTCCCTGCAGAGTGACTGCCTGGCCAGCTCCACCCAAGTGACTCCCCATCCTTCTTCTGCCTGGGCCCCCCAGCGCTGGGTAAATGGTCGGAGCGCATTACATGTTTGTGGTGCACCTACTGTGTACCCAGCACGGTGCGGCTCTGCATGGGCTGTGTACACACCTGAGCTCAGGCACATGCTTGGGGATTCCATCCGCGTGCACACCCTGCGTGCATGTGCACACATGCGCGGAGGAATGAGGCTGCGCTGCAGCTCAAGTAACAAGGCCCTGCAACCCGACTCCTCCAGGACAGGCCGGCCACACAGCCTCCGGCCTGGGGGCAGGGGCCGAGCAGGCCGCCTCAGTACCGCCCTGTCATATCAACCCAGTGCCCCAGCCTGGTGCGTAGCTGTGTAGCTGCACCCTCCAAACCCTGCTCCACAAGGAGCTGGGCTGGGGGAGGTCAGGATGGCCTGTGTGGCCACCAGCTCATTCCTGCGTCTTAGAGCCCTTCAATGGCTACCATACCAGGCCAGGCCTTGTGGCTCTGTGGCCAGGCCCCTGCCCAGGAAGCCCACTGAGCCTGCCTCCTTTGCTTGTCCCTGGGACCAGGAATTGCAGAACAGGTGGCAAGGAGTCTCTCATGCCACGCAGCGGGTAGGTGGCCAGCCCTCCCTGCCTTCTACCTCCAGCCTCCTACCTCCAGCCTTCTGCCTCCAGCCTCCCACCTCCCTGACAGAGCCAGGAGCTGAGCACTCCCATCCCCAAGGTGACTCCTCGCCCCTTCTTCAGCAACCCTGCCGGGAGTCTGTGGGTACTCACCGGCCCTCGACCCGCCTGGACTCCGGGGCCTGGGTCCGAGCTCCCCACCCAGGAGAGATAGGAGTGAGCACTGTGTGAACTTGTGAGGCAGCAAGGCGGGATGTTTGGCCAAACCCGCTCGACGGGTTTCCCGTTCTCCCAGGCAGGAGTGGAAAGGAGGCAGGGGCTGCCCAAAGCCGTCCTACAGGTTCGGCCATCTCCTGAAAAGTGGCCGAACCAGCCGGGCCTGAGCCACATAGAGGTGATTGTTTCCCCGGAATCCGCACGGCCGGCTCTGGCAGCACAAGCAACGGCCCACGGGGAGCATCTGACTGGGCTGGATGGCAGGGCTGGCCCCGAGGGCAGCGGGGTGGGTGGAGGGGAGCCGGGAGCAGAGGCGGGCACAGGCTCTGGCCGGAGCAGCCCCTAGACTGATTCTGGGCAGGTGAAGCTCCCCTTCCCACCCCTCCTCCGTGACAGAGGACACAAAACCCAAGACCTGGCCCCAGAAATCCAGAGGGGCTTTGGAAGGAACCTGGCTGGGCCGGGCATTGCCTGGCCCCTTCCCCTCGGGAGAGCTGGCTTCTGATTTCCTTGGACTGGCTGGGCTTCAGATCTGCCCCTGACCAAGGTCAGTGGGCGGGCCTCTCGGGCTGTCTGGGGGCGGTTGGACACCCCAGTCAGGTGAGCCAGGTGGGCTCTGGAGGGTGAGGGCCAGGTCAGGGGCCCCAGGGTCTGGAGGAGCTGCGGCGGTTGTTTCCCGTTGTTCTCTGGATGGAGATGTGCTGGTTGCACGCATGCAGAAAGAGCAGAGGCCGTGGCTCTCTGTGCTCCTCTGCCCCTGCCCTGGCTGTGCACAGAAGCAGGGGAACAAACGCCTGAGTCCTGGGAGCTCCAGAATGGAGCTGAACCCCCCCACCCCCGCCCGCCTCCCCGCCCCACAGCACACCAAGTGGGCCTGGGGGAGGGTGGGGCTCAGGGGAGGAGCAGGTGCTCCCTGCAGGTGAGGTGGGAGGACTTCCTGCTCCCGCCCCAGATGGTACCGGCTTGGGTGTGAGCCTCGATGGTCCCCGGGCTGGACTCTGGGAAGGGGACTATTTGGGGGTGCTTACCCTCTGTCAGAGGTGTCTGCCTTGTCCTGTGGCATGTTTGCCTCTGTAGCACAGGTGGGGGCGGGCGGGGCTGTGTGGGCACGAGCTGGAGTGTGGGGACACTGAGTGTGTGTGGACAGTGGTGTGTGGGTCAGCATGCATACTTGCATGGCACCCAGTGTGTATTATGCATTTTTTTGTGTGGTCACCCCCAAATTTGTACGTTGATATTGTAACCCAGGGCTGTGTTCCCACAGGGGTGTGTGTGTGTAGGGGTGGGTTGGGAGGTGATTAGGCCACCAGAACAAGCCTCAGGAATGGGGTCAGTGCTCTCAGACAAGGGGCCAAGAGCTTGCGGTCCCTCTGCCGGGTGAGGATGCGGTGAGACCCGGGAAGAAGGAAAGCAGCCTGGCCCTCACCTTGAACTTCCAGCCTCCAGGACTCTGAGAAACAGCCTTGTGCTGACTCTCAGCCCCCAGCCCTGGCATGGCAGTGTGTATGGCAGCCTGAGGACCGAGCTGCCTCTGGTTGCTGCGTGTGTCCCCGGCTGCGTGCCCCCAGCATGTCCGTGTCTGTGCGCGGTGACAACTTTGGCCTGCTGGGTATGTGCTCAGCATGGGGGTGGTGGGAGTACACACCAGGGGGCTCTTGGAGGGATGTGTACGTTTGGGGGGGTCTCCAGGAGGAGGTAGGGGCACAGGCCCTCTGTCAGAAGTGCTACTCCTTGAAATGACTTGGGTCAGCCTTGCATCTGGGTCAGGGCTGGCGGCTTGGATTCCGGGCCTCTGCCCAGCTCCTGACCCAGCCAGGGTGGGATCATGATTCTACCCTTGGGAGCTGGGGCTCCCAGGCTGGTTACCAATGTCTCTGAGCCAGTGCTTCCTCGGCAGCTCAGCAGAGCTGAGGTTGCATGTGGAGCCAGCTGGGGCATGTGCTGCCCATGTGTGTCTCCTGCTTGGGACTGGCTGGGCTGGGCAGGGGCTCTGATGCCAGTGATAGAACCCCCAGAAGTCCCGTGGATGTCCACAGCTGCTGGGTTTATACTCATTCAAAACTGAACAGGTGGGGCTGGAAGTTGACTCAGTGGTAGAGCACTTGCCTTGCATGCATGAGGCCCTGAGTTCGATTCCTCAGCACCACATAAGCAGAAAAAAGCCAGAAGTGGCACTATGGCTCAAGTGGTAGGGCGCTAGCCATGAGCTGAAGAGCTGAGGGACAGCGCCCAGGCCCAGAGTTCAGGTCCCACGACCGACAAAAACAACCAACCAACCAACCAAACAAACAAAAAACCCCGGAACAGGTCAGTAGGTAAATACAGGGGCCCCCGCCTCATGATGGGCATCCTGGGGCCACGAAGTGCGCTGAGCTGCCAGGCTTGGCTGCGTGACCCAGGGAGGGGACTGGAGATGGGAGGGTGGGGGACTCGAGCCTGAAGGGCTGAGGCTGAGGCCTGCCCAGGTGCTTGGGTCAGGACAGGGCCCAGGCAGAGGCCTTGGGAAAGCTGTCTGGGTGGTGGGAACGGGCTGGTTATTTGCTCATCTGAGCACTCCTGTCTATACCCTAGGTGTTAACATCAACTTGGTTTTGTGCAAACTGTGTCAAGAAAATTTTCTTGGCTGGGAATGTGGCCTAGTGGTAGAGGGCTTGCCTAGCAGGCAGGAAGCCCTGGGTTCAATTTCTCAGTACCACAGACACAGAAAAAACTGGAGGTGCTGCTGTGGCTCAAGTGGTAGAGCACTAGCTTTGAGCAAAAGAAGCTCAGGGACAGCGCCTAAGCCCTGAGTTCAAGCCCCAGGACTGGCAAAAAGAAAAAAGAAAGAACAATCTTTTCCCTCCCTTCCCCCTCTTTCTTTCTTAGATGAGGTCCTGCTATGTCCTCCAAGCTGGGTCAAACTCTTGGTCTTAAATAGCCCTGCTCAGCCAGCTCTGAGGTTCGTGGCAAGTACTATCACCCGAGTCACACCCCAGTCCTCTTCCGTTATTCCCAGGTGGGTCTCACACTTATGCCTGGGCTACCCTAGACTGCAATTCTATTTTTGCCCTTTTCCACGGCTGGGGTCATGTTCAGTGGTTCAGATTGTTTGGTCTTGGTGGCCCTTGGCCTAGGACCCCCTCCTCACCTCCTGAGTACTGGGATTGGCACCAGGCCCAGCCAGGATAATCGGGTGGAGTCATTTGGGATAAGTTAATTTCCTAGACGTGTTCCCTGCCCTCGCCAAACTCCTTCCCCGCCTCAGGCCACCCTCAGGACATCACTCAGCCAAGACTGATACCTGGTGAACCACAAACTTGGGGGGAAGTGGGAGCGTGGGCCTGGGATCATGGGGGAAGAACACAGTTCATTCTGTCAGGAAAAGGCTGATGAAAAAGCAGAAGTGCCCGACCCAGGCCAGTTTCCACCCAGCTGCTCTGAGCCTCTCTGGGTCTGGCGGGCGCCGTGGGGGCTCAGGCCGTGGGGCTCAGGCCGTGGGGCTCAGGCCGTGGGGCTCAGGCCGTGGGGGCTCAGGCCGTGGGGCTCAGGCCGTGGGGGCTCAGGCCGTGGGGCTCAGGCCGTGGGGGCTCAGGCCGTGGGGCTCAGGCCGTGGGGGCTCAGGCCGTGGGGGCTCAGGCCGTGGGGCTCAGGCCGTGGGGGCTCAGGCCGTGGGGCTCAGGCCGTGGGGCTCAGGGCCGTGTGACACCACGCCTCCTCTGCTCCTTTTCAGCTTCTCCGTCCCTCCCTTTCCTACAAGTGGGAAAACTGAGGCAGGGAGGTGAACTGCCTTGTGGGGGCGCTTTGCCTCCTGAGTTCCCTTGCTGGGATGGAGCTCAGGTCTGCCGGCTGCAGGCAGAGCAGGTCTGGGGGTGGCTGGCCTCCTCCTCACCCCTCCTCACCCCTCCGCGCCCCTCCTCACACCTCCTCACCCCTCCTCCACTCCTCCTGCCCGGCCTCACCCGGCCGGCGGGAGCCTGCAGGAGCTGAGGGTGGTATGGGCAGTTCGTGACTCCGGAGTGGAAGGGACAATGTGTGTGCTGGCTTCTTTGGGAGCAAGAGATGAGGGACCAGAGGGTCCTGCAGGGCCCACTTTGGCCTTCTAGGGCCCTGGGTGTGTTAGGGCTTGGCTCTGTGGCCCACATGCCCAGCCCCGCACACGCCCAGCCCCACACACGCCCAGCCCCGCACACGCCCAGCCCCGCACACGCCCAGCCCCGCACACGCCAGCTGTGCCGCTGTTCCCCCCTCCCCTCCTCCCCTGTGGCCACGCGTGACCCAGGCTGGGGGCCCGGGCAGGTCCACGCCGTGGTCCACGTCCTGTTTCTGTGGGTTTACCCGCAGCAGGACTCCCAGGGCAGAATGCCAGGCAAACACCCTCCCATCTCCTGCACCCAGAATCACGGGCAAAGGAGCGAGGAGAGGTGGGGAGAGCAGTCGCTGGGTGCTGCAGCCCTTCTCTGGGCCATTGTCCGTCTGTCTGTCCACTCACACGCGCACTCCTCTTGCTCCAGGCCCTGTGTGGACGAGGCCTGCGTGCTTGTCGCCCGTGCAGGAGTGTCAGTTACTCATCGTGGCTCTCGTTCGCAGGCCAGCATGGAGATGAAGTGAGGTCATGTCGTGGCCTGCTTTACCAGTCCATCTGCAGAGCAGATGGTGCTGAGTCCATACTGCACCGGGCGCTGGGCAGAGTGACAAACACCAGGCTGCGGTGTCCAGGCTCAGAGACAGCGTGTCCAGCCCTCAGCACACGCAGCAGTGGGAGGCAGATCTCAACATCTGTGGCTGCTCCTTGGCCCTTCTCGACATCTAGGGAGCAGGTTAGTGTGTGTGTGTGTGTGTGTGTGTGTGTGCGTGTGTGTGCGTGTGTGCGTGTATGCGCACACAGCATATGACCCCAGCTTCAGAGAGCAGGGCTGGCACCAGGACCCAACAGAAGTCCTCTGGGCCAGGCAGCTGCTGTGTTTGACTGCTCCGGAGCCGGAGCTGCCCATCTGGCTGGGGAGGCTCCTCGTGGCCTCCCAGCCTGCTTCCCCGGCCAGCTGGGGGCAAAATGCCCAGCCCTGGGGTGGCTGAGGCCACCCTGGGCTTTTACCCCCGAATGGGAGGGCAGGGAGATAAGGCTTCAAAGGCGCCTGCTTAGAAACACACCCTAAAGCTGCCAGCCACCCGTGTTTGTGTTACTGGACTAATAGATAAGGGTGGGGTGGGGTAGGCCCAGTGACCCCGCAGCCCTGGCCCCAAGATAAATGGGTCACCTATTAATAGGGCCCTGCAGTGGGAAGGGGCTGCCTTCCAGGACGTCTGGTTCCACCCCTGCCGGCAGAGCTGAAGCCTGGCTGTACCCACCGCGGGACAGGGGCATGTGCTGGGCACAGCCGGGCCTGCGCAGGCCCGGTCCTCCCTCCAGGGGCCTGGACCCTGGGCACCCTACTTTTAGAGTTGTTCTTTGGTGACAGGCGAGCCAGGGACCACAGCTTTGGGCAGGAGGACAGGTGGACCGAGGCCAAAGTGTCTTTCACGCCGCTGCTTGGGACAGGCATGTTTCCTGCCACATTTCTGCCACACAACTCACTACCTCAACACTTTGCCTCTTTATTCTTTATTTGGCTGGTGCTCTACCGCTAGTGCCATGCCCCCAGCCCAGATTTTTTTTGCTGATTATTTGGGGCTTCTTTTCGAACATTCTAGAATCAGATAGCCTACACGATTATTCAGACTTGTGACCACGCAAGGGGCCACTCAGTTGTTTAAAGATGGCTGGAATTTTGCCAGGCGCCAGCGGCTCACGCCTGCAATTCTAGCTCCTCAGGAAGCTGAGATCTGAGGATCTAGGTCCTAGGCCAGTCCAGGCAGAGCCATCCTGCAGATGCCTTGGGGCTGCCCCTGTCTGCCTCCCGCGCCTGCTGACTTGCCTGGACGTTTTAGGTCCCCAGCGTTGTGAGACCTGTGGCCTTCGGGTCCGACTCTTGCTGAGCTAGCCATTTCCAAGTCGCCGCATGGTGTCCACGGGTCGATGTTGCATTCCTTCTTGTAGCTGCGTAGTATTCCCTTGAGCAAGGGGTCCGTGCTGTTCAGGCCCGTTGGTTGGTGGACATCTGGGTCATTTCCCTTTTGGCTGTGGTGGACACTGCTACTGTAAGCCTGCAGGTGGTTGGTACCAGGTCTTCCGCTGGTTCCTTTGAAACAGGGTCCTGCTCTGTGTTCTTGAGATCCTCCTGACTTTGCCTCCCCAGCGATGACATTATAGCGATGGCACTACTGCATCCACGTTTCAGTTGGGAACATGTGCTTTTTGTTATCTTTGGCACAGACCTGGGGTGGAGATGTTAGGCCACACAGTGGCTCTGTGTTTAACTATTTGAGGAACAGGCAGAGTTTTAGGGTCTTCCAGCTCTAGGAAACGTAAATGTGTAGCTGAGAACCACTAGGACGTAAATGTGTAGCTGAGAACCACTAGGAGTCAGCAGCGCACCCAGCCCCCGAGCACCGGGACTGCTTCTGCTTGTGGATCCACAGTGACCTCAGTAAAAATTCCCATCAAGTCCGGGGCTGGTGGCTCACACCTGTAATCCTAGCTACTCAAGGAGGCTGAGATCTGAGCATCAAAGCTTGAAGCCAACTGGGGAAGACAAATCTGTGTTTCTTATCTCTCATCAACCAGCTAAAACCAGAAGTGGAGGTATGGCTCAAGGGGTAGAGCACCAGCCTTGAGAGAAGACGTATGAAACCCTGACTTTCAAGCCCCTGTACCACATGCGCCAAAACGTCCATTAAGATGAAAATATTTAAATGAAAATATTTAAATGAAAATATTTAAATGAAAATATTTAAATGCTGTTATTTCTCTTGATTGTCCTGTGTTTAGAGCCCCTGTTCCCAGCCATGGAGAGTCCCCTCCCTTCTCTCCCCCTAAGGCTGGGCAAACCTTTGCCTCAGTCTCCCCACAGCTCAGCTCTTGACTCAGAACATTCGGGGTGCGGGGAGGCTGCTCCCAGGGGCGCAGGGAGGTGGGGGGGATGTCCTGGGGCCCTGGAGGCAGAGCGGGAGGGGAGGGGAGAGGAGCGGGCTGGCAGGGAGGCCAGGTGGCCTGTTTTGGAGCTCCGGGAAGCACAGACTTGCTGCTCTGCTGGCTTGTCCCCTGGCTGGAGGCAGTGATGGCTGGATTCCGGCATTTGGTGTCTGCCTGTGCCACAGCCTGGCTCCAGGAGCCGCGGAGACGCAGGGAGCCCTGGCGCAGCCCGGGTTGTAAATTGCTGCTGGTCAGGACAACTTGATCGGTGACTTTGAGGGCGGGCAGGCCGGAGAGGGACAGGAAGGTGTTGGTGACGGGCGCAGCCTCGGGGCCGCGCAGGGCCGTCTGCTGGCTTGTCACAGATAATAAAACTGCGTCGCCCGCCACGCACCCCCAGCCGGCGACGGCCCAGATGTTGTAACCCGGGCCACGCGGCCAGGCCTGGTGTCAGAAAGCTCAGCCCATGCACCACGGATCCCACGCACATCATAAAGATACATTAATGGCCTGAGTGCCTTTACAGAAATACTAATGTTTTTTAGGAGAAACGAGAGTTGAAAATATTAAAAGGCAGAATTTTAATGGCTTAAAACAAAGCATGACAGCGTTGGGAAGAGAGACCAGAGTCCCTGCCCTCGGGTCTTAGTGTCCGAGGGCTCAGGGTGCAGAGTCACCTCTGGGGACTCCGGGGTCTTCTTTGCAGCCTCTTGGTGAATGGGAGGCCTGGCCAGAAACTTGCTCCTGGGAGGGCTGTGGAGGATGGGGTGCAGGATGGGGGTTTGTGGGTCGTCTGGGCGGCATGGCTGGCTTGGAGGAAGGACTGCAGGTCCAGGGTGGGGGCACACCACGGAACGGAGCCCCAGCCAGTCCCCCTCTCCTGGGTTAGCTGGAGGAAAGAAGCAGGGCGGGGTTCCCCCAAGCCTGTTCTGTGGCTGTTCCCGGGCTGCGTGCGGCCTTGCTGCAGGACCTGTTCCTCGATTGGATCGTGCGCGGCTATCTGAGGACCGGCTTGGATGGCCTGCCCCCAGGGAAGCAAGTTAAGCATGCAGGCCTGTTTGCGCTCTGGCTCTCGGGGGTCCAGCCTGGGAAAGAGGCCATTTGCTCATGTTGGCAGGCGGGGGTCGGGGGGTTCCTCAGGGACGCAGGCTTATCCGGGGCTAGGATCTGTCAGTACACGGCTCAGGTGTGTTATTGCTTATGTACTATTAAGGTAAATCGCATGAGTAAAACTAATCACTTTATAAAGTGCACAATTGGGTGACACTCAATACATTCACCCGAGGGGCCATTTCCCCTCCGCCGTCACTCCCCTCCCCAACACCATGTCCCAGGGTGAGCTGGGGGTCCCCCCACACCCGTGCTGCGTGCTGAGTCCTGCCCATTTCCCTCGGAGCTCCCACCCTCGGTTCTATCAGATCTTTGGATTTTAGCTGGGCCTGTGGATTCCAGGCCCCAGTTAAAGATCAGAAATCGGAGGCTTGGAGAGGCAAAGGGAGCTGTCCAGGACTGCACAGAGGGTATGCAAAAGCTCCGGTGGCTGCCCCGAGAGCTCAGACGCCCTTCTTTACTGCCTGGCCTGTCTCTGCCGGCCCATGGACCTCATGCCCACTCCCACCCACTGCCTCCTCCTGTGGGCCCGCCACCCACTGCCCGTGCCCGCCTGCCCCGCCAGCCTCTCCCCACGGCGGCCTCAGGGTGCTTTGCTCTCCCCAGGGCCTTTGCACGTGCCACCCTTGCCCCACTTGCTGGCTGCTCTTCACTATGCACGCCTGTCCCCCGAGCCCCTTCACACTCAGGCAGAATACGATTCATGGCAAGTGTCAGAAGCTGTCTGTCTGTCTTGCTGGAATGTGAGCTGGGGTGAGCAGAGGCCCTGGGCCCCAAGGCTCTGTGTGGGCTCTGCCTGGCCTGGTTGGCAGGTCTGCCAGCAGCGAGTGTATGTGGAGACCCCCCGCCCCACCTCAGCCTCTTCTCCAGGGATGGCAAGGGGGCCTGGCGTTCACCCCACCTGACCGTCAATGGGATTGTTAGTGGACCCTCAAGACCCTGGGACCCAAACCACAGGGCACCGCCTCACCCCGACAGTCTGGGGCCCCTGTTGGAGCCTCCAGGGAGCAAGGGTCCCCCGGTGTGGCTCTGGCTCTGGAGCGGGGCACGGGGGCAGGGGCTGGGTGGTCCTCCGGCGCTGGCCCCGCTCCTGGGCTGGCCAGGCTGGGCTTGGCTGTGTGGTCCGCTGTGTCCCACGCTTCTTCCCCACACGCAGTTACATAAACCACGATAACACTTCATAAACATTTTTCCAACATGCGGAATGTTTGACATGACTTCAGCTATTTTAGAACTAATAAACAACAGTCTGTGTCATGGCCAACGTGTGCAGAGGCCGCAGCGCATTGTGGAAGATCAAAGCCTCCAGCCAGAGCTCTTCTTTGGGGAGAACGAGGACGAGGAGAAGCCTCTCCTCCCCTGCCCTGGCTTCAGATCCACAGGGCCCAGCCCCAGGCCTGGGGGGTGGGGGGGGAGACGGCGGGGGAGGGGGGAGGCAGGGGGGGAGGTGGGAGGGGTGACGGGGGAGGGAGACAAGGGCAGGGAAGGTGGGAGGGGGAGATGGGGGAAGGTGGGAGGGGGAGATGGGGGAAGGTGGGATGGGGAGATGGGGGGAAGGTGGGAGGGGGAGATGGGGGAAGGTGGGAGGGGGAGATGGGGGAAGGTGGGAGGGGGAGATGGGGGAAGGTGGGAGGGGGAGATGGGGGAAGGTGGGAGGGGGAGATGGGGGAAGGTGGGAGGGGGAGATGGGGGAAGGTGGGAGGGGGAGATGGGGGAAGGTGGGAGGGGGAGATGGGGGAAGGTGGGAGGGGGAGATGGGGGGAGGGGGGAGGGGGAGATGGGGGGAGGGGGGAGACAAGAGGGGAAGGTGGGAGGGGGAGACGGGGGAGGGGGAGACAAGAGGGGAAGGTGGGAGGGGGAGATGGGGGGAGGTGGGAGGGGGAGATGGGGGGAGGTGGGAGGGGGAGATGGGGGGAGGTGGGAGGGGGAGATAGGGGGAGGTGGGAGGGGGAGATGGGGGGAAGGTGGGAGGGGGAGATGGGGGGAAGGTGGGAGGGGGAGATGGGGGAAGGTGGGAGGGGGAGATGGGGGGAAGGTGGGAGGGGGAGATGGGGGGAAGGTGGGAGGGGGAGATGGGGGGAAGGTGGGAGGGGGAGATGGGGGAAGGTGGGAGGGGGAGATGGGGGAAGGTGGGAGGGGGAGATGGGGGAAGGTGGGAGGGGGAGATGGGGGGAGGTGGGAGGGGGAGATGGGGGAAGGTGGGAGGGGGAGATGGGGGGAAGGTGGGGGAGGAGAGGGGGCTGGAGCTGGCCAGGAAGCGCCCTGCTGCCCTGGGGTGCTCTTGGGGGTCAGGCTTTTGCAGTCAGCAGGGCTTGGGCAGCTCCAAAGGCCCAGGCCGCACTCACAGGGCCCAGCCTGGCAGACGGCTCAGGCACCTGTTGTAGATGACGTTATTAGGATCTGCGCTTCCAGCCCTGGGTTCAGGGCATTCCCTCTCACTGTCTTCCCAGCTGCTAGGACAGGCTAAGGAATGGAGAGGAGGAAAGGAAGAAAGGGGGAGGGAGAGAGGGAGGGAGGGAACAGGAAGGAAGGTGAGAGGGAAGGAAAAAGGGAGGGAGGGAAGGGGGAGGGAGAGCTCCAAGGGCATCTCCTCCAGAGCCCCAGGCTCCTGTCCTGGCCTAGGGCCGACATGTCCTGTAACTGTGTGTGGCCCCAATGGGGCCTCCAGAAGCACAGGCCTGTGACCAGGAGCCTGGAGCCCGGCCCTGGGCTCCCAGCTGCTCATACCTGCCTGGCCCCGGCCTCTCCCAGGGCTTGCTCAAGGCGGAGTTGCCTTGCCTGGAAGGGATGGGGTCCTCCCCTGGGGGTACCCAGGAGGAAGGGGTTCCCTCTGCTGGGTGCCCAGGGCCAGTGACTGGTACCGGAGGGTCCAGGAGATGGGGGAAGCCAGGGAGCCACCCTGTGTAGCCGCTCCCATCAGGAGCTGACGCAGAACCAGCCCAGAACCCGACTACCCACGGGCCGGCCGGAGGCTAGTGATGCCACTGGGCTGGGTCATACCCGGCCTGGCCTGGGAGTGCTGGAGGGCAAGTTCCGCCCAGAGGCAGCCCCCAGGTCAGCGGCAGCCCCTCTTCAGCCGTTCCTTAGCCCTGGAACCTGGCGCTGGGGGAGGAGGTTGCTGGCAATGCCTGGCCTTCATGCCCAGTTCTGCCCACGGCCCAGGGACCTGGCTGTGTGTGAGATCCTTTGGAATGGGCCTAGGGTACAGCACGGGCTGCTCCTGGTCCTGTGCGGGCCACACTGCCAGGTGCCCTGCTTTACCTAAGCTCCAGGTAGCTGTGAGCCACAGAAGGGGTGCTGTGTGAACCCCTTGTGGGAGCCGGGCATGCTGAGATCATCCCTCCCCGACCTGCTAACCCAGAGCCCCCCTCTCCTCCAGTTTCATCCAGACAGGAAGTTGGGCACAGACCCCGTATCAGCCCCTCGGTCCATAAGCCAAGGCCTAACCATGAAGAACCAGGAGCATATCTCCTTCTAAAATTAAGCTTGGAGGGGCTGGGGGTGTAGCTCCTTGTGTTGCGGCCCTGGGTTTGGGCCACAGCACTACCAGGTAAACAAAGGTAGTGAGAGTCTGGCCTCCGGAGGCCCCAGGCTACGGGTCCTGCCTGAACCTCCACCCCCCACTAGGTGGCCTTAGTGCCCCAGGCACCAGCCTTCCAGGGCCCAGGCGGGGGCAAGGTAGGCTGGGGTCCCAAGGACAGCGCGCCCCCTTTCCCCTTGGCGTTCTCCCCGCTAGGAGCAGAAGCAAATGGCTGTGGTCCCTGCTTGCTTCCCCTCTGCCCCTGTTCCTCACCCTGAGGCGCCACCCTAGGGCTGTTTTATAAAATGTGAGGCCAAGGCACATTGCTCTGGGACGGGTCCATGCTGGTCAGCTGGGACTGGAGCAGCGGGTCTGGCCCGGGTCCCCACCCCCAGCCTCGGTCCCCAACCTTCCTGGAGGTCAGTGCTGCCTCTGCGTGGCCTGCTCGGCCTAGGGCAGAGTGTGTTCTCCACCGTGTCCACCGTCCAGCTCTGGCCTGGGGTGAGGTGCTCTGTAGGATGTACCAAGCTTCTGGCCAGCTGAGTGTGGGACAGGGCAAGTCCTTCCCCGACTGGACCAGGCACCTCTGTGCACACATTCCTTCCTTCCGTTATCCACCTGCGTTCACCCCCCAGACACTGGTCCTGCTGCTTAGCCCCCGGCGGTGCGGATGGGGTACTGGCAAGGGGCCCTGGCCTGCTCCTGGAACCACTGGGGCCAGGGGGCACTTGCTGCCCCAAAGAGGGCCCACAGGCCACCAGCGTCTTGCTGGGCACTGTGCCCTGCCCCTGCCCCTGCCCCCCTCCCCCCCTCCAATACAAAGGCCCAGGATGTGATCCGGGGTCCCCCCACCTCCAGCCTTCTTTTAGGAAAGCGTGTCTCACTCCCTGACAGCTCTCTTCTCCCCAGCCCCTCCCCGGCCAGGGGCATCAGCAGACACCTCCGCCTGGCAGCAGAACCTGGCACGATCCTCACCCTGCCTGGAAGCCTGCGTGGAACACCCACCCCCATCAATCACGGAGGGGGCTGCGCAGAGGGCTTCCTGCCATGGACCTCGTCTTCCTCACACACCTGACTCAGCCTTTGTCCTGGGCAGTAGCCACGGGGGCTGCGGTCAGGCCTGGGGAGGAAGAAAGCCCTGTCCTCCACCCTGCAGGGGTAGGGACCCTGGGTGCCCACAGTCCTCCCCTCCCCTCTCCACCTCCGCCCTCTGGGAGGGGCAGGGCAGCCCCTCCAACACGCTGCCCTGCACGGGGGGGCCGGGGTGCAGCCCAGGCATCGGCCAGTCAGGGGTGCAGTCGGGAAGCCTGGCTGTCCACCTTCCCATGGGACCTACCCCAGCTCCCTTGGGCCCTGCTGGGAGAGAGGTCCCTAGACCAGGGCTCACTGGGGGGCCTCAGGAGAGAGGTGTGGGCCCTGGGAAGGGAGAGGCACCTGATCTACAGACAGCACCCTGGGGCCAGCCGCACCCTGCCACCAGCAGATAGATACTCATTTCTTTTCTTTTTTTTTTTGGTCAGAACTCTGGGCCTGGGCGCTGTCCCTTAGCTCTTCAGCTCAAGGCTACCGCTCTACTACATGAGCCACGGCGCCACTTCTGGCTTTTTCTGTGTATGTGGTGCTGAGGAATTGAATCCACGGCCTCATGCATGCGAGGCAAGCGCTCTACCACTGAGTCACCTTCCCAGCCCTGGATGTTCATTTCTGAATATTACTAAAACCTCAGGGAAGCCAGGGGCTGGGCGCCAGGGCTCAGGGAGGCCCAGAGTGCTCCCCTGCCCTGGGAGAGGCAGAGCACTGGGCCCTGCGGCTCAGGGAGTCCTGTGTCCCCTACTTGCTCTGGTACGTGGCAGCCACTCAGGAAACAGCCTGAGAGTGAAAGGGCCTCCTCAGAGCTGTCCACCCAGCCAAGGGCCACCCCTGGACCAGCCCTGAGGGAGCAGAGGCTGGAGGTCCGGCCAGGCCCAGCGGGCTCCCAGCTCCCGCAATTCTCCCGGGCGCCGACAGCCCCTGGAGCCTTCCTTCCGTGGAACGCTGCCCTTTGGTTTATGGCTGCTTCTTTTTCTCTGAAACCTTGGCACTAGGCTCCGTGCACCCCGCATGGGGCAGATGTCCCCCAGGTCATTAATCTCTGACTGCCCCGCCCAGGATGCTGGGGGCTGGTCGTCCCTTCTTGACCTTGGACTTGGAAGGTTAGGACATAGGTCTCTGGGCAAGGCCGAGGGCCTCGTGTGGGTGTGGTCCGTGGCTGGGTGGACAGCTCTGAGGAGGGAGGGGCTGCTCGCTGGGACCCTGTGGGGCTGTGTCCCTGGGAGAGCAGCTCCCCAGCGCCGTGGGGGACAGCCTGCAGGGCAGGGCTGGGCCGCACGCTCACCCTGGCCGGTGGGACGAGGCTGGGGCACGGGCTGGGGTGGGCTCTGCCTGCACCCCTGCATCATACAACCCCACTGGCCCCCCTCACCAGGTTCCCAGCGGGATCCAGGGCCGCGCTTTGTGCGGGGCACAGGCAGGCAGGGCTGCTCTGTAGGCTAGGCTGCCTTCAGGGACGATCCTGAGGTGGAAACTGGGAAGCACTGCCCAGGCTTCCTGTGCCAGCCCTTCTCAGACCTGACTCTGGGGAAAAGGCCCCTGACCGTCACAGGGTGACCATCACAGGGTGACCACCACGGGGTGACCATCACAGGATTATCTATAATGGGGGGACCATCCTGAGGAGACCATCATGGGGATGACCATCACGGAGATGACCATCACAGGTGACCATCGTGGAGGTGACCACCACGGGGACCATCACAGGATTATCTATAATGGGGTGGCCATCGTGGAGGTGACCATCACAGGGAATGACCACCATGAAGGTGACCATCACAGAATCACAGAATTATCTATCATGGGGTGATCACCACGGTGACCATTACAGGTGACCATCGCAGAGTGGCCATCATGGAGGCTGACCACCATGAGGGTGACCATCATGGGGGTGTCCAGAGAACAGATAGCTCCAGTGGAGGCCCAGTAACTCCTGTGTCAGTCTTGAGCCCAACTGCCCAGTCCAGCCCCTCCTTGGACTCTGAGGGTGGACAGCGGGCCCACCCTGGATGGCTTCTTCTGGTCAAGGCTCTCAGGGGTGGGCATGGCTTCTCAGCGCCTCATGGCTGGCATCTGGTTCCCGATGTGCTGCAGGGATGTGGCAGTGACCTGCCTCCCCCTCTCCCCCCCCGCCCTGTCAGGGCTAGCCGCAGGGGTGCTGGGCACGGCCCGAGCCTTGCTCTTCCTACCTGGTGGCTGGGAGCACTGCTCCTTGGTGAGCTCAGCCGAGGTCTGAGGGGTCCTGTCTGGCTGGTGGCTTCCCAGCATCCCCAGCCCGGCCCACTAGTGGAATCTGGATGTCTCCCTTGGTGACGCCCTGGCTGTGGAGTTTGCACTAAGAGGCGATGGAGTTGCTGCAGGTCCGGCCGGCTCCCGAGGGACTCAGAGTCCAACTGAGGCAGGACAGTCTTTAGGGGAAGAATGGGATGGGGCCTTCCTGAGACAAGGGAGGAGACAGAGACACACACAGCCACAGACACAGAGGCAGAGATGAGGACAGAGGGACAGGGAGGGACAAAGGGGGGGTGGCTTGGGGGTGGGGTGGGGTGGGGTCGGTGGGGAGGAGGGGGCTGCGGGCAGACCTGGACCCGCACAGCGGCCTCCAGCTGTCCAGGGAGAAATCAGGCCCTGGTGCGTCCTGAGGCTCAGCACTCCCGGCGGCCTCAGTCTGCTGTTCTGAGGCCTCAGGACGTCCATCTTCCTCCGAGGCCCCGGCTGGGTCTCTGCTTTCCAAGGAAGGAAATGAGCTGTGGGAGACGCGGGGACCATGGGTCCCACAGAACCGCTGGGTGGCGCGGGAGGTCAGTGCTCGGCTCACTGCACTGCCCTTGGTCCCAGGTCACCTGTCCCTTCTCACTCATGCCTCTGAGCTGGGCTCCTGCTCTGGTTCCTGGGTGGAGATTCACGGAAGGCTGGGAGCTGAGCAGAGTCTCTAGGCCAAGGGGCTGGGGACCCCAGCTTGACCTTTCCAGCCAGGGCTGGGCACAGGGAAGAAGTGGGAGGCAGGAAAGCCAGGGCAGTGGCATCCGGGCAGACCTGGGGTGGCTGGGAGAGTTGGGAGACTGGTGGGGACAGGGGAAGCCCTGCTGCTTTGACTCTCCTCCGAAGAGGCAGGGCCCCCTCACCCTTCCTGTGCTCAGCGGGGGCTGGGCCGCCCAGGCCTGCAGTGGTCTCCAAGGCGACCACCCACCACTGGGGCTCAGCTAGAGTCCGAGCTCCCAGAGGGTCTCGGGGTGGTCCTGCTGGGCTGGGGACAGGTTGGGGGCCAGTTGTGCCTTCCACAGACCCCCCTGCCAGCCAGAGGCAGCCCACCTTCTCCAGGGGCAGCCCTGTTCTGTGTGTGTGTGTGTGTGTTGCTGCATTTAACTGCAAAGAGCAATAAATTACAAATTAAGAAAAACATCCTTGGTCCCCACAAAGGACATGGCTGTCCCCAGATGACAAACGACGCAGAATGAACATTATTTAGTATTTATAACTTCCGCCGGACAGAACTACAGATGTTACTGGCAAGTCCTGCCTGCCTGTGGGGTATTTTGAGAGTCCATTGTCCGTGGGGCGCTTCCCACCCTGTCTGTCATCAGGAGCCCGTGCAAGGGGGGTGCTATGGAAGGAACGCAGTGTCCAGCCCCCCACGGGACGGAGTGGCGCCTGTTCCCGGGGGGAGGACTCTTGCATGTGTCCCCACGCAGGCCGTCCACGGCACAGGATGGGTCTTTACTGAATCCCCGCTGTTTGCTCATGGGAGAGATGCAGGGGGAGCAAGCAGCAATTCTGGGATCCAAGCAGGGCTGAGCTGGAGCGGGGCATCCTCAGGCAGCGGTGAGGCAGTGAGGGGTGGGTGTAGCTGACTGGCTGCGCCCTAGGGCCCGTGAGCAGCCCTGTACCCCGAGGAGCTGCATCTGAGACTGCTGCCGTCCCCCGCACCCGCGGCAGGGCCAGGTCCAGCTTCAGGGGCAGCCGGGACGGGAGCAGGGATGAGGAGTGAGGGCATCTCAGAGCCAGCCAGGTGCGCACAGCCCCAGTTGCCAGGAGCACCCTGCAGAGGAGGACGCCGAGCTCAGGGCTGTGGTAGCCGCTCCAGTCAGCCCCTCCTGGGACCCTCCTCAAAATGTAGGGACATCCTTAAAAAAGGTCCCGGAATCCGGGTGCCGGTGGCTCACGCCTGTCATTCTAGGTACTCAGGAGACAGATCTGAGGATCATAGTATAAAGTTAGTCTGATCAGTAAAGTCTAGAAGACTTTTTTTTTTTTTTGGTCTGTCATAGGACTTGAATTCAGAGCCTGGGCGCTGTCCCTCCGTTCTTCAGCTCAAGGCAAATGCTCTACCACTTGAGCCACAGTGCCACTTCTGATTTTCTGGTGGTTCATTGGAAATAAGAGTCTCATGAACTTTCCTGTCCGGGCTGGCTTTGAACTGTGATCCTCAGATCTCAGCCTCCTGAGTAGCTAGGATTACAGACATGAGCCATTGGTGCCCGGCTTGGGAGACTCATCTCCAATGAATCACCAGAAAACTAGAAGTGGCTCAAAGTGGTAGAGCGCTAACCTTGAGCAAAAATGCTCAGGGACAGCAGCCAGGCCCTGAGTTCAAGCCTTCAAAGTGACCAGAAATAAAGGTCCTGGGACCCCTGCTTACACTGTCCCCTGGACTCCTGGGCCAAGACTGTGGATTTGCATCACACACGAGAAACTGACCCTGGGTGTAACATGGGTGTCGAGACCCTCCTCACGTGGGTCCGGGACACCTCCCACGCAGATCCCCTGAGTCCCTCACACAGGCCCTCAACTTCCCTCACAGAGGGCTCTGTCCCCTCTCCACGCAGGCCCATTGACCCCCTAAAGCCAGGCCGCTGACGCAGGTCCCAAGGCCATCCTCACCCAGCCTGGAACGGCTCCCCCAGGGCTCAGGGCCCTGCCCACACAGCCCAGGCCCTCCCCGGGGCTCAGGGCCCTGCCCGCACAGCCCAGGCCCTCCCTGGGGCTCAGGGCCCTGCCCACACAGCCCAGGCCCTCCCCGGGGTGCAGGCCGGGCCTGCCCGCACAGCCCAGGCCCTCCCCGGGGTGCAGGCCGGGCCTGCCCACACAGCCCAGGCCCTCCCCGGGGCTCAGGGCCCTGCCCTCACAGCCCAGGCCCTCCCCCAGGGCTTAGGGCCCTGCCCGCACAGCCCAGGCCCTCCCCGGGGCGCAGGCCGGGCCTGCCCGCACAGCCTAGGCCCTCCACGGGGCTCAGGGCCCTGCCCACACAGCCCAGGCCCTCCCCGGGGCTCAGGGCCCTGCCCGCACGGCTCTTCCCCCCCCCCCCCCCGCCCCCAGGCTCCTGGGCTCAATCGCGGGAGGCATGGCATCTCGCAGGTCGCTTCACACAAGTTTTATAAGACGAGTCCTTTGACGCTGGTGACATTGAAGCCGAGTCCTGAGAACAGGCATGGGACGAGTCAGGTTCGGGGCTGGCAGTGGGGATACAGCGGGCACACCTCGCAAGCCCAGCCTGGCGTTTCTTCTCTGTGTGTGTCTGTGCATGTGTGTATGCATGTGCCTGTGTGCACACAGATCGTGAGCATGGGGGGGGGTCTGATCTCATCATAGCCGCTGCCTCCGAAGGAGAGATGGCACTTCTCCCGGGGGACCGCAGCAACCTGGGGGCGGGCCTCGCAGGTCACATCCTCCCTTGCCCTCCACCTCCCCAAAGCAAGCAGAAGGGACAGCAGCTGCTGCTCGGTGAGGGACTTGTGCAGGCCACTGCTCCTCCTCCAGTCTCCGTGGAGGAGGGGCTGGCGCTGGGCACTGTGGGCTGGGCCCACCCGGCTCCCTGCCTGCCTTTGTCCATCCCCCGCCCCTTTCTCTCGCCAATCTTGGGTCTTGATCTCTGGGTCTGGGCACTGTCCCTGAGCTTCTTTGACTCAAGGCTAGCACTCTACCACATTGAGCCACAGTGCCACTTCCAGCTTTTCTGTGTATGTGGTACTGAGGAATGGAACCCAGGGCTTCATGCGCGCTAGGCGAGCGCTCTACACTAGGCCCAGCTTGCCTTTGCTGTTCTACCTCGTCAGCAGGGCTGTGTTTGGAGAAAGTTTGGACAACAATACGCTTTAGAAGGGCCTGTGACTGTCTGAGGACACACTCCTCGGTGCACTAGGAGTCACACCAGCTTTCAAGCACAGGGGGTGTGGTCATGCTGTGTGTTTGGGTAAAATCCTGCCTGTTTTCCTGGCTCAGGCCATCTCTGAGTTAGTGAATACTCCTAGGACACTCAACTTGAGGGGCTCAGCTGCACACATTCCTTGAAGCCACACAGCCCACCCTCCCGACGGGCATCTAGCCTGTGGCCGCTGATCACGCTCAGCTCAAGGTGACCAGTGACGGGGCTGATGCGTCTGACTGACACCTCTGGCTGAGGCCGGGGCCGTGTCTCTGGTGGGCTGTGCCCAGTGTGACCGCTCCTGCGATGTCCACACAGCGGTGCGCGCATGCCCAGGTGCACAGGCACATAGAATCACACCGATTTGTCTACAAGAGGCCTCCTAGGCTGGCTGGGGCTAGAACTCCAAGTACAGGGGCAGGATTACGGTTTGTGCCTCCTGTCCCTTCCCAGGAAAGCGATGGAGGAGGAAGTAGCTGGTGTTTGGGGGGAGTGGGCCGGGTGTCTTCTTCCCAGAGTTACTGGTTAGATGTGTAGGAGGAAGAAAAGGCTTTGCAGTTAGAGGGAGCAGCACATGCAAAGGCCCTGAGGTCTGATGCATTTGGCAATTGTCCCTTGGGCCTGAAAGGGAATGCAGTGCAGAGCTGGGCCCTGGGAAGATGGATGTTTGGAGGCCGAAGAGAGGAGGCCCATTTCTGTATCACAGGGAGTTCCAGCTGCAGGCGAAGTGGCAGAAGTAGAAAGTGGGTGGTGGCAGACCCGTGGGAGGTTTGGGGGTGCCTCCAGATGGGTACGGGACCCCTTATGCTTCTAAGCCCCACGGCTAGCTTTATCTGGGTGGCTGTTGGGGCACAGGAGAAGAAAGGCGGAGGATGAGAGTGGGAACAGACAAGGCTCTTCATGGGCCTGCCCCATCAGGGCGGAGGTCTGGCCTGAGGGGCGCCCACGGCTCAGCCTGGTCCCCACAGCCTCCCTCCTCCCCCAGCCGCCGGCCCCAGCGTGGCCAGACGCCGCCGTCCACGGCGGCCGAGAGCGCTTTATCAGATAATAAATAAGGCGGCTGGAGCCGTCCGTGTCAACAGCTTGGCGGGGTGCAGGGCCTTGCCTGGGCGGCCTCCACGTGGCCGCGGAGAGCCTGACACCCCTCCTCGGTGTGTGAAGAGCTCCCCAGTGCCCGGCGTCTGGGGTGTGAGGCCCCAGACTCACTGTCCCCGTTGTGGAACGGGGTCCGGGCATGGCGAGAGGGGCTGCTCTGGAAGGGCCTGGATGGGCCCAGCAGACACGAAGCCCGGTCTGGCCAGGCGGCGGGCACCGCCCAAGGTGCATGTGGGCCGCAGCCAGGCTGCAGTGGAGCCTCCCTCCTGCTCCGTGTTTGGCTGAGCCTCAGGAGCGGGCACCAAGGCGCTGGCCGTCACCCACGCCATGCTCTGGCCACCCTTCCAGGGGCTGGTGGCGCCACGTACCAGACACGGGTCTGCCTTCCCCAGAAGCATGGGGCCTGGGCCTCTCGCAGGAGAGCACGGTGCTGGAGCTGGAGCCGGAGCCAGAGCCGGGGCCAGAACCGGGTTTGGAGCTGGGGCTGGAGCTGGAGCCAGGGCTGGCTGGCTCTGCAGGCCTCCCCTCTCCCGCTGTGCCCTGCCCACCCCTCAGCAGCTCCCACCCACGGCTGGGGCCGAGGGCAGCAGAGAGGGCCTTGTGGGGGTCTGTCCTCTCTTGGACTGTCCCTTCCCTGGTTGCAGCAGCAGCACCAGGCGGTGTTTTCTAAGAAATGTCTTTATTTGGCCCAGGATGGCGCGGAGCCCCCCGCACTGCAGTTCCTTTAGACACCGCAGCGCTCACAGACCAGCACAGCCCGCACACACTGCCCCATTTTGAGATGCCATCTTTTCTGACCGCACAGGACAAGCAGCCTTCGGCCGCAGCCTGAGCTTGGGGCCCAGCACCGACCCTGCGGCGTCCTCTGGACCCCGCTGCTCTGGGCAGGTAGGTCCTGGAGATGGTCAGTGATGGTCGGCCACAAAGCGCTCAGTGTGCACCATGGATCCAGTGACCACACCAGACATCTGTGACTGGCCACAGCAAGAAGCAGAGCTGGAGCCAGAAGCCTGGCTCCTGGAGCCAGAAGCCTCCAGCAGGCTGGAGGCCAGCTTGGGCAAAAAGTTAGTGAGACCTCATTCAGCACAATAAGGTGGGTGTGATGGTGTGTGCCTATCATTGTAGCTATTTTGCAGGAAAAAGTAAGAGGATAATGGTCCCATGGTAGCCCAGGCAAAAACTCAGGACCCTACCTGCAAAATAACTAAAGCAAAAAGGGCTAGAGGTGTGCCTCACTTGGTAAGAAGCTTGCCCAGCAAGCATGGGCCTTATGTTTAAAACTTTGTACTGCCCAAACAAAAATAAAAGCCAAAACAAAAGCAAAGGTAGAAAAGAAGATAAAAAGAAAGGAAGGAAGGAAGGAAGGAAGGAAGGAAGGAAGGGAAGGAGGGAGGAAACAATTCTAGCTGGGCTCTGGTAGCTCACACCTGTATTTCTTGCTACTCAGGAGTCTGAGATCTGAGGACTGAGGTCCAAAGCCAGCCTGGTCTGGAAAGATCATGAGATTCTTATCTCCAGTTAACTACCAAAAAGCTGGGAATGGCCTTGTGGAGCAAAGTGGTAGAGCTCTAGACATGAACGCAAAAGCTCAAGAACAGGCTGGGAAGTAGCATGTATGAAGCCCTGGGTTCGATTCCTCAGCACCACATACACAGAAAAAGCCGGAAGTGGTGCTGTGGCTCAAGTGGTAGAGTGCTAGCCTTGAGCAAAAGAAGCTCAGGACAGTGCCCAGGCCCTGAGTTCAAGCCCCAGGACTGGCAAAAAAAAAGAAAAAAAAGAAAGCTCAAGAACAGTGCCCAGGATCCTTTTCTTTTTTTTTGCTGGTCCTTGAGCTTGAACTCTGGGAACTAGGCACAATTTGAGTTTTTGTGCTCAAGGCTAGCACTCTACCCTTTGAGCCACAGCTCCACTGGTAGTTTATTATGTGGTGGGGTGGGTGGATGAGCAGCAGGGAGGGGTGCTTGCAGCTATATTAAGGCTCCTGGTTCAGCGGGCTTCCGCCCAAAGGAGAGAAGGTTAAATTGAGCAGCTCTGACTGCCCAGCAGGCATACCACCCCCCATCCTGGTCCATCCAGAACAGTGAAGGGGAAATGGGGCGGGGGAGGGAGGGGCCTGGGAGGGGCCGCCCCCACTGTGACCAGGCCTCCCTAACCCTCTGTGATCCTCCAAGCCCTCTGCTCCACTGCAGGGGACTTCACCTGTCCTGTCCCTCTGGCTGCCAACACCTCCCTGACTTGGCCCTTGCCTGCTGTGGCCCCTGATGGGGCTTCTGTATGGGTGCTTGGGTTACAGACACTAGTCACAGGCATTCCTCCCTCTACAGATGGGGAAACTGAGGCTCAGGCGTCAGGGCTGTGGCTGGTGCACGGCAGTGGGCATGCTCCTGTGCCCAGCCCTCGTTCAGCCCTCTGTGGCCCAGTGTTCTCCTCCGGGAGGAGGAAGGCCAAGCCCACGTCCATGCAGGGGTCAGGGCAGTCCTCAGGAGTCACACCACTGCCCGCAGGTCTCTCCACCTTCTGGGCCTGAGACCCCTGTGGTGGGTCTTTCTCAGAAGTTCTGGGGTGTGAATTTAGGATCTCACACCTGCTAAGCTGGTGCTTCACTACTTGAACCATGACTCTAGTCCTGTGCTTTGCCGGTTATTTTTGACATAGGGTCTTGTTCTCGCCTGGGCTTGTGTCTGAGCCGAGATCTGTCTCCTTCCGGCCTCCTGCTGCTGCTGACAGGCTGAGGGGCTGCCGGGGTTTTCCCACCAGCGACTGGGATGGCTGCGGTCAGCGGGCGCCCGTGGTGGTCGGCTTGGCGGACTGATGGTCTCCCAGGCTAGTGAGGCCCTCTGGAGGTGTCTGGGGACCCTGCCAGAGACAGTCAGATGCTGAGGGCTGTCACCTCACCGGGGAGTTCACCCTCCGGGCGGTGTGCACGGCAGGGCGCCCGGAGGAGGGGGCCGGTGGGTCCCCGAGGGTGCAGCTGGCCCTTCCTGCCCCTTTCTGCTCCACTCCCCGCCATGACGGACTGCTGCCCAAACCTTCTTCCCTTCCAGCTGTTCCACTGCAACAGATGCCGCTCCTTGGCTGGGGCCGGGTGCTGGGCGCGGCGGGCTTCACCTCCCCAGAGATGCAGGCCTGAGTCTGACTAGGCCGACTGTCCTCATGGCACTGCGGACCGTTGGTGGACCGCCGGAGGCCTGCGGGGCCCTGGCACTGGGCAACGGGGCGGTACCCCCTTGTGAGACCCAGGTGGGCCAGAGGTGGGTCTGAGGGCCCTGGCGGCCAGGACGGGGGCGTGGCTGCCAGGAAGGGGGCATGGCAGTCAGGACGGGGGCGTGGAGGCCAGGGCAGGGTGGTGGAGGCCAGGATGGGGGGCGTGGCTGCCAGGCAGGGGCGTGACTGTCAGGAAGGGGGCGTGGCTGCCAGGCCGGGGGCGTGGCGGTCAGGAAGGGGGTGTGGTGGCCAGGGGCAGTCCTGGTCCGGGTCCCCTTCGTCTGAGTGAGCCTTTCACCTCTCCTCATCTGGCCTCATCACTCGTGAATGGGCCTCAGCAAACCGCAGCAAGAGCTGTGCCTGTGCACAGCGCCCAGGCTGGTGGCCGCAGAGGGCGGAGGCCAGACCGGCTTCCTGCCCTGAGCCCAGGACCTCATGCAGGGCACCTGGAGGCTGACCGCAGCCCCTCGCAGCGCGCCCTCCGGGCCTCAGGCCCCACGGGGAGCCGCTCTCCCCACAAAGGTCCTATCCCGAGACTGAGCTGAACGTGTGGCTCTAAATGGGAGGTGCACTAGGGGCCGGCTTGCCGCTGTGCTATCGTGGGATGGCAGTATTCAAAAGATTGCTAAAATCATGGTGACGGAATTGTTTGTTTTTGTTTTAAAGCACTGTAGAAGGCATCACATTTTAAAAGTCCATGTTTCTGGCTCCCTTGGACAATCATGTCCTGCTGGAGAAAGTTAGCAATCAATGGGTGTAGCCCCCAAGGACGCCCCCTTTCCTCCCCTCCCTCCGCATCCCCGGCATCAGGTCCTCCGCAGCTAAGCTCCAGCCCAGAGACAGAGCTGGAGGACCAGGCTGCTGCGGGAGGGGTCTGCTGGGAAAGCAGCCTGACTGACAGTCCCAGCTGAGCTAGCTCTGAGGCCCTGCCACCTCCACTGCAACCCCCAAACTCTGCGTGGGGCTCAACAAGGCCTGCAGATGCTTTCTGCTACCTGCCAGCAATGGTCACGGCAAAAGGGTTCTATCAGAACAAGGCCCTTCACGGCCTTCTCTGGAATAAACATCGAAATAAATACACAAGTTCATGATGATTGCAAGGTGGACGGCGTTCCCTTGAGGGTGATGTCCAGTTCTGTGTGCAACCTGCACACATGCCTGGCCCTCCTGACCCTTTGAAGGGCCAGCACTCTGCACCATGGCTCCCTCCAGCCAACGTGGGGACCTTGGGGTTCGAGGAGGCCTGTGTCCACCCCTCACCTTGTTGCCTTCCTTGCCTCGGGTTTTGTTTTGCTTGGACACCTACCACAACCTGGAACAGTGTGGATGGTGAGCGGGAGCAAGAGTTCAAGTGGCTGAGGGCAGCAGAGAGGCTTCTGCAGGGCTTGGGGAGCCCCTAGCTGTCCATGTGGGCCGCAAGCCCTTTCCTCAACCATCTTCTTGCTCTGGTTAGTTCACAAAGTGCCACGCTGTGGAACTTGTGGCTCCTTTGGGAGGTTGGCTCTCCCGTGGGCCTGGTGGTCTCTGCTGTGCTGGAGTGAGGCAGGTGCAGGGGTGGATGTGGGCTGCTCTGGGGATGCTGCACCAGTGCTAGTTTGACGGGGTCCTAGGCCAAGGCCAGAGCACACCAGGCGTCCTGGCGCGGGGCCCCTCCAAGGCCGTCCTGAGGGCCCAGGGCTGTGGATGGGAAGGCAAAGTCCTCGGGCTCAAACTTGAACTCCAGGTGGCTGGGGGCCAGGGGGTCCTCCACCTGGCCGGATGCCTGCAGGGAGGACCGGGTGTTAGAATGCAGAGGTTGCACTGGCATCCCAGCGCGGTGAGCCTCCACACGGGGCTCTGGCTGCAGCCGCAGCAGGCTCGTGGGAAGGGCGCCACACTGGTGGCTGAGGCTAACTCCAGGAAGGGCCCCTGGGGTTCCCACCAGGCCTGGGTTGGCCAAGAAGTCAGCCAGGGTTCTCTGGGGCCCGGCCACAGGTCCTTGTTACCTGGGAGGTCATGCTGGGCCCGGAACACGTGGGGGACGCCAGGCTGGCCTCTGTTTTCAAAGTGGCGGCTGAGCTGTCTGTGCTGGGGACGGCAGACGGGGAAGCTGTCATGTTCGCTGTGGATCCTGGGAGGAAGGGGGTGGGGGTACTCACAGAAAGCAGATGCCAGATCTGGCCACACTTCCTGCCACGTGGCCCAGGGAGGTTTGGAGACTCCTTGGGATCACACAGCAAGCCCGGGGTGGGGGCTGGCGTGGCTTCCTCCACTGTGCTCACCCCACTCACCACAGCTAGCCAAGGCCCCCCCCGAAGGCCGGACGCCACGCACTCCACACCTGAGGAGCCCTTGGTCTTGGCTGTGTTCTTGGGCTTCCGTTTCCGCGTCTGAATACTTTCTTTTTTCATTGCCAGTGGCCGTGGCACCTGGAAGGAATGTGGGGTAGGGGGAGTCTGCTCACTTAGTCCATGCTTACCCCTGGGGCCCCCTCCCCCAGAACGGGTCCTCCTGGACTCCTGGGCCTGGCCCATCCTGAACAGCCCTATCTGCTCAGTGTCACCTCTGGGGCCACGTGGGCTCGGGCACAGGGGGTGTCACAGGGACAGACCAGGGTGTCCGGGGCTGCCAGGTGGCATGGCTGTGTCTGTCTGCACGGTGGGCGGGGCAGTGCCTGCTGTCAACAGGTGCACAGCCACCTCGGCCAGGCACCCAGTAGCCCTCAGCCACCTGCCTGCCCCCCGCCAGGCACCCAGCAGCCCTCAGCCACCTGCCTGCCCCCCGCCCCTGGGAGCCCGCCAGGCACCCAGCAGCCCTTAGCCACCTGCCTGCTCCTCTGCCCCCGGGCGCCCGCCAGGCACCCAGCAGCCCTCAGCCACCTGCCTGCCCCCTGCCAGGCACCCAGCAGCCCTCAGCCCCCCGCCAGGCACCCAGCAGCCCTCAGCCACCTGCCTGCCCCCTGCCAGGCACCCAGCAGCCCTCAGCCCCCCGCCAGGCACCCAGCAGCCCTCAGCCACCTGCCTGCCCCCCCGCCAGGCACCCAGCAGCCCTCAGCCACCTGCCTGCCCCCCCGCCAGGCACCCAGCAGCCCTCAGCCACCTGCCTGCCCCCCGCCCCTGGGAGCCCGCCAGGCACCCAGCAGCCCTCAGCCACCTGCCTGCCCCCGGCCCCCAGGCGCCCACCAGGGACGCGCTGGCGCCCACTCACCCCGTGCAGCTTCATGTAGAGGCCGCAGGCGTTGCACACCGGCTCGCCCTCCGCGTTGCGCCGCCAGAGCGTGGTGGTGGCCGTGTGGCAGTTGGAGCAGCAGAGGCCACTGCGGCGGGAGGAGGACTGTAGTGATGGAGCCAGTGTGAACCCCGGCCAGGGACCGCGGCGCCTGGGCTCGGGGCTGGGGAGGGGCTGGCTGCCCCTGTGAGCAGCGAATGCTGACTGCAGCGGAAAGCACGGAAGCTAGACTCAGGACTGACTGGCAGCTAAAGGGGCTCCACACCAGGGCGGGTGGGGCATTTAGAGTCCATGAGGTTGCCAGTCCTGCCTCTGACCGGCTGAGGACATGGTCTCCCTGCTCCTCTAAGCCCTCCAGCCCAGGACAGGTCCCTCCGCCTCTCTGTCTCTGCTTCCCGCTGGTAAAGGCGCGTGGGCCTTCCACAGTGGGCTGTGGCGCCCCAGCCATGAAGACACAGACATGTGGCTGTCATTTTTCTGGCCTTTCACCTACCCTGCATGGCTGGGTGGGGGCCTGGAAGGGGCCTGTGGCTTTGGGGTTCTGCTTCCACACATACCATATGGGGGAGTAGAACCCCAAAGCCACAGGCCCCTTCCAGAGGCCAGACCCAAGGGCAAGCTCACGGCTTGCTGTTCCCTGGGAACACTCTCCCTAGCTCCCCAGTGGATGGGGCCAGGCCTCTGTCCCCAGCAACCAGTGGACGGGGTGGTGGTGGATGGTGTAGGTGGTGGTAGATGAGGGTAGGTGGTGGTGGACAGGGTGGTGGTGGATGGGGTAGGTGGTGGATGGGGTAGGTGGTGGTGGATGGGGTAGGTGGTGGATGGGGTAGGTGGTGGTGGATGGGGTAGGTAGTGGATGGGGTAGGTGGTGGATGGGGTAGGTGGTGGTGGATGGGGTAGGTGGTGGATGGGGTAGGTGGTGGTGGATGGGGTAGGTGGTGGTGGATGGGTGTAGTGGTAAGGGGTAGGTCGTGGTGGATGGGGGTAGAGGGAGGTTGATGGGGGGGTAGGTGGTGGTGGGTGGGGGTAGAGGGAGGTTGATGGGGGGTAGGTGGTGGTGGATGGGGTAGGTGGTGGTGGATGGGGTAGGTGGTGGATGGGGTAGGTGGTGGTGGATGGGGTAGGTGGTGGTGGATGGGGTAGGTAGTGGATGGGGTAGGTGGTGGATGGGGTAGGTGGTGGTGGATGGGGTAGGTGGTGGATGGGGTAGGTGGTGGTGGATGGGTGTAGTGGTAAGGGGTAGGTCGTGGTGGATGGGGGTAGAGGGAGGTTGATGGGGGGGTAGGTGGTGGTGGGTGGGGGTGCATGGTGGTGGACTGGGGTAGGTTGTGGTGGGCGGCAGTAGGTGGTGGGTAGTTTGGGGGTAGATGGTGTCAGGTCTCTGCTCTCAGCCTCTATTCTACCTTTGTGTGCACTGCCCCCTGGACAGGGTACCAAGCCATGCAGAGGTGCTGTGTGCCCACCCGGCCCGTGGCTCCCAGCAAAGACTGACCCCTGTGCCCAATCCCACCAGAGCCCCCAGACCTCCCAGCACTGCGGCCTCCAGGATCCTGAGCCATGGGTCTGCTGGGACTCTGGGATCTAGACCTAGCAAGATGTTGGTGGCTCATGCTATAATCCTAGCTACTGAGGCTGAGATCTGAGGATCGTTGTTTGAAGCCAGCCTAGGCAGAAAAATATGAGCAATCCTACCTCTAATTAACCAACTAAAGGGCAGAAGTGGAGCTACAGCTCAAATGGCAGAGCACGGCCTTGAGCCAAGTGAGACCAGGGCCCTGAGTTTAAGCCCCAGTGCTCCCACGGGGGAAAACACCCCAAACACACAGACCTCGGCAACAAGGCTGGAGCTGCTGCCGCCCCAGGCCCAGCCACCTGCCCAGCCACGTCCCCAGTACAGCTCTGCCTCTCCTCTGCCTGGCCCTGGACCACACCCTGACCACGTCCGTCCCCGCTGCCCAGGCTGCAGATGAGGTGGGCTGTTCTCCCCACAGAGCATGATGGACACAGCCATGTCCCCAGCTGACTGGCCTGGCTGTGGAGACCCTCAGGAGTCCACTGACAGTGAGAGGCTTGGCGCCTCAGCCAGGGCTGCAGGCCCAGGCCCTCAGCGCACTGGGACAATCGGCAGCCAGTCCTTTGTTAGGCCGTCCCCTGCCCAGCTGGGGACTGTTTACGCAGCTGAAATCCACACCTGTTGGGTGTTCTGAATGTGACTCACGCAGGTCCCACTGCGGCCCCCACCTCCTGCAGTCTCCTTAGAGCGAGGAGAGCCACAGCCAGAGGTCCCTCTCTCCCTGACCCAGCCTGGGCCCCCAGGCACTTCGACACACATGCGTGTGTGTGCATACGCATGCCTACCTACATGCACACCTACAAGGGCGTGTGCATGTTACCCCAAGCCCTGCACAGTTGCCTGTTGCACACACGGAGCTGGTGCAGGCATGCAGTGCTCATGGGACAGAAAGCTCCCGGGGCGGGGGAGGGGGACGACAGGAAAGTCCGAAGAGACCTTTGAGTCTTTCTACAGCGACTGCTTTACTTCTATAAAGTTAAGGGCATGAGGGAATAGAATAGTCTCAGAAATGTGTCCTCACCTATCTCTTCCTGAACCTCACAACGGCTGTCATCTAGGAGGGAAACTAAGGCTCAGAGGTGCTGAGGGTCCAGAGCAGAGGGGGGCCCTGGTAGAACTTCCCCCTCTGCTGAGCACTGTGGGCGTACTCCCAACCCCCACCCTGACGAGGCCGCTGGCAGCCATCTGTCCACAGGGCACCCAGGCTGGCTGCTCTCAGGCCGCCCCACGCCAGGCCTCTCCTGGCTGCCTTTCTATTTTTTTTTTTTTTTAAGATGTTCTTTTTGAAAGAAGTTACTCTTCACGTCCAGCTCATCCAAGCCAGAGCCTTACCAAGCACCGGCCTTGTGTACATCTGAAGCTTCCACATAAACCATACGGTGAGCAGGCACCCTGGCTCTCGCCTGCAATCCCAGCGACTCAGGAGGCTCAGATCTGAGGATCAAAGCCAACCTGGGCAGGAAAGTCCGAGAGACTCTTACCTCCAATGAACCACCAGAAAACCAGACGTGGCGCTGTGGCTCAAAGTGGTAGAGCACTAGCCTTGAGCAAAAGAGCTCAGAGACAGTGCCCAGGCCCCAAGTTCAAGCCCCATGACCGACAAAAAGAAGTCAGTATGGTGGGTAGGGTGGATGTGGGCAGCACAGCCATGTGGTACTGTGGAGGGAACGGGCTGGAGGCCAGCTTGGGGGGGGAAGCAGAGGTGGAGCGCCAAGGGCAGAAGCTGTGGGTCACGGGGGTCTCTGCTATTGAGGGGCTCCTTTGAACCTGGATGGTCTCCACGAGCGGCGGGCACAGCCAGTCAGGGCCCTGGGCATGGGTGGGGGTCTCCGCGGTTCAGCACACAGCACACATTTAGCCGGCAAAGCACTGTGCTTGCTGCCTGAGGGCCAGGGGGCTTGCAGTGTGAGTCTCGAGGAGCGCAGGGAGAACTTGGGCTGAGTGAGCCTCGAAGGCCGAGCCGTCAGGGGCCAAGCTTACTTGCTGGCCCTCGTGACACTGGAGCTGGCACTAGAGTGAGCCTTGGGCTGCACACCTGCTGCCCGCTCTGGCCGTGGCTGGTGGGCTCTGGGCTGCAGCCGAGGCTCTGGTGCTCAGGGCAGTGGGCCTTGTCTGCGCATGGAGAGGGGGGTGCACTGCACAGCAGAGGGGTGTGGGGGGTCCCAGGGCCACTGTGGTGCTTGTCCCCACAGATCCCAGGTCTAAGGTATGAGGCATGCAGGAAAGCCAGGGAGCCTTGGTGCGGGGGAGGGGTGGGGTGGAGGGTGGAGGAGGGGAGAGGGACGCAGAGCGGCTTTTTGTCCCTTTCCCGTGTTCTTCTTGGTGACATGCCTACAATACTTATCATCATCCAGGACAGGTTTCTGCTGAGCAGGGGTCTGGCCACACCCTATGGTGAGTGTGGCTCAGCCGTGGGAAGTCTGGGTGAGGTGCTCCAGCCCAGACCCACAGCCCAGGGCCGGGGGCCCAGGGTCTCAGACTCTCAGGGCATCTATATCAAGCCTGGGCAAGGACAAGGGCTTAGCTCCCTGAGCTTTGTGGGGCCCCAGAGCTAGTCAAGGAGACCCCAGCTTCTCCCGGGAAAAAAGGGGAGCAGGGAGCACCCAAAGGCCCCGCCTGGCAAACACATCCTCAGCCTGTTCCATGACCAGGGCTGGACTAGGCCTGGATCCCAGGCTGCCGGGCGCTCCACTCTCCAGGGCCTGTGGTCCTGGGGAGGGGCAGGTGGGCAGGGATGCCTGGCCCAGGAAGCCTTCCCAAAGCTCCACCCCAAAGCCAGCCAAGACCTTCCACCAGCTCCACCACCTGTCCACCGAGGTCTCTACAGCACAGCATGGGACTGCTCCCAACCGTCCTGCTTCCTGCAGCTCTGAGTCTGCCACCCTGGGCTGTGGCTCGGGCAGCCCTGAGCAGGGCTGGGCTCTGCCTCTGCCTCCACGCTCAGCCTGGGGCCCCGGGTTTTGGGTGTGGTGTGCGTGTGTGTGTGTGTGTGTGCGTGTGTGCGCGCACGTGTGTGTGTGTGCGCGCGTGCGTGCGCATCTCTGTGAGGAGACAATAGCTATCTCCTGACCCTCCTGCCTGCTGGTTCATCCTGGTGCCTGGTCAGGGACTGGAATGGCAAGGGGGGAGGTGGACAAAGCCGAGGGGGCAGGTCTGCGGCCTGGGGAGGCTATGCCGGGCGGTCTGGGGTTCAGTCTCACAGGATCTGCGCCAGCTCTCTGTCCCTTTAATCCTGTTTCTCTCTGTGATGGTCACTAGGAAGCCGGACTAGGTGGTACTCACGGGGAGTGATGCGAGCAGATCCCCTGGGGAAGGGACCGGAGGGTGAAACAGGGTGTAGGGGAGCCCTCCCGGGAGAGACGGCTGGTGTCTGTGTGTCCAGCTCCTGCTTCCTGCCTGCCTCCTCGTGCTCAGCCAGGCCGGCCCCCAGCACAAGGTACCCCCGAGTTGCGGCCAAGGACCAGAGCGGGCTACACCCCAGCCCCGTCAGCTTCCCACCAGGTGCCTCGGGCTCACACCCCTACAGCAGAGGGCTCTGGGCCCACAACAGCCCTGCACAGGCTGGAGACCGACGGGGGCCACCACTGACCCGGTAACTCAAAAGCTCCTTTGTACACTTGAGTTAAGGGTTGGCCTGTGAGATGCTACAGCACAAAGCTTCTTGACCCCTCTGCCTGGGGCCTGGGGGCCCCTTGTCTCCCCAGCCCCACGCACGCACGCACGCCAGCAGGAACCGAAAGTGAAAACAAGTTCAATCAATAAGGAAGGGAGCCCCCTGAGGCCTGGTTTCCCAGAGACCCCTAAAAGTATGGGAGGAGAGTGCTCCCCAGGGTCGAAGGCCCGAAGATCCTCTCATTTAGGGACTTAACACGCACAGCAAAGCACCCCTCATCTCTGCTGGGTTCCATCCCCAGCCTGGCACTGGCCAGCCCGCGGCCATCACGGCCCAGTGACAAGGCTGTGCCCTCTGTGGCTGAGTGCTGAGCAGCCTGGCAGCACTGCAGGCCCCAAGTTCCGGGGCTGCTCAGGCTGAGCACATTAAGAGACCCTGCCTGCTTCCTGCTTCCTCCGCCATGCCAGGGGTCTTGGGCTGCCTGGGCTTTCTCCTGGACATGAAATCCCACCTCACTCTGGGGAGGCCTGCGGGAGCCAGGCCACCCCGTGTCCCCCCCCCGGCCCCCCAGTCCCCGCGCACGGCAGCACTCACCAGCCGCTTCTGTGGCCGCACTAGCGGCCTGTTGACGCCGTTCATCTTGTGATAGAGGCCGCAAGCGTTGCACAGGTAGTGGCCGGTGCCGTCGCGGCGCCACAGCGGCGTGGACAGGGCCCCGCAGTTGACGCACTCCCGGCCCTCACCCGGGAACTCCTCCAAGAAGTCGGACACTGCTGGACGAGCAGCCCGTGAGTCCCGTCCTGGGCGGCTCCCGGGAGCCAGGGGGCTGCGGGCTGACCCCTCCTGCCTGTCCAGTGCCTGTCTCATTTCCCTTTTTCCTTTTATTCGTAGAGAGAGTTGCTGCTTTAATAAGGTAGCCAGAGTGTGAATAAACTGAACTTTAGAGATGGCCCCGGCCTGAACCAGGGGCTGCACACCCATCTGTAGTTTTAACCCGCTTGGGAAGCAGAAATGTCTCCCCTGGAGAAGGGAAGGGACCAAAGGGCACTGCCCCATGCCACTATGTCCCCTCCCTGGCCCCCTAACTCCTCCTGCACCTCCTCTGCAAAGTGGAGGGGAGGTGGGTTGAGAGAACAAGATCTAAGAAGGGCTCTGGTGGCCTTACTGTCAGCTTTGTTGTGGTCACAACCACAGGACAGCACAGCTTCACCCACACCAGCAGGGTGAAGGGCTGCTCAGCCCCTCCAGGCCCAGCCAGGCGCCAGCGGTGCGGGGCGGGGGCGGGGTGAGGATCAATCATCACCCAGCTGGGGGTGGGCGCCAGGCATGGGCCTGCGCTGGGCGCCTGGGCCAGGGGAGCCAAAAGGCAGCTAAAAAGCGGGGGACCAGCAGCAAGTCCCCCACCAGCCCAGGGAGGCTCAAGCAGAGGCGGGGGCCTCGGAGTGGAGACTGCTGCTTAAAATACTCAGAGACCGGGTGGAGCAATTGCCCGCTCCACAGGCCTGAAGCGGAAGGCCGGAACGCGCTCTCCCACCGAGCCACCAGAGCCCAGCCTGAGACTGGACGCAGGTTTTCTCCGGCAGCCTGCTTAAACAAGCCAGTATCCATCTACACCTTCCTCAAAACCAGTTCCCAACCGCACTCTCCCAAGAGGCACAACGGAGCGTGCTGTTTTGGGTTTAGTTGGATGAAAAGGCGGAAGTGAACGAGCTCTCTCGCTCCTTCCTTCCTTCCATTCCTTCCTTTCTCCTTTCCTTCCTCTCTCCTTTCTTCCTTTCTCTTTCCTTCCTTTCCTTCCTTCCTTTCCTCTGTCCCCTTCTCCTCCTCTCCTCTCCTTCTCTGTAGTAATGCTAGGAGAAAACCGGCCAGGCGGCCTCCCCGCGGGCACAGCCTTCCACCGGAGCTAAGGCCACCAAGAGCGGCCGGCCGCGGGGAGGGAGCGCGCTTCGCAGGGAGCGGGTTTGGCCCCGCGCGCCCGCGCCCGTACTCAGCCCGTACTCACCGAAGGCCGCCCTGCGGCCCGCGAGGGCGGCCGGGTGGCCCTGCAGGCCGTGCAGCCCGTCGAGGGGTCCGGCGGCCCAGGACGGAGCCACGTCGGGGCTCCCGTAGGCCGGGTAGGTCGTGGGGTACGAGGCGCCCGCGGGCCGCCCCAGCGCCGGGTACGGCTCCCGGGGCAGCAGCGACCCCGGGTAGGCGGCGCCGTCCCGGGGCCCCGCGCCGCCCCCGCCGCCGCCGCCGGGGCCCGGGGAGCCGTGCGCGAAGGGGAACGCGGGGGCCCCGGGCGGCTGCGCGCTGCCCGGCCCGAAGGCGGCGTCCGCGGGGCCCGCGGGGGCCCAGGCCGCGTGCGCGGCGAGCGCGGGCGGCTGCGGGCGCGGCTCGCAGCCCGGCAGGTAGGGCAGCGCGGGGGGCGCGCGCGGCGGCGCGAACATCGGGGCGCCGGCGCCCGGCAGGAAGGCGCCCGGCTCGGCGAAGGGGGCCCGGCCGGGGCTCGCGGCCAGCGCCAGGCGCGGGTACATCCTCGCGCGGTCCTGCCCTGCGGGGAAGAGCGGCGGGCGTCGCGGTCACCGCGGGGCGCGCGTGGCGCCCGCCTGGGGCCCGGCAGGTGCGGCCTCCGGCGCGCGCGGCGGGCGGCGCCCGGCGGACCCGGGGCCGACGGGAGGGCCGGCCCGGAGCGGCGGGCGCTGCGTCCCGCCGCGGGGCCCCCTCCTCCGCGGCCCGGGCCCGGGGTGTCGGGCTGCTCGCGCGGGGCGGCGCGCGCCGCGGCGTGGGGAGCGGTGGCCGAGGCGCCGGGCCGGCCCGGGGCACTCACCGGGGCAGGGCCGGCGCGGCGCCCGCCGAGGTCAGTCGGGAGCGCGGGGCCCGGAGCCGGCCCGGGGCGGCTCTGCAGGGGACTGGGGCGCCCGGCCACCCCGCGCGCCCCGCCCCGCGCGCCTGCCCCTCCCTCCCGGAGGCCGCCCCTCCCTCGCCGCGGGGTCAGCGCCCGGCTTGGGCAGGGGTGCCACGTGACCCGGGCGGGCCGCCGGCGGCGGGACGGGCGCGGGGGTCGCTCGGGCCACCCGCGGAGCGAGGAGAGGGCCGGGCTGGCTCGGAGCACGGACCTCACCCGTCCATCCCTCTGTCCGTCCGCAGCCCCAGCGCCCCGATCCCTCCCCGCCGGGCCCGCGCCGGCGCGCGGGGCTGTGGACACGCGGGACTGGGGGGGGGGGCATGTCGCTTTCCGCACTCCCGGAGGAGCTCAGGATCTGCTCAATTGTGCGGACCGCCGGCCTGGCTCGGGCAATGTAGCACCCACCGGGCACACTGGCTGGGTATACCACTGGCCAGCCTGCGCTCTCGTCCCTGGGAGCCTCACAGTGTCCCCCGTGCCAGCCATCAGTACTACCGGAGCACCAGTCCCAACGGGGCCCACGGGCCATGGGGCCAGCCCCAGAGGGCCTTGGGGCCCTGCAGCTCCCAGCGCCCAGCCTACGGTAAGGCGGTCAGGGAGGTAAGACCCCCTGGGACTCGGGCAGGCGAGGCCCCGCGTGCAGGGTGTCCCCACCCCCTTCATGGGTGGCTTGGGTCTCCTGGCCGCACCATTAGGTCCCGGAGGGATAGCACAGCGGCCAGAAGACCAGAGCGGCCCTGGGCATCGCCCTCAGCTCAGCTGGGCTCAGGGGGTGGGGGAAGGCTGGGCTGTCTCTTGGGATTAAGGGTGGGGGTGGAGTCTGGCTGGAAGCTGGGAAGGCCTCGGGCAGGCACAACCCCCACTTGTACTCTAGGCCTGGTGGTTTCACCAAGAGATCAAGACTCTGTGAGAAGACAGGCTGGGGTGCAGGAATCTGTGCCCCTCCAGCCCTTGCCCTTCACCCTTCAACCCCCGCCCCACACACCTCCCCCAACTCCACTCCTCTAGCTCTACTGCATGCAGAACACTGTTGCAGGCTTTGTCTGTGTGGGGAGCTTCCTCACCTTTGAAGGGACCCCAAGGACTCCAGGCCCTGCAGCTAGAGAGCTCTGTGTCCCCATCCCAGAGCCACAGCTGTGCTGCTTTGCTGCGCTGAATTCTGGATCCTTAGCAAAGTGGGGAGATGCTCCTGGGAGCTGGCATGAAGTAAAGAGGGGCAGGTAACTTGCTGGGGGCTGAGCACCCCACAAAGAAAGTTCTGGAGGAAAAGGATAGACGTGGAAAACCTGGGCTCCTGCTCCCAGGCTGCAGAAGGACTTGGAGTTTTTGCTTGGAATACAATCTGTGAAGACCAGAAGTAGAAAGGAGCATTTTTATTTTTACCTGGAGAGCTCACGTTTTAGTTCTCACACTAACCTCTCTAGGGAGCAGATACTGTTAATACTTCTGCTTAGGAAGGAGATCTCACCTTTTGAGGGCTTCTAGGAGTGGGGACCAGGATCAACGGGGGAGGGGCGCACCCGGCCCGACACTGGCTGTGATGGTATCTGATGCCTTAACTGGACCCTTCTTGATTCAAGCCCCAAAGCCCAGGTCTCAGCACTGTGACGTGGGCTCCCGGCCCCTCAGGAGGGAGCAGGCCCCACGTCAGGCGCCTGGCCCAGCAGCCCGGCTCCATTTCCTGCTGTCCAAGTGGTGACTCCCTGCTCTTCCAGACCCTCCCGGCACGGCTGTCTGGCTGCGGGGGGTCTGGCAGTGGGACACTAGCGCCTGCCCCCACAGTGACTTTGGGGAGGAATTAGTGGGACCAGGGACCAGGAGCGCCTGGCCTGGCCTGGGTGGAGCGCTGGCACTCGGCACACCTTGGTGAGGCCTCCCTCCAGCAGGTGGATGGAGGGGAGCCCTGGAGCCAGGACCACACTGCTGTGAGCAGAGGAACAGGAGGAGTTTTTGCCTGGCCCATCATGACCTCACACTGCCCCCTGTCATGATGTCACACTGCCCCTGTCATGACGTCACACTGCCCCTGTCATGACCTCACACTGCCCCTGTCATGACGTCACACTGCCCCTGTCATGATGCCACACTGCCCCTGTCATGACGTCACACTGCCCCCTGTCATGATGTCACACCGCCCCCTGTCATGACGTCACACTGCCCCTGTCATGATGTCACACTGCCCCTGTCATGACGTCACACTGCCCCATGTCATGATGCCACACTGCCCCTGTCATGACGTCACACTGCCCCCTGTCATGATGTCACACTGCCCCTGTCATGACGTCACACTGCCCCCTGTCATGATGTCACACTGCCCCGTCATGATGTCACACTGTCCCTGTCATGACGTCACACTGCCCCTGTCATGACCTCACACTGCCCCTGTCATGACCTCACACTGCCCCTGTCATGATGTCACACTGTCCCTGTCATGACGTCACACTGCCCCTGTCATGACCTCACACTGCCCCTGTCATGACCTCACACTGCCCCTGTCATGATGTCACACTGTCCCTGTCATGATGTCACACTGCCCCTGTCATGACGCCACACTGCCCCTGTCATGACGTCACACTGCCCCTGTCATGATGCCACACTGCCCCTGTCATGATGTCACACTGCCCCCTGTCATGACGTCACACTGCCCCTGTCATGACGTCACACTGCCCCCTGTCATGACGTCACACTGCCCCTGTCATGATGTCACACTGCCCCTGTCATGATGTCACACTGCCCCTGTCATGACGTCACACTGCCCCCTGTCATGATGTCACACCGCCCCCTGTCATGACGTCACACTGCCCCTGTCATGATGTCACACTGCCCCTGTCATGACGTCACACTGCCCCTGTCATGATGTCACACTGCCCCCTGTCATGACGTCACACTGCCCCTGTCATGATGTCACACTGCCCCTGTCATGATGTCACACTGCCCCTGTCATGACGTCACACTGCCCCCTGTCATGATGTCACACCGCCCCCTGTCATGATGTCACACTGCCCCTGTCATGATGTCACACTGCCCCTGTCATGATGTCACACTGCCCCGTCATGACGTCACACTGTCCCTGTCATGACGTCACACTGCCCCTGTCATGACCTCACACTGCCCCTGTCATGATGTCACACTGTCCCTGTCATGATGTCACACTGCCCCTGTCATGACGCCACACTGCCCCTGTCATGACGTCACACTGCCCCCTGTCATGACCTCACACTGCCCCTGTCATGATGTCACACTGCCCCTGTCATGACGTCACACTGCCCCTGTCATGACGTCACACTGCCCCCTGTCATGACGTCACACTGCCCCTGTCATGACGTCACACTGCCCCTGTCATGATGTCACACTGCCCCTGTCATGACGTCACACTGCCCCTGTCATGACGCCACACTGCCCCTGTCATGATGCCACACTGCCCCTGTCATGACGTCACACCGCCCCTGTCATGATGTCACACTGCCCCTGTCATGACGTCACACTGCCCCCTGTCATGACGTCACACTGCCCCCTGTCATGATGTCACACTGCCCCGTCATGACGTCACACTGCCCCTGTCATGATGTCACACTGCCCCTGTCATGATGTCACACTGCCCCTGTCATGATGTCACACTGTCCCTGTCATGATGTCACACTGTCCCCTGTCATGACGTCACACTGCCCCTGTCATGATGTCACACTGCCCCCTGTCATGATGTCACACTGCCACTGTCATGACGTCACACTGCCCCTGTCATGACGTCACACTGTCCCTGTCATGACGTCACACTGCCCCCTGTCATGACGTCACACTGCCCCGTCATGATGTCACACTGTCCCTGTCATGACGTCACACTGCCCCTGTCATGACCTCACACTGCCCCTGTCATGACCTCACACTGCCCCTGTCATGATGTCACACTGCCCCTGTCATGATGTCACACTGCCCCTGTCATGACGTCACACTGCCCCGTCATGATGTCACACTGTCCCTGTCATGACGTCACACTGCCCCTGTCATGACCTCACACTGCCCCTGTCATGACCTCACACTGCCCCTGTCATGATGTCACACTGTCCCTGTCATGATGTCACACTGCCCCTGTCATGACGCCACACTGCCCCTGTCATGACGTCACACTGCCCCCTGTCATGACGTCACACTGCCCCTGTCATGACGTCACACTGCCCCCTGTCATGACGTCACACTGCCCCTGTCATGATGTCACACTGTCCCCTGTCATGATGTCACACAGCCCCTGTCATGACGTCACACCGCCCCCTGTCATGACCTCACACTGCCCCTGTCATGACGTCACACTGTCCCTGTCATGACGTCACACTGCCCCCTGTCATGACGTCACACTGCCCCTGTCATGACGTCACACTGCCCCTGTCATGACGCCACACTGCCCCTGTCATGATGCCACACTGCCCCTGTCATGACGTCACACTGCCCCGTCATGACGTCACACTGCCCCTGTCATGATGTCACACTGCCCCTGTCATGATGTCACACTGCCCCTGTCATGATGTCACACTGCCCCTGTCATGATGTCACACTGTCCCTGTCATGATGTCACACTGTCCCCTGTCATGACGTCACACTGCCCCTGTCATGATGTCACACTGTCCCTGTCATGATGTCACACTGCCCCTGTCATGACATCACACTGCCCCCTGTCATGACGTCACACTGCCCCTGTCATGACGTCACACTGCCCCTGTCATGATGTCACACTGTCCCCTGTCATGACGTCACACTGCCCCTGTCATGATGTCACACTGCCCCTGTCATGACGTCACACCGCCCCCTGTCATGACGTCACACCGGCCCCTGTCATGACGTCACACTGCCCCCTGTCATGATGTCACACTGCCCCTGTCATGACGTCACACCGCCCCTGTCATGACGTCACACTGCCCCTGTCATGACGTCACACCGCCCCTGTAATGATGTCACACTGCCCCTGTCATGACGTCACACTGCCCCTGTCATGATGTCACACCGCCCCCTGTCATGACGTCACACCGCCCCTGTCATGATGTCACACTGCCCCTGTCATGACGCCACACTGCCCCTGTCATGATGCCACACTGCCCCTATCATGACGTCACACTGCCCCTGTCATGATGTCACACTGCCCCTGTCATGATGTCACACTGCCCCTGTCATGACGTCACACTGCCCCTGTCATGACGTCGCACTGCCCCTGTCATGACCTCACACTGCCCCCTGTCATGACGTCACACCGCCCCTGTCATGACGTCACACTGCCCCTGTCATGACGTCACACTGCCCCTGTCATGATGTCACACAGCCCCTGTCATGATGTCACACTGCCCCTGTCATGACCTCACACTGCCCCCTGTCATGACGTCACACCGCCCCTGTCATGACGTCACACTGCCCCTGTCATGATGTCACACTGCCCCTGTCATGACCTCACACTGCCCCTGTCATGACGTCACACTGCCCCTGTCATGATGCCACACTGCCCCTGTCATGATGTCACACTGTCCCTGTCATGATGTCACACTGCCCCTGTCATGACGTCACACTGTCCCTGTCATGATGTCACACTGCCCCTGTCATGACCTCACACTGCCCCTGTCATGACGTCACACTGCCCCTGTCATGACGTCACACTGCCCCCTGTCATGACGTCACACTGCCCCCTGTCATGACGCCACACTGCCCCTGTCATGACGCCACACTGCCCCCTGTCATGATGTCACACTGCCCCTGTCATGACCTCACACTGCCCCTGTCATGACGTCACACTGCCCCTGTCATGATGCCACACTGCCCCTGTCATGACGTCACACTGTCCCTGTCATGACGCCACACTGCCCCCTGTCATGATGTCACACTGCCCCCTGTCATGATGTCACACTGCCCCCTGTCATGATGTCACACTGCCCCTGTCATGATGTCACACTGCCCCGTCATGACGCCACACTGCCCCTGTCATGACGTCACACTGCCCCGTCATGATGTCACACTGCCCCTGTCATGACGTCACACTGCCCCTGTCATGACGTCACACTGCCCCGTCATGACGTCACACTGCCCCTGTCATGATGTCACACTGCCCCGTCATGACGTCACACTGCCCCTGTCATGATGTCACACTGCCCCGTCATGACGTCACACTGTCCCTGTCATGATGCCACACTGCCCCTGTCATGACGTCACACTGCCCCGTCATGACGTCACACTGCCCCTGTCATGATGTCACACCGCCCCCTGTCATGACGTCACACCGCCCCTGTCATGATGTCACACTGCCCCTGTCATGACGCCACACTGCCCCTGTCATGATGCCACACTGCCCCTATCATGACGTCACACTGCCCCTGTCATGATGTCACACTGCCCCCTGTCATGACGTCACACTGTCCCTGTCATGACGTCACACTGCCCCTGTCATGACGTCACACTGTCCCTGTCATGATGTCACACTGTCCCTGTCATGACGCCGCACTGCCCCTGTCATGACGTCACACTGCCCCTGTCATGACGTCACACTGCCCCTGTCATGACGTCACACTGTCCCTGTCATGATGCCACACTGCCCCTGTCATGACGTCACACTGCCCCGTCATGACGCCACACTGCCCCGTCATGACGTCACACTGCCCCCTGTCATGACGTCACACTGCCCCTGTCATGACGCCACACTGCCCCTGTCATGATGTCACACTGCCCCTGTCATGATGTCACACTGCCCCGTCATGACGTCACACTGTCCCTGTCATGATGTCACATGCCCCTGTCATGACGTCACACTGTCCCTGTCATGACGTCACACTGTCCCTGTCATGATGTCACACTGCCCCGTCATGACGTCACACTGCCCCTGTCATGATGTCACACTGCCCCGTCATGACGTCACACTGTCCATGTCATGATGTCACATGCCCCTGTCATGACGTCACACTGTCCCTGTCATGACGTCACACTGCCCCGTCATGACGCCACACTGCCCCGTCATGACGTCACACTGCCCCTGTCATGACGCCACACTGCCCCTGTCATGATGTCACACTGCCCCTGTCATGATGCCACACTGCCCCTGTCATGACGTCACACTGCCCCTGTCATGACGTCACACTGCCCGTCATGACGTCACACTGCCCCTGTCATGATGTCACACTGCCCCTGTCATGACGTCACACTGCCCCGTCATGACGCCACACTGCCCCGTCATGACGTCACACTGCCCCTGTCATGACGTCACACTGCCCCGTCATGACGCCACACTGCCCCTGTCATGATGTCACACTGCCCCTGTCATGACGCCACACTGCCCCTGTCATGACGTCACACTGCCCCTGTCATGACGTCACACTGCCCCTGTCATGATGTCACACTGCCCCGTCATGACGCCACACTGCCCCTGTCATGATGTCACACTGCCCCTGTCATGATGTCACACTGCCCCGTCATGACGTCACACTGTCCCTGTCATGATGTCACATGCCCCTGTCATGACGTCACACTGTCCCTGTCATGACGTCACACTGTCCCTGTCATGACGCCACACTGCCCCTGTCATGACGCCACACTGCCCCTGTCATGACGTCACACTGCCCCTGTCATGATGTCACACTGCCCCTGTCATGACGTCACACTGTCCCCTGTCATGATGTCACACTGCCCGTGTCATGATGTCACACTGCCCCTGTCATGATGCCACACTGCCCCTGTCATGACGTCACACTGCCCCCTGTCATGACGTCACACTGCCCCCTGTCATGACGTCACACTGCCCCTGTCATGATGTCACACTGCCCCCTGTCATGATGTCACACTGCCCCCTGTCATGATGTCACACTGCCCGTGTCATGATGTCACACTGCCCCTGTCATGATGTCACACTGTCCCTGTCATGACGCCACACTGCCCCTGTCATGACGCCACACTGCCCCTGTCATGACGTCACACTGCCCCCTGTCATGACGCCACACTGCCCCTGTCATGACGTCACACGGCCCCTGTCATGACGTCACACTGCCCCCTGTCATGACGCCGCACTGTCCCTGTCATGACGCCACACTGCCCCTGTCATGACGCCACACTGCCCCTGTCATGACGTCACACTGCCCCTGTCATGATGTCACACTGCCCCTGTCATGACGTCACACTGTCCCCTGTCATGATGTCACACTGCCCGTGTCATGATGTCACACTGCCCCTGTCATGATGCCACACTGCCCCTGTCATGACGTCACACTGCCCCCTGTCATGACGTCACACTGCCCCCTGTCATGACGTCACACTGCCCCTGTCATGATGTCACACTGCCCCCTGTCATGATGTCACACTGCCCCCTGTCATGATGTCACACTGCCCGTGTCATGATGTCACACTGCCCCTGTCATGATGTCACACTGTCCCTGTCATGACGCCACACTGCCCCTGTCATGACGCCACACTGCCCCTGTCATGACGTCACACTGCCCCCTGTCATGACGCCACACTGCCCCCTGTCATGACGTCACACTGCCCCGTCATGATGTCACACTGCCCCTGTCATGACGTCACACTGCCCCGTCATGACGTCACACTGCCCCTGTCATGACGCCACACTGCCCCTGTCATGACGTCACACCGCCCCCTGTCATGACGTCACACTGCCCCTGTCATGATGTCACACTGCCCCTGTCATGACGTCACACTGCCCCTGTCATGACCTCACACTGCCCCTGTCATGATGTCACACTGCCCCTGTCATGACGTCACACTGCCCCTGTCATGACGTCACACTGCCCCTGTCATGACGCCACACTGCCCCTGTCATGACGTCACACTGCCCCTGTCATGACGCCGCACTGCCCCCTGTCATGACGCCGCACTGCCCCTGTCATGATGTCACACTGCCCCTGTCATGACGCCGCACTGTCCCTGTCATGATGTCGCACTGCCCCGTCATGACGCCACACTGCCCCTGTCATGACGTCACACCGCCCCCTGTCATGACGCCACACTGCCCCTGTCATGACGTCACACTGCCCCCTGTCATGACGCCACACTGCCCCTGTCATGACGCCACACTGCCCCTGTCATGATGTCACACTGCCCCGTCATGATGTCACACTGCCCCTGTCATGACGTCACACTGCCCCGTCATGACGTCACACTGCCCCTGTCATGACGCCACACTGCCCCCTGTCATGACGCCACACTGCCCCTGTCATGACGCCACACTGCCCCTGTCATGATGTCACACTGCCCCTGTCATGATGTCACACTGTCCCTGTCATGACGTCACACTGCCCCTGTCATGATGCCACACTGCCCCTGTCATGACGTCACACTGTCCCTGTCATGACGTCACACTGCCCCTGTCATGACGTCACACTGCCCCTGTCATGATGTCACACTGCCCCTGTCATGACGTCACACTGCCCCTGTCATGACGTCACACTGCCCCTGTCATGATGTCACACTGCCCCTGTCATGACCTCACACTGCCCCTGTCATGACGTCACACTGCCCCTGTCATGACCTCACACTGCCCCTGTCATGACCTCACACTGCCCCTGTCATGATGCCACACTGCCCCTGTCATGATGTCACATGCCCCTGTCATGACGTCACACTGCCCCTGTCATGACGTCACACTGCCCCTGTCATGACGTCACACTGCCCCTGTCATGACGTCACACTGCCCCCTGTCATGACGCCACACTGCCCCCTGTCATGACGTCACACTGCCCCCTGTCATGATGTCACACTGCCCCTGTCATGATGTCACACTGTCCCTGTCATGACGTCACACTGTCCCTGTCATGACGTCACACTGCCCCTGTCATGACGTCACACTGCCCCTGTCATGATGTCACACTGCCCCTGTCATGACGTCACACTGCCCCTGTCATGACGCCGCACTGCCCCTGTCATGATGTCACACTGCCCCTGTCATGATGTCACACTGCCCCCTGTCATGACGCCGCACTGTCCCTGTCATGATGTCGCACTGCCCCTGTCATGATGTCACACTGCCCCGTCATGATGTCACACTGCCCCCTGTCATGACGTCACACTGCCCCTGTCATGACGTCACACTGCCCCTGTCATGACGTCACACTGTCCCTGTCATGACGTCACACTGTCCCTGTCATGATGTCACACTGTCCCTGTCATGACGTCACACTGCCCCTGTCATGACGTCACACTGCCCCTGTCATGACGTCACACTGCCCCTGTCATGATGTCACACTGCCCCCTGTCATGATGTCACACTGCCCCTGTCATGACCTCACACTGCCCCCTGTCATGATGTCACACTGCCTCTGTCATGACGTCACACTGCCCCTGTCATGATGTCACACTGCCCCCTGTCATGATGTCACACTGCCTCTGTCATGATGTCACACTGCCCCCTGTCGTGATGTCATACTATCCCCTGTCATGATGTCACACTGCCCCCTGTCATGATGTCACATTATCCCCTGTCATGACGTCACACTGCCCCTGTCATGATGTCACACTGCCCCTGTCATGATGTCACACTGCTCCCCCCCAGCCCAGCTGGGTGTGAGGTGGACTTCCTGCCCCAGAGACCGGAGAGAGCCATGTGCTGAGCCCCTGTGACTGAGCAGTCACGCTCTGTGATCCTGGGCTGACCGGGCTGTGGGGCTGAGGTGACCGCCCGGCCTGCTGGGCATGGCAGTGGGCTCCTCCCAGCCTCTCAGGCTCTGGGGTTCGGTCCACTTCAGGCTGTCACTCGCCCGGCACCCTCCCCCTCCCCCAAGTAAAGCATGCACATACACAGCCCGCCTTCCTGGTTGAGGGAACATGGGAGTCAGGGCCGTGGGCAGGCCCCTCATCACAGGTCCCAGACCCGGTCCTCCTGTGCAGACACACACTCCGTCCTTCTGTGCAGACACACACTCCTGTCCTTCTGTGCAGACACACACTCCTGTCCTACTGTGCAGACACACACTCCTGTCCTACTGTGCAGACACACACTCCTGTCCTACTGTGCAGACACACACTTGGTCATCCTGTGGAGACACACACTCCTGTGGGGAGTGGCCCCGCGTGGCCAGCGTGGCTCTTCCACAGCTTCCTGCCCCGGCCGGTGCCACCCATCTGGTTGGCTTGGTGCACGGGGCCCCTCTGCCGCTCTGCCTGGCCCGGGGACCAGGCTGGGCAGCTCACCTGCCCAGTGCAGCTGGCTCTTCCAGACTCAGGGGGAGGCGAGCAAGCCAGGGGAGGAAGGCCTTGCTCTGCCATCCGCAGGGAGCTGAGGAGGGGAGGGAGGGGAGGCCTGCTCAGGGCTCCCTGACTCATGCACCGCGGTCCACAGAGCGGGATTCCAGAGTTCTCCAAGGCCCGTGGAGTCGGCAGAGGTGAGGGCTGTGTGTGTACGCATGCATCATGTGTGTGTGTGTTTGTCTGTGCCGCTTGTAGGACCCCATGCTCTTCTGGGCTTTTTTGCTCACAGCTTTTCTATCCCTGGAGCCCCGGCTGCGGTGCAGAGGTGGGCACTCTTGGGGATGGTCCGCCTGGGAGGGGGAGGGGCCTCCTGGGTTCAGGGTCTGGGTGACCACAGGGGCTCAAGTGGTGCTCCTGCTGTGGGCACGCAAGCCCCCCCCCCCCGCCCCCTGTGCAGGCAGCCTCAGACTCTGGCCCCTCTGGCTGCCGCCTGTGCCTGAGCCGGGGAGCCCGTGAGCCGGGGCAGGGCTGGGTGAGCCGGGGCAGGGCTGGGCTGCGCTGTGGCCTGGGTCCCTCTGAGCGGCCTGTGTTGGGCATTCCCTGAGTGGCCCCCAGAACCCAGCTCAGCTCGGGGACGTGGCCACACCTCGGCTCCTTGAGGACGTGGGGCAGGCAGGACTCACACCCACTTCACAGATGGGAAAACATGGTCGTGGCTGGCAGCGCCTGAGGCAGCCCCTGGGCCCCAGCCCGTGTTCTCTGGACCCCGCTCCCTTCCATAGCCCCCGCTCCCCTTACCTGCTCCACGAATGCCACCCCGTACCCCGCAGGCTGCCCCGGAGGTCTGCAGCCCTTCAAGTCTAGGCCTGGAGGGGCTCCATCAGCTCCTGGGGCCTCACCGTGGGTGCAGCCGCACCGTGGGTGACAGAACCAGACAACCAGGCGGCGCTGGCGCTGGCTGCTGAGAACGGCCAGGGAAGGGGAGCCGTCAGGCTGCAGGTCCTGTGTGAAACCGGATCTGCGTTCAAAGCCTTCCTGGCTGCGTGCTCAGCCTCCGGCAGGCCAGGCAGGCCCCTGGCCGGACGGCCTGGAGGCCACTCGGTGTCCAGTGGCTGTCAGGGGCTGGGCGGGTTTCTCGCCTTTGTCTTCAGAGGTTGTGGTGGCAGTGTCCTGTCGCTGGGTGTGCTCTGTCCAGGGACGGGAGCAAGGTGGGTGCGGGGGGGTGGGTGGGAGGGGGTCTGGTGAGGAGAGGGGAGCGTGGCTTTCTGTGGCTGCCCTGCCTCTGAGCCCCAGTGAAGACAAGCAGGAGACCAGGTCCCATTCCTGATCGCCTGCTGTGAGGTGGACTGAAGGTGACTTTACCCAGAGCCCCTGGTGATGGGGGGCGTGGGGTAGGGGAGGGGCGTGGGAGAAGGGGTGGGAGTAGGGCAGTAAACCAGCCCGCCCGCCTGCCCGCCCGCCCACCCGCCCTGAGTAAGACCGGGAATCTGGCTGCCTGGTCTGTGTGTTCTACTTTGCTGGAGAAGATTAGAAATAAAAGCCATCCATCACCCAGTGGCATGGTGTTTGACTGAAAATGGGGCATAGCTGGGAAGCAGCGGGAGCTCCTCTGGCCTTTACCCGCCCGCCCGCTCGCTCGGAGAGGCTCAGGACTCGCTCGCTCGGAGAGGCTCAGGACTCACTCGCTGGGAGAGGCTCAGGACTCGCTCGCTCGGAGAGGCTCAGGACTCGCTCGCTGGGAGAGGCTCAGGACTCACTCGCTGGGAGAGGCTCAGGACTCGCTCGCTCGGAGAGGCTCAGGACTCGCTCGCTGGGAGAGGCTCAGGACTCAGCGTGGCTGCTCACCTGTCCCCTCCCTGTTTTGTGTAGGAGTCAGCTTTCACTAAGTTCCTGTCCGCCCCCCTCCCAGACCCCACTCTCTCCACTCCTCTGCAGGCTGAGGCCTAAAGACCAAGGTTTCCACCTCTGCCCCGACCCACCGGAGTGTGCCCACTCATTTCCCAGGTCTCCACCTCCGCGCCGACCCACTGGAGTGCGCTCATTCATCCGGTCAAGCCAAGGGACCAGGGACCTGTCCCCGGCCCCCTGCAGCTGGGCACAGCAGGCCTCCCAGGACAGACTCCCAGGGGGTGGCTTGGAACACGGCCTCATCGCTGCAGGGAGCGGTCAGGGACCTGTGGCTGCGAAAGGGCTGGGGCTTCCCCGAACCACAGGGCTGCCCACCTGTGCGCCTGGACTCTGGGGGGGCCACCGCTTGGGTCTAGCCAGCTGGACTGCAGATCCTTTGAAGTCTTCCCTGGCCAGGCTGCTCCTGGCAGGAGATACGCTCCACCTCAGCCACATGACCTCTGCAGGGTTTCAGGGTGGGTTTTACCGTGGACACACGGGCAGCCAATGAGCCCCCCCCCGCCCCCCAGACAGTGCTGTGAGCTCTGCCTGGCTCCTGCAATACAGGAATCCTCTTCCCTTCCCTCCCTCTCTCCCTCTCATCCCAATCTGGCCTCCAGCTTGTGATCCTCCTGCCTCAGCCTCCCAAGTATGCCACCAACACCCATCTCATTTTCTGTTGCCTTAAAAACAAGTCTTGCTTTTCTTCTCTTCTGTCTCTGCCTTCTCGCTCATCCCATGTCTGGGCTGCCTGCCCCTTCTTTCTTCTCTCTGCTCCTCATCCAGGCTGGGCCTGCAGGCCTCCTGAGCTTCCAGGAGGAGCGTGGTGCTTGTCGGCAGTGCAGAATCTCTCTCCCAGCTCTGGGGAGAGGCTGGCCCAGGAGCTCTTGCCCTCTGCCTGCCCCAGCGGGTTTCCTGGCTGACAGGGAGCTTATCAGACGGGGCTTGTATCTGCTCAGTGTAGAGGCTTGTGGAGTGTCAGGGCCGTGAGCCCGGCCCTGCTGGCGCCGCAGGACAGGATACGAGAGCCAAGCAGGGAGATGAAGAGGCTTCCCAAGGCGTCCTAGTCCAGATAGAAGGGAAGATGCCTGGGGGAGGGGAGGATAGTGCCTGTGTGGCTCTTGCCTCTGTTCTTTATTTTAATGTTTTTTTTTTATTAGTGTGGATTAATTGTGAGGTGCTTATCACTGCCCCATTCCCCCCTTTAAAGCAATTTTAACAGATTTCGTTATTTTTACCTTCTTACAAGCCTATGAAGTACTTTCCTGATTTCACCCCTCAGTCTCCCTAATTTACAGTCATGTCATTAAAAAAAAAATATCTAGATTCTGCATCTGAGAGAGAACATTCAGTATTTGTCTTCCTCGGTCTGGCTTATTTCAATCAACACGATTTCCAGTTCCACCCGTTTTCCTGCAGACAACATAATTTCATTCTTCTTTCTGACCAAATAACACTCTATTGTGTGTCTATAGCCACTTTCTTTATCCATTCATGAGCTGGTAGGCCCCGGCCGAGGCTGTCCCTGTCTCCTGTGAATATTGCTGCTGTGAACGTGGTGTGCAGGGATCTCTCTTGTACGATGATTCACACCCTTCAGATATGTGCCCACAGATGGACATCCACCTCAGGATTATGTGGTAGTTCTGTTTTTAGGTTTTTGAGGAACCTCCATACTGATTTCCATAGTGCAATGCTTACCTTTTATTTCCATGTTTTAGCTTTGCATTACACACATTTTCAACAAATAGTGCATTGATAACCTGGAAATATAAATGCAAAGAAAAATAGCATTTTCATACAGTCTGGCGGAGTATGCTCTCAATACCACGCATGCCCCGAGGGCTGGGCCGTGGATGGCCCCTTGGGGCTGCTGAGCCCCTGGCACTGGCTGGATTATGTGGAATGTGGCTGCACGCTGGGCTGAGCTTTGCTGGCCCTGGTGGCAGGTGCTGCCTTTGTTGGGGCGGTTCCTGAGCCCAAGTTCCTGACTTCAGTGCTGCTGTCATGAGGAAATGGAAGAATGTATGCCAGGAATACTGTTGGTGTCCAGATGGCATGCCAGGAAGACAGTCCTGCTGCTGCTGACTTCCTGGCCAGGAAAGCCCCAGGGGAGGCCACTGGGCAGGGCCACTCCTGCCCTGTCCCATCGACGGGACTGTGGGGCCAGCCTGCCGAGAGCTCACTGGAGCTGTGTGGATGACTGTCGTAGGCCATCTTCACGACGGTTCCTTGGCCAGTGGCTGCTGGGGCCCAGGCCGGGCCCCACCTGGTGGGGGCCAGCCTGTCCTCCTGGCCAGGAAATTCTCCTGTACTGCTGCTGCAGCGGGAATGCTTCTGCACATGGACCCCGGGCCTCTGTCCTCCTGCAGACCTCCAGTCTGGAGCCCAGCCCTGGCTCCCTGGCATGGCCTCCTTTGGAGGGGAGATAAGGGGCTCTCGGCATCCTCAGGCTGGAGACGGGCCAGGCGCCCTGACAGGCTCCAGGAGGAGCCCCTGTCCCCACCCCCCCACTCCCGGGCTCATCTAGTTGGTGCCCCTCAGCGCTCAGAGAAGTGCTGAAGACGCCTTGAGGCTCACTCTGGGGGCGGGGGGGGGGGGGGCTGTGTCCTGGGCAGAGCTGGCTGGAGCAGGCGCATCCCACGAGGGTCAAACTCTCTTGCCCCAGAGTCCATCACCAGGGTTTGGACACATTTGGACTGGGTCAGCTCAGGGGCACCAGAGAGTGAGCAGAGGGCAAGACCACGACCCCTCCTGCGGCTGGGGCAGGGCACTGGGAACACACACGGTGAACGCAGGTGCAGACAGAGCCAAGGAGTTCTAGTGAAGGAGGGGGCTCCCTCGGGGGAGAGCCTGCCTGGCCTTGGCACCTCTGGGCGCAGCCACGAGTCCTGGTTGAAGAAGCCATCTCCGCCCATGGGATCAGAGGCTACACACAGGCAGCCATGCAGAGGGCTTCACCGTGTTAAAAATGGAGCTCTTGTAAAAACCTAGGTTTCTTTCACTTAGAAAGTGAAGTCATACCAAGCACCAGTGGCTCACGCCTGTCATCCTAGCTACTCAGGAGGCTGAGATCTGAGGATCACAGTCACAAGTCAGCCCAGGCGGGAAAGTCTGAGACTCTTACCTCAATTAACCACACAAAAGTCAGAAGTGGGGTTGTGTCTCAAGAGGCAGAGTGCTAGGCTGGAGTGAAAGAGTGAATGGATAGCACCCAGACCCTGAGTTCAAGCCCCAGTACCTGTATGCACGTGCACATGCGCGTGCGCACGCGCGTGCGCGCGCGCACACACACACACACACACACACACACGAAGTCATAAGCAACTGTGGCCAGTGTGGCAGTGACAGTTCCTCTTCTGAAAGGCAGCATGGTCCTGACTAGAAGACCACTCCCTCCCCTCCCCTGCCATGCCCAGCTCCTCTGCTCCCTGCCAGGCCCCTCTGTGGACTAAACCTCCCACAGGGAGGTCACCTGTGCCCGGTGATTGCCCGCCCTGGCTCCTCCAAAGACGGTCTCTTCAGCCCGGCCCCTCCCTGGGTCCTGTTTTTCCCTCTCTGGGCCTCAGGCCCGGGCCCCAGACTGTTTGGGGCACTCAGAGGTCATGACTCAAGCAGCTCCATGTGTACCCAGAGCCCACAGAGAAGCAGTGTGTGCCTGTGTCCGTGCACACATGCATGTTGGTGTGGTCATGTGTGCACAAAGCCCACAGAGAAGCAGTGTGTGCCTGTGTCCGTGCACACATGCATGTTGGTGTGGTCATGTGTGCACAAGCCTTCCCCTGCCGGGCAGCTGTAACACCACACGGCCCAGCCCCTCGGGGCCGGCTCCCTCGGCTGGGCAGGCAGCGCTAACTGTGTGGCCCTGTCTGGGTTGCCTTCCCAGAGCTGTGGTTCCTCCAGTCAGCTGTCTGTGAGAGCTCTGCTGGTCTCTATCTGTGGGGCGGCTCCCTCCATGCCGAGGATCTCAGGGCAGGCGTGGTGGGGGCTTCCCTGCCCGCTGGCTCCGTTCAGTGATGGAGACGCCAGGAGGAGGCCGAGAAGCCCAGTGGTGGCGGCGGAGGAGCTGTCTTTGCAAGGTCAAGGCCCAGGCTAAGTCTGGACACTAGCGCTTCCCCGGGGGAAGGCCCAGGTTCCCGAAGAATCCCACAGAGACAGTGGGGGCACAGGTCCCTCTCACCAGTGCTATGTGAGCAGGGGCTGTCACCTACTGGGTCCCTGTCCCAGTGTGTGGTCGGGAGCAGCTTTCCTGTGGGGCTGTAAGCTGGGTGTGGCAGGCGTGGACCCTGCCTGGTGTCTCTCCTGCCTGGGCAGGGCTATGGCTGACTGGAGGGGAAGGAGGAGACGCGGGGTCCCCACAACTCGGCCCACTGGGCAGGTGAGCGGCTGCTCGGCCTCTCTGACTCCTGCCTCCTCCCCAAGGGGAGCCACCTTTGTCCCCTTCCCCTCAGCTGGGGAGTCCTGTGGCCAGGTGGTGGGCGAGGGGCCGGTGGGGGTGTCAGCCTGGCATCCTCACCAGCCTGCAAACACACCTGTGCAGAGATGCCCAGGCCCAGAGGCTGCACAGTGGGCGAGGGAAGCCCAGGGCTTGGCGTGGGTGGGGTGAGGTGGGCTTGGGGTGAGGGCTGCCCACGCTGCTGGGTGTTCCCTCTGTTAGTTTCGCTTGAGGCTCCGGCCTGCTCCAGGCCTTATCTGGCCGCTAATCCTGGGCCTGGCCTGGCCAGGGACCCTAGGGGTAGCCCACCCTGGGGGAGGGGTGGAGCGAGCCCTCTATCTGTCCTCACAGTTCTCAGCTCAGGGTCACAGGCAGGTGAAGGGGCCCACTGGACAGGCATGTTTGTCCTGTGCGTGTCTGCCTGGTCCCCTACACTCGCCTTGCTCCTAGACACACCTGTAACTCCCCTGTGGCGTCCCTGTGCCCCACAGGCCCTCTCACAGAGAGGTTGCAGAAAGCAAGTCTGGACCCTCTGAAAGACAAGCCAGGAGCCCTAGTGTTCTGAATGGGGAAACTGAGTCCAGGGTTGTACAAGCCAGGCCTGGCTGCCTTCAGGTTCCAGACTCCAGTGCACACTGTCTCCTGCACCAGCCAAGGCCCGGCTAGGGAAGTCCCAGGGTCGGCGTAGCCTGGCGCTCCCTAGAGCTGGGCACTGAGCCACGGCCCAGGGAAACAGCTCCACCACTTACTGCCCGGCCATCTTCCCACTGTCTCCTTCTCAGCATGGCCTGGGCAGCACTGGCCACACAGAGCACTGACCGGTGGACCAGAAGAGCCCGGGGTAGTCAGAGGCCTGGGGCCCAGTCTGCACAGGTTTCTGAGCATGCGCGTCATTTTCTGGCTGGAGGACAGGCCTCTGTGCACTGGGTGGCTCTTCCTCTCCGGGATGGGCCAGTGCTGAGCCTCTTTGTCCTCACCTAGGAGGGGCGAGGGTGAGCTGGCCCAGCCCCCGGCCAGAGCTGGGAGGGCTTGTCCTGATGGCTGAGCACTTCTATCAGGTGCCCATGGGGGGGGCGTGGCAGGGGGGAGGCTGTCCTGTCTTACAGGTGGCTGCCATGTCACCAGGGGCTTTTCCACCACACACAGAAGCCAGGCTTCCTACCACCGCCTTTGAGGTATGGGCAGGAGTTTGCTGAGAAAAGGGGGAGGACATAAGGTTAAGGCTGATGGGTTTTGACTCATGTGGAGAGGACAGCTGTGAGGATCTGGAGAGGAGATGGAGCGGGGGGGGGGGGGGGGGGAAGGGGGGAGGGAGGGGGGAGGGGACAGCTATGGGATCTGGGGGAGGGGGGGAGGGGACAGCTATGGGGTCTGGGGGGAGGTGGGGTGGGGGACAGTCATGGGATCTGGGGGGAGGTGGGGTGGGGGACAGTTATGGGGTCTGGGGGGAGGTGGGGTGGGGGACAGTCATGGGATCTGGGGGGAGGTAGGGTGGGGACAGTCATGGGATCTGGGGAGAGGTGGGGTGGGGACAGTTATGGGGTCTGGGGGGGAGGTGGGGTGGGGGACAGTTATGGGATCTGGGGGGAGGTGGGGTGGGGGACAGTTATGGGATCTGGGGGGAGGTGGGGTGGGGGACAGTTATGGGGTCTGGGGGGAGGTGGGGGGACAGTTATGGGGTCTGGGGGGAGGTGGGGGGACAGTTATGGGATCTGGGGGGAGGTGAGGTGGGGGACAGTTATGGGGTCTGGGGGGAGGTGGGGTGGGGGACAGTTATGGGATCTGGGGGGAGGTGGGGTGGGGGACAGTCATGGGATCTGGGGGGGAGGTGGAGGTGGGGACAGTTATGGGGTCTGGGGGGAGGTGGGGTGGGGGACAGTTATGGGGTCTGGGGGGAGGTGGGGTGGGGACAGTCATGGGATCTGGGGGGAGGTGGGGTGGGGACAGTTATGGGGTCTGGGGGGAGGTGGAGGTGGGGACAGTTATGGGGTCTGGGGGGAGGTGGGGTGGGGGACAGTTATGGGGTCTGGGGGGAGGTGGGGTGGGGGACAGTTATGGGGTCTGGGGGGAGGTGGGGTGGGGACAGTCATGGGATCTGGGGGGAGGTGGGGTGGGGGACAGTCATGGGATCTGGGGGGGAGGTGGAGGTGGGGACAGTTATGGGGTCTGGGGGGGAGGTGGGGTGGGGGACAGTTATGGGGTCTGGGGGGAGGTGGGGTGGGGGACAGTTATGGGGTCTGGGGGGAGGTGGGTTGGGGGACAGTTATGGGATCTGGGGGGAGGTGGGGTGGGGGACAGTCATGGGATCTGGGGGGGAGGTGGAGGTGGGGACAGTTATGGGGTCTGGGGGGGAGGTGGGGTGGGGGACAGTTATGGGGTCTGGGGGGAGGTGGGGTGGGGGACAGTTATGGGGTCTGGGGGGAGGTGGGGTGGGGGACAGTTATGGGGTCTGGGGGGAGGTGGGGTGGGGGACAGTTATGGGATCTGGGGGGAGGTGGGGTGGGGACAGTCATGGGATCTGGGGGGAGGTGGGGTGGGGGACAGTCATGGGATCTGGGGGGGAGGTGGAGGTGGGGACAGTTATGGGGTCTGGGGGGGAGGTGGGGTGGGGGACAGTTATGGGGTCTGGGGGGAGGTGGGGTGGGGGACAGTTATGGGGTCTGGGGGGGAGGTGGGGTGGGGGACAGTTATGGGGTCTGGGGGGAGGTGGGGTGGGGGACAGTTATGGGGTCTGGGGGGAGGTGGGGTGGGGGACAGCTATGGGGTCTGGGGGGAGGTGGGGTGGGGGACAGCTATGGGGTCTGGGGGGGAGGTGGAGGTGGGGACAGTTATGGGGTCTGGGGGGAGGTGGGGTGGGGGACAGCTATGGGGTCTGGGGGGAGGTGGGGTGGCAGGAGGAGGTGTTGGTGTCAGCATCTGGATGATGTCGGGCCCAGGCAGAAAGCGTTAAGCCCGGTTTCTGTCCCAGCACAGCCATCCTCCCTCCTTTGGACTTCCATTTTGATTCGAGAGTAGGGTCAGCTTGCAGCCTGGCATGGTCCAGAGGACACTGAGTTTCTAAAAACCCACAGGCCCCCACCTCCCCCCACCCCCCTGACTTCCTAACAGCTCCCTCCATGCTGTGGTGGCTGTGGTGCTGGAGGGGGGCGTCCTGGAGGGGGACGTCCACCTGTGTCCAGTTCTGAATTGTGAGCGGCTGCAGAGCAGCCTGCTGGTGGGAGCCGGGACCTCTATGGGCCCTGAGGGGGCAGCGGGGGCCCTGCTAGTCAGTGGATGCCCAGGGCTCTTCCCAGAGTGCCCCCAGCCCGCCTCCTCCCCAGTGAAGGGCTCAGCTTTGCAGACGCCCATCTTGTGCTGTTGAACTTCAACCTAATTTCCAGCCCTAGGACTGGCGTGACTCGGACCTCTGGGGTCTCACTGGGCCCGTCTGGGTGGCGAGCTTGGGTTCTGCCCAGTGTGTCCTACAGGCTCCTGGCCCCTCCTGACCCAGCCAGCACCACCTAGGCAGACACCTTGGCACAGCAAACAGGCAGCGTGGACTTTGAGCCGGGGCCACAGCTGGGAGAGGGCCATCTCAGCACCTGAGTGCTGGGGCGGAGGCCTCCTTGGCGGTTGGGTGGCCGGTGGGTTGGGACGAGAGGGTGAGGGGCCACCTGTAGGCACAGCTTGTAATAGGCGGTGACTCAGCTTGTTATGGCTCATCCAGCCATAAAGTTGGGGTGATGGTCCAGCACCCCAGTGTGCACCACGGTCCTTGTCCTCCCTGCACATGCTGGCGTTGGAAGCCCCGGCAAGCTTTGGAGTATCACCCCCCCCCCTCCACTCTCCACAGGGATAGCCGAGTCCCGGAGGGGGAGGAGTCGCTGCTGACGCTGTTGCTCAGGGCAGCCGGCCAGAGCAGGAGAGCAGCGGGGGTGCAGGCTCCGGAGTGGGCACAGCTGGCCACACAGTCCTGCGGGCACTGGACCCGCTGCCAGGCCCAGGGCACCTTGTGCTGCCAGCGGCTAGAAAGGCGGATGGAAGAAAGCTGATGATGGAGTCAGTGTCCAGCCTGTCAGCCTTGGTTAGCCTGCTGAGCTAGTCCATGCCTCAGTTTCCTCATCCCCAAAGTGGGATCCTTACTAGTTTTTTCTGGACTTCAGTTAGAGGCCGGCGCATAGTGAAAGGATCAAGGTTTGTGTCATTTGACTGTTCTTCCAGAAGAGATCGGCTTTGATGGAGAGGATGGGGGGGCGGGGGGGAGGCCTCCTTGGGCAGACCAAGTGATTGGCCGTGGTGGTGCTGCCCGGCCTGCAGAGCCACGCAGGACTGGGCGCCCTCCGCGGGGTCTGGCAGGGCGGGAGCCGAGCCTCGGGCCCGGGGTCCTTGCAGTGCGGTCGCCTGGGCTCTGAGGTGCCCACAGTGCAGACACACAGGTACGATCCCCTGGGCGGCCTGATCCCCTGGGCGGCCTCCTTGCCCAGAGCACCCCCTGCTCCACCTTGTCCTATGCTGAGCAGGGCGGTCCTTACCCAGGGCCTCGCCCCTTGCCCGGCCCCAGTGCCGGGTTCCAGGCTTCATCCAGTCCCTTCCTTTTTCCTTTGAGCCCCTCCAGGTCCCGCCCCGCCTGCGCCCCGCCCCGCCCCGCCCTTCATCGGTTTTCAGCCCCAGGCCGGGCCCTCCCTCCCCTCCGCAACCCGCCCCTCATCTTGGTTCTGGCCGGCCCCGCCCCGCCCGCCCCCCTCACCCTGGCTCAGCCCCGCCCCTTGCTCTCACCCTGCCCCTCGCTCTCACCACGCCCCTCATCCTGGCCCTGACCTGGCCCCGCCCCTCACTCTCACCCCGCCCCTCATCCTGGCCCTGGTCTGGCCCCGCCCCTCGCTCTCATGCTGCCCCTCATCCTGGCCAGGCCCCGCCCCTCGCTCGCACCACGCCCCTCATCCTGGCCCTGGTCTGGCCCCGCCCCTCACTCTCACGCTGCCCCTCATCCTGGCCCTGGTCTGGCCCCGCCCCTCGCTCTCACGCTGCCTCTCATCCTGGCCAGGCCCCGCCCCTCGCTCTCACGCTGCCCCTCATCCTGGCCCTGGTCTGGCCCCGCCCCTCGCTCGCACCACACCCCTCATCCTGGCCAGGCCCCGCCCCTCCCCCTCCCCCCCCTCCCCCTCGCTCTCACCCCGCCCCTCATCCTGACCCTGGCCCGGCCCCGCCCCTTGCTCTCACCACGCCCCTCATCCTGACCCTGGCCCGGCCCCGCCCCTTGCTCTCACCACGCCCCTCACCCTGGCCCGCCCCACCCCTCACTTTCACCCCGCCCCTCATCCTAGTCCGGACCCTGACCCCCCCCTCGCTCTCACCCCGCCCCTCATCCTGGCCAGGCCCCGCCCCTCGCTCCCCCACGCCCCTCATCCTGGCCAGGCCCCGTCCCTCGCCCTCACCACGCCCCTCATCCTGGCCAAGCCCCGCCCCTCGCTCTCACCACACCCCTCATCCTGGCCAGGCCCCGCCCCTCGCCCTCACCCCGCCCCTCGCCCTCACCACGCCCCTCATCCTGGCCAGGCCCCGCCCCTCGCCCTCACCACGCCCCTTGCTCTCACCCCGCCCCTCACCCCGGCCACACCCGAGGCTCTGGCCCAGCTGTCCCCAGCGCCTGCAGGCAGCTGTGGACCATTACAAACTGGCGGGTTCCTTACTGCTGGGGAAGGCTCTCTCCAGGAAAGGCAGCGGGGTCCTGTCCGAGGCTGCTCTGGAGAGCAGGTTGTAGTGGTGAAGGGTGGAGCTGCGCGCTCATCTGGGAGCGGATTGGGGGGGGGTTGGCACCTTCTATCCCAAGCTAAGGAGGCTGGGATCCCTACACAGTCCCCCCCATAGGCCCGCACCCCTCAGCCCCCAGACTGAGTATTGATCCTGGCTCCACAGGTGTGAAAGCATCTCCAATGAAGGGGGGCGGGGAAGGGGGTGCCCACGGGTAGGGGGCAGGGGCCAGGGGCTGGGGGGGGGGCGCCGGGAGCCAGGCTTGTTTCCTTCCCCTGGAGAAGGGGATGTTTGCATGGAAAACCGCTAGGCTAAATATAGCCTTGGAACTTCCTGGAAAACATAATTCCAAATGTCCAGCAATTAATGCTCAGAGATGTCCAGAAAGATGGATCCACACCCAGGATGTCCTGGGTGGACAGGGCTGTCCTTCCTGGCCCTGAGCCCTGCCTGGGAAGGGTCAGGACTTCTTGCGGCCCAAGGGGTCCCTGGGAGGTGTGGGGAGCAGCCTCTGGCTGTCAGGATGCTGACCCCGGTGGTCCACTGCTTTAGTGACCTTCCCTGTCGGTGAGGGTGGCTCATCCCATCCCAGGAAGTCTGTGTGGGCACCCCTTCTCCAGGGAGTTCTCCATGCCTGCCCGGGCTCCAAGCACCTTTGCTCCTTCCCAGCCATTCTGCCTGGTGAGGGTCTGCCCCCTCCTGGGCAGACAGGCGTGGGGCAGGCCTGCAGGGCCTCCTTGGCCCCTTGCCAGCCAGGGTGCCCAGGACACCCGCCGACTGCCAGGCAGAATACAGATGGACTGGATCCTTCTGGAAAGAGGGGTGCAGACTCCAGAAGCCGATCAACCCAGCAGCAAACCCACCCAGCTCGTTGGCCTCCAGAGTGCCATGGGCCCTGGCCAGGCTCTCGGAGCTGAGCTTTTCTTTCAAAGGCCGGGAAGGCTGTCTGCCATCAGCGTCCTTCCTCCCTAGACCCTCACCCAGGTGCAGCTGCTTTGGTTTGCAGAGGAAGGAGCCGCTGTGGCCCTGGCTGCTGGACAGGCCGAATGGCCCAGGGTTCTGCTGACCCGATTGTCCAGAAGGTCCCCTGGCCATCCTGATAGGATGGGGCATCTGGAGATCTGGGGCTCTCAGCCATGTGGAGTTGCCGGGGCCTCTGGATCCATGCTGTCCCTCTGCCTGGTGGGCAGGTGAGCCTCCCAGGCCCGCAGGCAGCCAGCGTGGTTTCTACCCTGCGTGGCTGGAGGTAGAGCCTGTGGGGCGGCTCTGGCCACAGCAGCACTGCTGCCCCAGGGCTTTCCTTGGCCAAGGTAAGTGCTGGTCTCTCTGTGGTCCTTCCTAGAACTGGCCCAGTGATGGATTTGCTGCCCAGGTGGGAGAGCGGGGTGGGGGAGGTGGGGAGAACCTAGCTTAGAGGCTCATCTGAGCCTCTAAGGTTCAAAGCCAGGGAGGTCCCCCACTCTGCCAGGTTTGTGGGACATCCAAGCAACATCCCTGTCCCCTGGGTGCAGCTGGACTTGGGGTGTCCGGTAGGCCTTGGGCGCCCCCTTGTGGCCGCTGGGATATTTTGCAGAAACCTGGATCTAGTTTTGATGTGTGCAGGACATCAAGGCAAGTAGATCAAACCCCTTCCTTCCCCCAGGCCTGAGCATCAGCACCACATGTTCAGGGACAATGCACAGACCCCACATTTCTTGTTTTTATTTTATTTTTGTGCCTAGTTTGGGGCTAGAACTCAGAGCCTGTTTACTTTCAGCCTTTGTGCTCAAAGCTAGTGCTCTACCACATGGGCCATAGCTCCACTTATGGCTTTTTGCTGGTTAATTGAGGAGTCTCACAGACTTTTCTGCCTGGGCTAGCTTTGAACCACCATCTTCAGATCTCAGCTTCCTAAGTAGCTAGGATTATGACATGAGCCACTGGCGCCCAGCTGATTTCATATTTCCTGATTCTAAATGAAATCTTGTCACACCATGGTATGCTGGGACACAGAAGTTTGTTTAATGCCGGGCATTGGTGGCTCATTCCTATAATCCTAGCTGTTGAGGAGGCTGAGATCTGAGGATCGTGGTTCAAAGCCAGCCCGGGCAGGAAAGTCCATGAGACTCTTATCTTCAATAAACCACCAGAAAACCAGAAGAGGTGCTGTGGTTCAAGTGGTAGAGCGCTAGCCTTGAGCAAAAGAGCTGAGGGGCAGTGCCCAGGCCCAGAGCTCAAGCCCCTCGACCAAAAAATTTAAAAAAAATTGTTTATTTCACAAGAAATGAGGAGGAAAGGTTGTAGATGCAGTGCTCTCCGTGGTGGGGGGAGGAGGGCAGAGGCAGGAGGAGGGGGAGAGGGAGGAGGAGGCCCGAGCTCTGCCTGGGGCTTGTCTCCTGCAGGACCGGCAGGGGCACAGGCCTGGTGGCCAATGCTGTGCGCACCCCTCACCTTTCTCAGTCTGGGCTGCCGGCAGGCAAGGACATGAGCCCATCTTTGGGCATTGCTGGGGCGGGCAGGGGGTTGGGTGGGAGGTGCTGGTGCAGGAGGATTAGCTTAGCACCCTCCACCAAAGCTCCTGCCACACCTCGGCCACTGCCGTGTGGCCCTGGAGACCACAGGCACGTGGCTCCGGTCACACCTGAGGGGGAATGTCCCTCAGGAGGTTTCTCTCCAGGGACTGGCCACATAGAAGTGTTCTACATGGAAGAAAGGGCTGGTGGGTCGACAGAGTGGGACTGGAGGCTCAGGCCCCTCTAGGCTCAAGAGTGTGTCACACAGCCATCTCCAGACACGCTGAGCACAGCGTGGAGACCAGAGCCTGGGGCAACACAAGCCACTGTTGTCCTGAAGCACGGACGGCCCCACTTCCCCTCCGACCACCTCCTCCACCGACGGCCCACGTCCCCTCAACCACCTCCTCCACAGACGGCCCACGTCCCCTCAACCACCTCCTCCACAGACGGCCCAGGTCCCCTCAACCACATCCTCCACAGACGCCCCACTTCCCCTCCGACCACCTCCTCCACCGACGGCCCACGTCCCCTCAACCACCTCCTCCACAGACGCCCCATGTCCCCTCCGACCACCTCCTCCACAGACGCCCCACGTCCCCTCAACCACCTCCTCCACAGACGCCCCACGTCCCCTCAACCACCTCCTCCACAGACGCCCCACGTCCCCTCAACCACCTCCTCCACAGATGCCCCACGTCCCCTCAACCACCTCCCCCACAGACGCCCCACGTCCCCTCAACCACCTCCTCCACAGACAGACCACCTCCCCTCAACCACCTCCTCCACAGACGCCCCACGTCCCCTCAATCACCTCCTCCACAGACGGCCCCACGTCCCCTCTGACCGCCTCCTCCACAGACGCCCCAGTCCCCTCAACCACCTCCTCCACAGACGGCCCCACGTCCCCTCAACCACCTCCTCCACAGACGCCCCACGTCCCCTCAACCACCTCCCCCACAGACGCCCCACGTCCCCTCAACCACCTCCCCCACAGACGCCCCACGTCCCCTCCAACCACCTCCTCCACAGACGCCCCACGTCCCCTCCGACCACCTCCTCCACAGACGCCCCACGTCCCCTCCGACCACCTCCTCCACAGACGGCCCAAGTCCCCTCCGACCACCTCCTCCACAGACGGCCCACGTCCCCTCAACCACCTCCTCCACAGACGCCCCACGTCCCCTCAACCACCTCCTCCACAGACGCCCCACGTCCCCTCAATCACCTCCTCCACAGACGCCTCACGTCCCCTCAACCACCTCCTCCACAGACGCCCCAGTCCCCTCAACCACCTCCTCCACAGACGCCCCACGTCCCCTCAACCACCTCCTCCACAGACGCCCCACGTCCCCTCCGACCACCTCCTCCACAGACGCCCCACGTCCCCTCCGACCACCTCCTCCACAGACGCCCCACGTCCCCTCCGACCACCTCCTCCACAGACGGCCCACGTCCCCTCCGACCACCTCCTCCACAGACGCCCCACGTCCCCTCCGACCACCTCCTCCACAGACGCCCCACGTCCCCTCAATCACCTCCTCCACAGACGCCCCACGTCCCCTCAACCACCTCCTCCACAGACGCCCCAGTCCCCTCAACCACCTCCTCCACAGACGCCCCACGTCCCCTCTGACCACCTCCTCCACAGACGGCCCACGTCCCCTCAACCACCTCCTCCACAGACGCCCCACGTCCCCTCAACCACCTCCTCCACAGACGCCCCAGTCCCCTCAACCACCTCCTCCACAGACGGCCCCACGTCCCCTCTGACCGCCTCCTCCACAGACGGCCCACGTCCCCTCAACCACCTCCTCCACAGACGGCCCACGTCCCCTCCAACCACCTCCTCCACAGACGGCCCCACGTCCCCTCCGACCGCCTCCTCCACAGACGCCCCAGTCCCCTCAACCACCTCCTCCACAGACGGCCCCACGTCCCCTCAACCACCTCCTCCACAGACGCCCCACGTCCCCTCCGACCGCCTCCTCCACAGACGCCCCAGTCCCCTCCGACCACCTCCTCCACAGACGGCCCCACGTCCCCTCAACCACCTCCTCCACAGACGCCCCACGTCCCCTCCGACCACCTCCCCCACAGACGCCCCACGTCCCCTCCGACCGCCTCCTCCACAGACGCCCCACGTCCCCTCAACCACCTCCTCCACAGACGCCCCACGTCCCCTCCGACCACCTCCTCCACAGACGCCCCACGTCCCCTCAATCACCTCCTCCGCAGACGCCCCACGTCCCCTCAATCACCTCCTCCATAGACGCCCCACATCCCCTCAATCACCTCCTCCACAGACGCCCCACGTCCCCTCAACCACCTCCTCCACAGACGCCCCACGTCCCCTCAACCACCTCCTCCACAGACGCCCCACGTCCCCTCAACCACCTCCTCCACAGACGCCCCACGTCCCCTCCGACCACCTCCTCCACAGACGCCCCACGTCCCCTCAATCACCTCCTCCGCAGACGCCCCACGTCCCCTCAATCACCTCCTCCACAGACGCCCCACATCCCCTCAATCACCTCCTCCACAGACGCCCCACGTCCCCTCAACCACCTCCTCCACACACCATCCCTGAAGTGCTGCCCCCGTCCACGGCTGTTTCCTGCCTCCCCACAGCGCCACCTTTCTCCACGGCGCCACCTCCATCCTGCCTGCCATTCTCCTCTCAGGTGTGCGTGAGCCCCACAGGCAGCCTCCTGACCCTCTGCTCCCCAATGGACAGCAGCTCTCACGGAGAGTGTGTGCTCGCGGGGAGTGTGTTCACAGGGAGTGTGTTTTCACGGGGAGTGTGTGCTCACGGGGAGTGTGTTCATGGGGAGTGTGCTCACGGGGAGTGTGTTCACGGGGAGTGTGTTCACGGGGAGTGTGTGCTCACCGGGAGTGTGTGCTCACGGGGAGTGTGTTCATGGGGAGTGTGTTCATGGGGAGTGTGCTCACGGGGAGTGTGTTCATGGGGAGTGTGTGCTCACGGGGAGTGTGTTCACGGGGAGTGTGTTTTCACGGGGAGTGTGCTCACGGGGAGTGTGTGCTCACGGGGAGTGTGTGCTCACGGGGAGTGTGTTCATGGGGAGTGTGTTCATGGGGAGTGTGTGCTCACGGGGAGTGGGCTCACGGGGAGTGTGTGCTCACGGGGAGTGTGTTCATGGGGAGTGTGTGCTCACGGGGAGTGTGTGCTCATGGGGAGTGTGTTTTCACGGGGAGTGTGTTCACGGGGAGTGTGTGCTCACGGGGAGTGTGTGCTCACGGGGAGTGTGTTCACGGGGAGTGTGTGCTCACGGGGAGTGTGTGCACACGGGGAGTGTGTTCATGGGGAGTGTGTTCATGGGGAGTGTGTGCTCACGGGGAGTGTGTGCTCACGGGGAGTGTGTTCATGGGGAGTGTGTTCACGGGGAGTGTGTGTTCACGGGGAGTGTGTGTTCACGGGGAGTGTGCTCACCGGGAGTGTGCTCACGGGGAGTGTGTGCTCACGGGGAGTGTGCTCACGGGGAGTGTGTGCTCACGGGGAGTGTGTGCTCACGGGGAGTGTGTTCATGGGGAGTGTGCTCACGGGGAGTGTGTTCATGGGGAGTGTGTGCTCACGGGGAGTGTGTGCTCACGGTGAGTGTGTTCATGGGGAGTGTGTTTTCACGGGGAGTGTGTTCACGAGGAGTGTGTGCTCACGGGGAGTGTGTGTTCACGGGGAGTGTGTGCTCACGGGGAGTGTGTGCTCACGGGGAGTGTGTTCATGGGGAGTGTGCTCACGGGGAGTGTGTTCATGGGGAGTGTGTGCTCACGGGGAGTGTGTGTTCACGGGGAGTGTGTGCTCACGGGGAGTGTGTGCTCACGGGGAGTGTGCTCACGGGGAGTGTGTTCATGGGGAGTGTGCTCACGGGGAGTGTGTTCATGGGGAGTGTGTGCTCACGGGGAGTGTGTGCTCACGGTGAGTGTGTGTTCATGGGGAGTGTGTTTTCACGGGGAGTGTGTGCTCACGGGGAGTGTGCTCACGGGGAGTGTGTTCACGGGGAGTGTGTGCTCACGGGGAGTGTGTGCTCACGGTGAGTGTGTGTTCACGGGGAGTGTGTTTTCACGGGGAGTGTGTTCACGGGGAGTGTGTGCTCACGGGGAGTGTGTGCTCACGGGGAGTGTGTGCTCACGGGGAGTGTGCTCTCGGGGAGTGTGTGTTCACGGGGAGTGTGTTCACGGGGAGTGTGTGTTCACGGGGAGTGTGTGCTCACGGGGAGTGTGCTCACGGGGAGTGTGTGCTCACGGGGAGTGTGTTCTCGGGGAGTGTGCTCTCGGGGAGTGTGTGTTCACGGGGAGTGTGTGTTCACGGGGAGTGTGTGTTCACGGGGAGTGTGTGCTCTCGGGGAGTGTGTGCTCACGGGGAGTGTTTTCACGGGGAGTGTGCTCTCGGGGAGTGTGTTTTCACGGGAAGTGTGTGCTCTCGGGGAGTGTGTGCTCACGGGGAGTGTGTTCATGGGGAGTGTGCTCACGGGGAGTGTGTTCACGGGGAGTGTGTGCTCATGGGGAGTGTGTGCTCACGGGGAGTGTGCTCACGGGGAGTGTGCTCACGGGGAGTGTGTGCTCACGGGGAGTGTGTTTCACAGGGAGTGTGCTCACGGGGAGTGTGTCCTCACGGGGAGTGTGTTCATGGGGAGTGTGTGCTCACAGGGAGTGTGCTCATGGGGAGTGTGCTCACGGGGAGTGTGTGCTCACGGGGAGTGTGTGCTCACGGGGAGTGTGTGTTCACGGGGAGTGTGTTCACGGGGAGTGTGTGCTCACGGGGAGTGTGCTCACGGGGAGTGTGTGCTCACGGGGAGTGTGTGTTCATGGGGAGTGTGTTCACGGGGAGTGTGTGCTCACGGGGAGTGTGCTCACGGGGAGTGTGTTTCACAGCGAGTGTGCTCACGGGGAGTGTGTGCTCACGGGGAGTGTGTGCTCACGCGGAGTGTGTTCATGGGGAGTGTGTGCTCATGGGGAGTGTGTGCTCACGGGGAGTGTGTTCATGGGGAGTGTGTGCTCACGGGGAGTGTGTGCTCACGGGGAGTGTGTGCTCACGGGGAGTGTGTTCACGGGGAGTGTGCTCACGGGGAGTGTGTGCTCACGGGGAGTGTGTGCTCACGGGGAGTGTGCTCACGGGGAGTGTGTGCTCACGGGGAGTGTGTTCACGGGGACTGTGTTCATGGGGAGTGTGCTCACGGGGAGTGTGCTCACGGGGAGTGTGCTCACGGGGAGTGTGTGCTCACGGGGAGTGTGTTCACGGGGAGTGTGTTCACGGGGAGTGTGCTCACGGGGAGTGTGCTCACGGGGAGTGTGTGCTCACGGGGAGTGTGTTTACGGGGAGTGTGTTCATGGGGAGTGTGCTCACGGGGAGTGTGTGCTCACGGGGAGTGTGTGTTCACGGGGAGTGTGTTCACGGGGAGTGTGTGTTCACGGGGAGTGTGTGCTCATGGGGAGTGTGCTTACGGGGAGTGTGCTCACGGGGAGTGTGTGCTCACGGGGAGTGTGTGTTCACGGGGAGTGTGTTCACGGAGAGTGTGTGTTCACGGGGAGTGTGTGCTCACGGGGAGTGTGTGCTCACGGGGAGTGTGCTCACGGGGAGTGTTTGCTCACGGGGAGTGTGTTCACGGGGAGTGTGTGCTCACGGGGAGTGTGCTCACGGGGAGTGTGTGCTCACGGGGAGTGTGTGCTCACGGGGAGTGTGTGCTCACGGGCCTGTGTTCTCGTGGGCAGTTGCATCTGTGTATCGCCCGTGGTGCCCGGTTTGGGCGTGGGTGTGTCCCCGCCCCCTCCGACCCTCCAAGGGCCGTGTGCGGTCCTTGCCTTGAACCGGCGTCCCCGGGTGACCTGGGCTGTCTGTGCTCAGCCAGCCTTGGATGACAGGCGTGAGCCACCGGTGCCCGGCGAGGCTGCGCTTCTTTTAGAACCAGGACAATGGTTGTCCCTGTGCTGTGGGGGCCCCCGAGGGGTCACGCATGCAGGCTCCCGAGGCCGGGGTTGAGGCTCTCTCCCGAGGGGAGAGCCGGCCAGCCCCGGGAGCGGCCGGGCAGCCGGCCTGCCGCGGTGAGCCGGCTCCCGGGCTCTGAGAGAGGGCTGGCAGGCAGCTCTGGGCTGGGGCCTGGTGTCCTCCTGGCCATGGGGGCTGAGTCTGAGCACCCCGTGCCTTCTCGCAGGGGTGTGAGGACCAGAGCACGGGCCTCCTCCTGTCCCCTGCCGCTGCCGCCCCGAGGGGACGCGCTGGAGGGCGCGTCCGGGGAGGGCCAGGGGAGGGCGGCGCCGGCTGGGGCTCTGCTGGGCACCGCAGGCTACGGCGCTTGGCACACGGGGTCCCAGGCCGAGCCTGGCCGTGCGCAGAGCTCAGCGGCTGCACACAGACAGCAAACTCCCCCGGCCAGCACTGAGTCTTCTGAGCTATGAAGAAAAGGGCCGAGTTTGCTGGCACACGACTGTAATCCCAGCTACCTGGGAGGTGGAGCAGGAGGGTTCAATTCCAGGATGGGGGGAGCGGCTGGCGTGGTGGTGGGTTAGTCTGGCTCTGCCAGGCCCTGTGTCCACCCCCAGGGCTGAAAGGAAACAAAACGCAATTCAAAGTCCAGACCTTTCTCCTGGCTTCTAACACCTGGCAGCTAATTAAAATAACCCAAACCGCGTGCACACATCACCCAAAGTGTGTGGAGGACAGGCCACAGCAGGCCACAGTTTTAATGAACATACTAGCGTTCCACTGAAGACCCCATATTATTTAAAATGCCTGTGACTTACTTAGATTTCCCCAGTGTCTCCCCGAGTGTTTCCTGCTGTCCCAGGACCCCAGGTGGGGTCCCTAAGGCCTTTGACAATCTATGGTCAGGTGTCTGCCAAAGGTCAGCCCTCTGCTGGCTGGGCGGGGGTGAAGGATGGGGAGGGCTGTCCTGGTGATTGACGGGAGGAAGTGTGCAGAGGGAGGGCTCTCCTGGTGATTGATGGGAGGAAGTGTGCTTGGGGGGTGGGGGGGGAAGGCCTTCCTGTCATCACACCTCTTGCTGGAGGATGCCCTGCAGCTTAGGCTGAGCTCCTGCCTGCCAGGTTCTCCCTGGTCTCCCTGTGCCTTTCTCTTGGAAGGAGTGGAGATGGCTGGTCACCTCATGATCTTGGAAGTGGATTAATTTGTTATGGTTTCCAAAGGACCCGCCTCTTGGAGTCTTTGAAACTTGGGGGAGGACAGAAGGGAGCCAAGCAGAGGAAGTGGGGCCTCGAGCCCCCTCCCCGTGCTGCCCCTACACTCATAATGTACTTTGACCTGCTCTTAGTAATAATCTTAGCCAGGTGTGGCAGCTCATGCCTGTAATCCCAGCTACCTGGGCAGTGGAGCTTGGAAGGACTGAGGATCTTGGTCAGCTTGAGTGAAATGTTTGTGAGGCCCTATCTCAGCAAATACAAAGCTGGGTGTGGTGGCATGTACCCATCATCCCAGCTCTGCAGGAAACATAAATGGGATCATGGCCCCTGAAAAAACATGAGCCTCTATTTGAAAAATAACGAAAGCAAAAGGGCTAGAGGTGTGGCTCAAACTGTAGAGCACCTGCCTAGCAACCCTGAGGCCCTCAGTTCAAACCCCAGTGCCACTACACATAAGGGGTCACGTTTTCAAGTGAAAAAAGAATTATCGAAGGAAGTTTCCAGGGCACGGGGTGCTGGGTGCTGCCGTGCCAGTGGGGTGGCACAGCTCTTCTTACTCATGCTGGGCCAAGGGAGGCTCTGGGAGACGAAGCCCATCAGGAGCGGCTGGACCACCTGGCGGCACCTCCTGGTGCCCTGGAGGCCAGGGCAGGGTCCTCAGCTGGAGGTGCTCCCTCCCCTGGAGGTGCTCCCTCATCTAGAGGTGCTCCCTCACATGGAGGTGCTCCCCTGGAAGTGCTCCCTCACATGGAGGTGCTCCCTCATCTAGAGGTGCTCCCTCACATGGAGGTGCTCCCTCACATGGAGGTGCTCCCTCACATGGAGGTGCTCCTCCCCTGGAGATGCTCCCTCACATGGAGGTGCTCCCTCATCTAGAGGTGCTCCCTCCCCTGGAGGTGCTCCCTCACATGGAGGTGCTCCCTCATCTAGAGGTGCTCCCTCACATGGATGTGCTCCCTCACATGGAGGTGCTCCTCCCCTGGAGATGCTCCCTCACATGGAGGTGCTCCCTCATCTAGAGGTGCTCCCTCACATGGAGGTGGTCCCTCACATGGAGGTGCTCCCTCATCTAGAGGTGCTCCCTCACATGGAGGTGCTCCCTCACATGGAGGTGCTTACCTGGGAGGTGCTCCCTCACATGGAGGTGCTCCCTCACATGGAGGTGCTTACCTGGGAGGTGCTCCCTCACATGGAGGTGCTCCCTCACATGGAGGTGCTCCCTCACATGGAGATGCTCCCCTGGGAGGTGCTCCTCACCTGGGGGTGCTCCTCACCTGGCAGGTGCTCCCTCATCGGATTTCTCTCTCCCCGTGGGTGGAGCTGTCTCCTGAGCCTCCGCCCTGCCCCAGTGAGCTCAGTGGTCCTTGCTCTAAGGGTAACTGCACACATTCCGCCCCCCCAGGCTTCAGCCAGGCCGGGCATCTCTCCCAGGTCCCCCGTCACCCTTGTGACCAGGCAGCCGCGGCCACCCCACCTGCAGACGCAGGAGCAACTCTGGACACATGGAGCCACACTTGGAGTATGGCGGCTGAGCACCCATCCCTGAGACAGGACGGTGCTGAGCCCTTGGAGGGAAGGCTGAAGGCCCTGCTGGCCCTCCATGCTGGGGAAGGCCTATCTGGTCTTTGTGGCCTGGGGACGGCCTCTGGGCTCTCAGGCCGGCCTGTGCTGGCCTGGGCTGCGGCCGGACCCAGCCCTGCTGGGTCCCAGCCCCGTATCCATCCCAGCCCTGCGTCTGGCCCAGCCCCATGTTCGTCCATCCCAGCTCTGCCTCCAGCCCAGCCCCGCATCCATTTGGCCCAGCCCCATGTTTGTCCAGCCCAGCTCCATGTCTGGCCCAGCCCCGCGTCCGGCCCAGCCCCATGTTTGTCCGGCCCAGCCCCATGTCCAGCCCAGCCCTGCATCCAGTACAGCCCCATGTCCGGCTGGCCCATCAGGGCCTTCTCCTGGGGGGACAACTAAGGTCCCACTCCTCTGCCACGGCGCTTGTCCGTCCTGGCCCCTGTGTAAGGGCGCTCAGGACGGGTGTGCTGAGCCCGGGTGCCTTTCCCCAGGCTGAGGGCCTCAGATGTCAGCCCCCCCTCCCCCGCACCTGTCCATGCCTTGCCTTTAAATAGCTATGACCAGGCCGCATCCCCCCCTCCCCCAGCTAGCATGGACTTTTCTTCCCCTGCCCAGGAGCAGCCAGCCTTCAGGCCCCCACACAGCAAAACTGCCAGAGGACTTGGGGGGTGAGGATGGGGTGGAGGACCTGGGTCTAGGGCCTGGGTCTAGGCCACGTGGGCCCCTGCTTGCTGTGATGGAGGAGGACCGAGGGGTGGCTGCTCTGTGTGCCTGGGCGGCAGGCGCTGGCTGGGCTTCTCACAGACCCCTCTGCCGCGTGCCCTTCCCACAGGCGGCCCTGCCCTGTGCCAGCCCCCGGGCTCCATCCCCGCAGCCCAGGACAGGTGCCAGCCACAGAGCCCTGACCGGCAGCCTCAGATATGCTGAGAGCTGCCCTCGGAGCTCCGGTGGAACGGCTATTTTTAACCCAGGGATGGTAATGCATTTCTACAGGAAAACCACGCTCCTCGATCAATCGCTGCGGCTGCTCGGCGTGGCCGGCCGAGCACGTGGGCCAGGCCTCTCCACTGGCCGCTCGGAGGATGGTAACCAAACTCCATCAGCTGACCGGGGCAGATAAATCTGGCTTCTCCTCTTGGGTTTCAGAGCTGGTCTACACCTGTCCTTAATGTGACGGCCAAGCCAGGCCTGGCCCCCCGGGCTGGCTGGGGTGCATGCGGGTGCCCGGGCCCCAGGACTGGACCCCGCGATGGTCACGGCACCCGGGCTGGCTGGGGAGCGTGCGGGTGCCCGGGCCCCGGGACTGGACCCCGCGATGGTCACGGCACCCGGGCTGGCTGGGGAGCGTGTGGGGGTCTGGGCCCCGGGACTGGACCCCACGATGGTCACGGCACCCGGACTGGCTGGGGAGCCTGTGGGTGCCCGGGCCCCGGGACTGGACCCCGCGATGGTCACAGCGCCCGGGCTGGCTGGGGGAGCATGTGAGGGTCTGGGCCCTGGGCCTGGACCCTGGAGTGGTCAGGGATGGTGCCGTAGAGTTTAGTTCTGGGCTTTGATCTCAGCAGGTGACAGAGGTGCTGTCTGGAGGAAGTGACCATTCCATCCTCCATGGACGCCTAGAGCTTTAAGGCGACAAAAGGGCCCTAGTCCCAGGGTGTGGCCCGCACTGCACAGGGGGTGTCCCCTCTGCTGTCCCTGCCTGTGCCCCTCCCACTACCTCATCATCCTCCGCAGACACCCTGCCCTCAGCCCCTCCTTCTTCACGCTGTCCCGTGTCTTTGCAGATGCACTTAAAACATTGTTATTATGAGCCAGGCGCTAGTGGCTCACACCTGTGATCCTAGCTGCTTAGGAGGCTGAGATCTGAGGATCAAAGTTCAAAGCCAGCCCAGTCCGTGAGACTCTTACCTCCAATTAACTGCCAGAAAACCAGAAGTGGCACTGTGGCTCAAGTGGTAGAGTGCTTACCTTGAGCTGAAGAGCTCAGGGACAGCGCCCAGGCCCAGAGTTCAAGGACCCACAATTGACCAAAAAAAATTATTATAAAAGTGATGTACAGCAGGGTTACAGTTTTTGAACAATGTTACCCCTTTCCTCCCTCTTTTCCAGCTTTTCCCTCCTGTTCCCACCCACAAGTTGTATAGTTTGTTTTCCACATGATGTCCAGTGAATACCACTGCTGCATATATACTCACCCTCTGTCCTCCATGTCTGTGTCCCTCCCTTCCCCTCCCAAAGACAAAACAAACAAGACAAAAAGAAAAGGAAACAAAAACAGCAAAGAAGACAAAATCTTTTGTTTCCATTTCCAGGAGTTCATTTCCATAAACATTATTTTATATGACCAGAGGCCAAGGCCTCACGCCTTGGTGTTCCTGGGTGCATTTTTACCCTGTTTTTATCCACTGACGGTTGATCTCATCTCCAGGAATGGGAGTGCAAGGGACCGGAATCCCTGCCCATTTATTTATGGAGGTCGCAGCGAGAAAGAGGTACCAAGATGTGTGTAGAAGATGCCAAAAAGCATGCAGTCAGGTCAGCTGGGCTGTGTCTCTGTAACGGACAGCCCTGCGCTGTGTCTCTGGTCAGCTGGGCTGTGTCTCTGTAATGGACAGCCCCGCGCTGTGTCTCTGGCCGCACACAAGGCGTGTCTCCTTGCTGGCCCACGTGGTAAGCGGTGAGCTGTGAGCTTCTCACACAGGCAGACGTGGCCTGTCCCACCTTTGCTCCTGGAGCCAGCCGGTCTCCTGGATCGTGGCATGCCGTTGGTCAGACCCTGCGCCTCGCCGTAACCACTATAGAATTACCGGGGAGAAGGGTGGGGCACTGGGAATATCCATGGGCCTCCCAGTGGGCACAGAGAGCCGGGCGAGCACCGAGGCTGGGAGGTGCGGGAGGGGGGTTCTGCTCCCTCTGGTGTCTTGTGGTGTGGAGGAGGGCCAGGCCTCCGGTTCTGGGAGGGGTCTGTTCCCGGCTGGTGGAGCCCCCCCAGCCCCCTGGAGGCCCCAGGCGTGAGGTGCTCTGCGTGGAAGAGGAGCCACGTCCCTCCTTGCGTGGCTGTGGCATCCGACTGTGCGGGCTTCTCCTTGGCGTCCTCATTGGACAGCCGGTGGGAGCTTGGAGGCCTGGTTAATTGTTCTGGACGTTGTGATCAGCTGCTGGGAAGACCCATTAATTTTGGGACGTCACTTTTTGGAGTAGAGTGTTACCCCACGTGGGGGCTGCGCTCCCCGTGCAGGGGGTGGGTGGTGCGGGGCTCCCAGGGGTGGTGGGCACAGGGGGGGGCGGGCCTGCCTCGGGCAATGGCGGGGGCGCAGCCCCTCCGCAGAGCTCCGCCCGCCGTCCAGCCAGGGCTGCGGGACCCCGGTGTGGGGTTGGGACGCCGGCGTCACCCTGGGGTTGTGAGGAGGGAGGACTGGGCTGGGAGCAGGTGTGCTACGGCGGGTGCTGGTCACCTTCTGCCTGAGCCTAGTGTCTGAGCTTAGGCCTGGATTCTGAACCTTCCTGTACCCCTGGTGGAAGCTCCATGGGCCTCAGTTTCTCTGGCCCCATGGGGTTTTGTGGAGGTGCAGGGCGAGGTCATCATGGTCTTTGGGGCTGTGGAATATGTGCCGTGGGCTCTGAAGATTAGTAACTCGAGGAGGCTGAGGCTGGTGGCTCGAGGCCAGCGGGGAGCGTGGGACCCCGTGACAGAGCGTGGCTTCACTTCTGTGCTGCCCGCACTGCTGACTGACAGTGATCCCGAATCTGCCCGGTCCGAGACTCGGTGGGGTGTCTCCAGCAGCCCTCCCTTCCCATGCCCGGCTGCCCTCAGGGTCCAGGTTGGCCCACTGGGGCGGAAGGGGGTCCACTCAGCCCACTTCCAGCCTCCACCCACCCCGGGGGCTGTTCCACGCGCCTGGCTCTAGGCGGGGCCTGCTTGGGCCACTGTGGGTGCCAAAGGCCTCAGAAGCTGGGTGAGCAAATGAGTGTGTGAAGTGAGCCTGTGGGATAGGATTGGTAGCTGACCAGCCAGCTGGTCCAGCCCCTCAGCGAGGAGCAGACAGGATTGGCTGGCAAGCCAGGTGGTCCAGCCCCTCAGCGAGGAGCAGACAGGATTGGCTGGCGAGCCAGGTGGTCCAGCCCCTCAGCGAGGAGCAGACAGGATTGGCTGGTGAGCCAGGTGGTCCAGCCCCTCAGTGAGGAGCAGACAGGACTGGCTGGTGAGCCAGATGGTCCAGCCTCTCTGGGGAGGAGCAGACAGGACTGGCTGGCGAGCCAGGTGGTCCAGCCCCTCTGGGGAGGAGCAGACAGGATTGGCTGGCGAGCCAGGTGGTCCAGCCCCTCTGGGGAGGAGCACCTCAGCCCCTCTGGGTTCTGGCCCTCCAGTGCCCAGCTCTGAGCAGAACACAGCTGAGGTGGCCTGACATGTGGATGGAGTTGTTGGCTGTGGGCTGGGCAGCAGCAGTGAGGGGCTTTGGGGTGCCTGAGCTCGGCCTTAGCAGGCCTCAGAGCTGCTCCATGGACCACAGAAGCCTCCTGAGTGCTTGACTGAACTCTCAGGGGCCCTGGGCTCAGCCCTAGTATCTGGGCCTTCTCCCACCTCCCTCCCTCCCTTCCTCCTGCCCCTCCCCTACCCCAGGCCTCCCCTCCCCTCCCTGCCCCTCTCCTACTCCTCCTTGCCCCTCTCTGGCCCCTACCCCTGTCCTCTGTCCCGTCCCACACACCCCGTGTGCTGTGTGGCTTTCTTAGAGCCCAGCCTGGCTTGGCCCCCTGTTCGCCCATCCTCCAATGCCACGTCACTGTGTCCCACGCACCACGCCCCTCACTGGGGAAGCAGCCGTGGGGAGTCCTCAGGGATGTAGGACTCAGGGGTCCTGTGGGCGTGTCCTTTCCCAGGACACAGGGAAGCCACCCCGCTGTCTGGGGAGAGGGCATTGTGATCCCGGGATGGAAGGCCGTTGGTTGGGTCCTGGACCCTGGTGCCAGCTCTGATCCCTGCAGCTGTGCAGGGACAGGTGGCAGGCCCGTCCCCGCCCCCTCCCCACCCTCCTGCCCCCCACCCCGCCCAACCCGTTCTACCCCACACCTGCATTTCTGTGCTGGGCCCTCACAGGCCGGGCTCAGGGTGTCACCCCAGACCATGCACCAGCACAGAGGCAGGGCAGGCTGGTGTCCCAGGTGCCCCACACAGCCCACAGAGGCTCTGGGGGAGCCCATGCTGCATGGGGGAGTCCCCGGGGTCAGGGCCAGGGTGCGGGTGGACCAGGGAGGCCATGCTGGCCCAGAGCGGCTCAGGGAGTGCAGGACCTGCGGAGTAGGAGGCCACCATCACGGTGTGGAAGGGGGTTCCAGGCCAGACCCCAGGTCAGGTCCACTGTGTGGGCACATGTGGCCTCCGGGCCACGCAGCTCCCGCCCCTCCTGCCGTGGGGCTCCAATGCTTTGGGGAGCAGCGGTCCTCAGACAGCTGCCCTGGCCCGTCCCAGGGGCACTGTCCAGACGGCCTGCGTGGCCAGCAGCCTCCTCAGCAGCTGGTTTTGCCTGCAGGGTACGCAGGACCCCGCAAGTGCAGAAGCCTCGGGCCTAGGGCAGGGCCCGGGAGGTCCAGCCTGGGTCCCACGCCCGCTCAGCAGCCAGCGGTGCCTTCTATGTTCCGTTGTCCCCAGGACCCAGGGGGTTGGTGGTAGGAAAAACGGGCCCTTTGGGGCATGGGGACGCGGCTCAGCCGCTTAGATCACTGGTCTGGCGTTCATGACATCCAGGGTTCGACCCCAGAATGACCACAAAAGAAACTCCAGGCTCTTTGCTGTCCCCCCGCCCCTGTCCTTGGCACATGGCCAAGGAGGGGGTCTGGGGCAGGCAGCTGCTCGGTACAGCAGCCTGGCAAGGTGGACCCAGCAGCGGGAGCAGCAGTGACTGGGGGTGGACGCTGGGCTGGACGGGAGGGAGGAATTCTGGTGGGGGAGGGGACGCCTTGCTTAGGTGCCCAGTTCCCGGCTCCTGTCCATCGGGACCCCGTCATGAGGACCAGGGAAGTGAACAGTTCCGTGCCCCCCTCTGCCCTGCAGGCTGTGGGAGGGGCTGGGGCCTGGCATCCGCCACCCGTCCGCCTTGACACTGGATCCCGAGAAACTGGGACAGCTGAGAAATTCTCGGTGTGGGGGAGGGGTGGTGTTGAGCTCCCAGGGGGCCAAACGGGCACCAGCCTGGTGGGTGGGGAGCGGCCGGCAGGCCCGGGACCCCCTCTGGCCCCCACTGACAGGCATGCCAGAGCCCTCTGCAGCTGACCGCCCGGGGCCCGGTGGCTGTGGTGGAGCAGCTCTCCATTGTCAGAGCCGCTGACAGAGAGGGACAGGAGAGGGTCCTCAGCCCCACATCACTGAGGGACCGTCTGGAGTCCAGTCCTGGATTCTTCTGCCTCATGCCAGCCAAGGATCTCGGGGGACTGCTTCTCATAGGAGTGGGCTGGAGGACCAGGACCCTGGGCCCTTCAGCCTCTGGAGTGCGTTCAGGGGCCACTTCCTTGCACGGGGTCTTTCGAGTCTGCGATGATCCCCTGGGGTGACAGCTGTCCCCTCCCCCTTTCTGAACTCTCCTGGCCACTCACCTTGGCGCTGTGCACAGGGTTCTGAGGCGGAGGTGGGCTGCGCACGTGCAGCCCCGGGCGGGAATGGATATTTTGTGTGTTTCTGCTGCTGCCTTTTTTCTCTGTCCCGTTTACATTGCTTTGTTAAAAGTCACAGTTCCCAAGCTCTGTAGATGTGATGGTCACCTGTGTGCATACAATTGCAGGGCCGGCTGAAGGGGTGCAGTGCCTGCCCAGCAAGCAGGAGAAACCTCAAACAGCATAAAGGCTGTGGTTGAATTTGCTGCTCGGTACATTGCAGCTGTCCGTGGTGAGCAGCATGGCTGCCTGTCCCTGCCGACACCTGCGCTCTGGAGCAAGGCACCAGCGGGTGCCCTAGGAGTGACATGCGTGACACAGAGGGTCAGCGGCTCACACGTGGCCCTTGGTGCGGTGGGGCCACTAGGCCCCCCCCCCCCCGTGCCCTCCCTTCCCCCCACCTGGCCGCCCAGCCACACAGGGGACAGGGGCGGCAGGCGGCCTGTTGAAGACTTGACCAGAGCGTTGCAGTTTCTCTTTGACATTTGGGGGGGAAGCGAATGGAAGAAAACCTGTGCATTGTCTTAAGAAACAAAGTCCCTGAAGTTTATTTTAGCTCCTGCATACATTCATTGATTTTCTACAATGGGTCCAAAATTCTAGGGAAAAAACAAACACCTAGCTAGGGGTTCATAGATTATTTTGTTTAGATGGAATGTGTTATTGAAGATTATTATTATTATTTTGGTTGGTCAGGGGTCCTGAACTCTAGACCTGGGCGCTGTCCCTCAGCTCTTCAGCTCAAGGCTAGCACTCTACCACTTGATGCACAGCGCCACTTCTAGCTTTTTCTGCTTATGTGGTGCTGAGGAATCGAACCCAGGGCCTCATGCATGCAAGGCAAGCACTCTACCACTGAGCCACCTTCCCAGCCCTATTAGATTATTTTGTTGTTTGGGTTTTTTTTTAACTGTATTTTTTTGTCTTTTCTTTTTTGGTACTGGGGATCGAACCCAGGACGTTGCACTTGCTAGGCAAGCGCTTTGCCACTGAGCCACCTTCCCAGCCCCCTATTAGATTATTTTGAAGCTGGGAACTGGTGGCTCACACCTGTCATCCTAACTGCTCAGGAGGCTGAGATCTGAGCATCTTGGCTCAAAGCCAGCCCGGGCAGGAAAGTCCAGGAGACTCTCATCTCTAATTCATCACCAAAAGGCTGAAAGTAGAGCTGTGGCTCAAATGGTAGGGCACCAACCTTGCACATAAAAAGCTAAAGGAACGTCCAGGCCCTGAGTTCAAGTCCACACATACACACAAAAGGAATGTTTTGGAGATTAAAAACACTTTAAGAATGTAGTATCTGCCCAGTGGGAGAGCCCTGATGACCCCCTGCCCCAACCCCAGGCCTGGCCTGGCTTCAGAGGAGTGCACCCACCCACCCCTGGCGCCGTCCCTGGCACGGCCCCTCAGGCTCAGCCCTCGATGTTTCCCACTTGGTCCTCGCTGGTGCTCGGGCTGCTTTGAGCGTGCTGGTCCTCGAGGTGTGCCAGAGCTCCTGGCCAGGGGCGTGGCCAGCAGGGGGCTGCCTTGGGAAGCTCCTGGCTCCTGGCTTTGGGGGCCTGTTGGCAAGATGCTCTGTAAGAAGCAGGAGGGATGAGTGGTTGTGGCCTTTTTGCTCTCCAGGTTTATTTGGACTTGTGCAGCTCTCCCTGCGACATGGCCAAAGGGCAGGCCTGAGCACGCTACACGCCGAACTGGGCAGGCAATGTGGGGTAAACATGGTTTTTGTCTGCAGCTTCCCACCACCATTGTGCTGGGGCCTGGGACGGAAGCCAAGGTCGGCAGGAAGGCTTCCCTTAAAGTCACGCTGAAGTTCCGCACTGAACGCCACAGCACAGGAGGCCGGGATGGCACTGAGCTTCTGGTGGACGCTGCTGAACAGGGGGCACCTGCTGAGCGAGGCGTCCGCAAGCACAGACCTCCTGTGACCTTGCATGCCGAGCGAGGGCCAGAGCTGGGCGGCACCCCGGGCCCCTCCGGAGCCCCGAGCCTGTGCTGGAGTCCTCAGGCTTGATTCTAAAATGACCTGAGCCGGTCATCGTGTCTGCCCCCTGTCCCCCTGGGATCCTCCCATGACACAGAGCGTCACCATGGCTGCTCTTCCTTGGGGCCGGCTTAGAACGGGGCCGTAAAAGCCTGGCTCAGCCGGGCTGAGGCAGCTTCCCTTGCAGGGGATCTCAGCTGAGCTGGACGGCTCCAGGTGGGTCTGCCGAGGATAGAAGGGGTCCTCAGCAGAGCTGTCCCCCAGCGTCTCCCCGAGCCCGTCCCCAGCAGGCCGGAGACCAGAGGAAGTGGGTCGGCAGGCGTCGGCCCTGGGATTAGGGAGATAGTTCAAGAGTGAGTGTGTTGGAGCATTTGGGGCTGACAAAAGTGTGGGCTGGGACGCAGCCCACGTGGTAAAACGCTTGCTTAGCATTTGTGAGGCCCTGGGTTTAATCCCGTGTTGAAAAAAAAAAAGATTGTGATGACATAGACTATTTTTAGAGCGGGCAGTGTTCACGCCGGCCCCGGGCTGGCTGTGCCCCAGGGCCAGCACCGAGCTTTTTACTGTCTGCATAGTTTTCCCTTTCCCAGAACGCTGTAGAATTAAAACCCTGTCCCACTGGCTTCCTTCACTCATGATGGATGGCGACGCTTTCCCCCATGCCTCCTTGTGCTCCCGGCCGTCTGTGGGTGTGCTTCCACGGGTGGGGCACACCCCTGCGGGGGCCGGGGTGCCGGGGAGCCGCTCCCCACTCTGCACCACACCGTGTGGACGGAGGTTTGTGCTCTGCAGCGGGAAAAGGTGGGGTTTGGAAATGCTGGTTCCCGGCTTGCCCCGAAGCCTCGCGGCTGCCCCCGCCCGGCCCCAGCCGCGCCAGCATGCCGCTGACCGGGCACCGGTCGGTATTTCTGCAAGAAAAGCAGCTGGCTCTCTTTCACTCCTTCAATTATGCACCAAGTCTCTAAAATCCCATTTGTCAAAGCAACTGGCTGAAAGGGGGCCAGGGACGACAGGAAGGCCACGGCCAGGCCTGGGGTGACCTTGGCCACTGGGAAATGCCCTTTGCAATATCAAAATGAATTATTTCTGGGGGAAATGTCAGCCGGGGCCTAACGAGTCTGCAATGTGCGGGTGAGCTGTTGCGCACATTCTCCGCGCACCTGGGGGTGGGGGCCGCGAGGGTGGGGTCAGGCAGCTTCTCTGAGCCTGGGCGGGCGCTGTACTTCTGTCTGCAGGCCTGCTTACTCTGCAGGGCATCAGAGAGGCTGGCAGGCCTGCCCCAGGCCTGGTGGCTTTGGCAAGTGCTGGTTATGCAAGCAATAGGGTTGAATGGAAGTCAGGCTGAATGGCCTTCCTGCGTGGGACCAGTCGGGAGGCTGGGCTCTGCCCCCCCCCCCGTGTCCCCACCCTCATTCAGCCGTTGAGGCCCTGGGGCTCTCCTAGGTCTTCAGTACTGGGGGTGGGGGCGTTCCCCTTGGGGTCCTTAGAAAAAACTCTAGGGTCTCACGGACAGCACAGCCATGGCCACCCCTCCCTGTGGGGGTGAAGTCCGTGTGGGCTCAGTCCTTTCTGCAGGAAGCCTCCACTCGAGTCTAGGAGGAGCCCTGGCTTTGGAGGTTGGGGGAGGGGGCACCCCGCCTTCAGGGAGGACAGCCTCTTCACCCCTGCAGGAAGGGGAGAAACGACCTTCAGAAATGGCTGATGTTGAGGTACAAACACCCAGGCTGGGCACCCCTCTCCTCCACAGCTGCCCGTGGCACTCAGCAGGCCGCGGTGGTCTGTGGCCAGTGCCTGGCTGTGTAGTGGAAATGGAAGGAATAGGGTTCAGTGTGGTTAATAGGCCACGAGCAAATGCTCCTATTCGAGCAGGTGCCACCTCTGGGCCTGCCCACGGCTCAGGGCAGGGCAGCTAGCCGAGGGGATGAGGCTACAAGCCTCCCAGGAGGAAAGCCCCACAACTCCTGTCCAGCCTCCTGATGGCCAGCACAGAGGGCTGGCTAGCGCCATCATAGCTGCTTCTCTTTACTGGCCACTGGCCACTGCCCATGGCCTCTCCCTGAACCCACCCTGCTGGCTGAGTCAAAGCCCCCAGAGCCTCCTTCAGTGTCCTGGGAGGGGACGGACGTGAGAGGTCCTCTGCCCAAACAATTAAAACCCCGTTTACTGGCACCCGACTATTTCAGGTTTCACCTTCCAGCGAATCAATGCTGAGTCCTAGCAGTCAATACTGGCTCCCTGGCTGGTGCTCAGGAGGAGGTACGGAGGACCTGCTTCCAGGGGCCTGCTGTGGGGTGAGGGGCTGTGTCAGGGTGGGCTCTGGGGCCCTGCCGAGAGCAGGACCAGGCCCGCTCAAGGGCTGCCTGGGGAATTCTGTCCCAATCAACGCATGGGTGGCACCGCCCACAGCCCCGAGACGCCATACCACCCTCACCCTGTCTCTAGTGAGCAGAGGAACAGAGCCTGCTGGTAGGAGACGGCGCTGTGTCACCACTCAGTGCAGAGAGCCTGGCAGAGGGCAGCGCCAAGCCTGTGCTGGCTAAACTGATGGAGACCGTGGCCATCACCCTGGGCAGCACTGGCCCTGCCAGCCCTCTCTGAGCACGGCGGGAGGGGCTGGGGCGTCTGCACGCCAGGGCCTCTCCCAGGGGCAGGGAGGCCGGGCTGGGGAGAAGCTCTTACTCAGGTGGGGGCAGGCCCCGCCTCTCCCCACCTGCAGGGAGGGCTGGTCATCCGGCTCAGCAACCTGCAGAGCTTTGCTGGGACCTCTGGCCTGCACCCCGCTCCACAGCTTTGCTGCGACCTCTGGCCTGCTCCCCGCTCCACACCGCAGCTGGGCACCCAAGTCCCTCTGGGACCACTCTCAGTAGGGTGTGGTTCGAACCTGGCCACCAGTCTCCAGCCACAGGAGGCTGGGCATCAGTCACCCTCCCAGAGGAGGGCTCCTCAGGGAGCCCCAAGTCGAAGTCCCCACCATGGGGGCATCTCTCCGTCTTGATAGGGGGGCTGGAACATCAGCACTAAGCCCGTACAAGCCCGATAATGCAATTCTGCCTCCAGTCTCTGGCTTTGCCTTCCAAGAGGCCCGTGGGGGCTTTCCATTCGTGGGGGAGGCTAGGCTGAGGGCTGGAGAAGAGCCGGCCACCCTCCTGAGCCCTCCCAGAACTGTGCCTTGGCTTCACGGCAGCTGGCTCTTGTGGGGCCTCCGAGGAAGCTGTCCCCTGAGGGCTGGAGGCCAAGGGCTGTGTGGCCAGGCTGGGGCCAGGCCTAGGCAGCTGCGGGTCAGGCAACTTTTAGCCTGGCAGCTGCTGTCCCTAATTCTCCATGGTCCCAGGTGGAGAAGGAAGCTTGGGGGTCAGTGTCCTGGATGGCCTTTATCCCTGCTGGACTGCACCTGAAAGAGGGGGGGAGGGAGAGAGAGGGACAGAAGAGAGAGGGAGGGAGGAAGGGAGGAAGAAAGAGAGAGGGAGGGAGGGAGGGCAGTTCTGGCCAAGGCTGGAGGTCATCATGGCTCCCGTGCCTCTAGCCCGGCCCACAGGCAGCCCGGCTCCCCGGAGAAGGCTCACCTCAGCTCCGCCCAGTAGGAGTCCGGTGTGAGCACATGCTGAGGTCAGCCGCCCAAGTGTCCTGGCGGGGTTCCCAGCTGGACAAGTGTCTGGGGCAGCTCCGGCCCCGGCCACCTCCTCCCCCGGGACTGGAGAGACGGAGTGACAGCCACTGCTGCCCCACCCTCCTCCTCCAGGAGAGGACGCCCTCTCCGGGAGGCCCCTGTGCTGCCCACTGCCCATAAGCGACTTCAGGTCCGCTAGTTAACGAGAGCCCCAGACGGCAGCAGAGGCAGTGTGGAGGGAGGGTCAGCGGTGGACAGAAGGAAATGCATGTTTGTTGGCACCCAGCTACCTCCGCAATGACATAATCAGAAGCTCTTACTGACTGGGCAATAAAAGTGCTCCTAACTGCGATGCAGAATGCCTGGTGCAGCCGGCAGTGCGGCCTTGGCGAAGGTCACTCCAGGACCTTGGAAGAGGACCTTGTGGGCAGCAACCTCCCCTCCAGGAGGGGCTGTGGGGAGTCCTGGCACCACGCTGGCCCTGGGTCCTCTCCACGCCTCTTGCTACAATGCCACCCCCACACCATCCACCGAGCCTTCCCCTGTGTGGTCAGTCTGCTGACCACCACACTCTCAAAGCCATGCACAGCTGGCTCAGTAGTTGGCTGAGGTGGGAGGAGGGCGTCCTTCTGGGAGGAGAGGGCCAAGTGTAAGACGAAGAAAGGGTGGCCTGTCATCTCAATGGGCAGCCATGCCAAGTGACACATGGGGTTCGGAGCGTCAAGGAACTGGAGCCCGCGGGACCTGGGACTGTCACCTTGAGGGTGGCACATGACAAGTGACAACGCCACGGCTGTGCTAGCGCCCTCTGCAGGAGACTGACAGGCCCTGCAAAGACAGGCCTTGGGGAGTTCCACCCCCAACACATGGCCAGGTCCCACTCTCTTGTCATCATGCAGGGTCATTGCCCGGCCCCCAGGGAGGAACGGCCTCTCCCTGCTGCCCCTGGTCTGAGCTGACCCGCTCTCAGGGAGAGGGGAGGGGAGCAGGAGGCTCAGATCAGCTGCACCACCAGCACACTGCCACAGAGTCCCATCGTGACCTCATAGCTCACATGGCCAGTGCTGACTGGGGCCCGCTAGGTGTTAACATTTAGCCCCTAATTGTGACAGAATGAGGAGCCTGGTTTTCCTGTCTGAGCCCGGCTCCTGTGCGCTGCTGGGGGCCCCTGCGGGAGCTCCAGGCTTTGTTGCCCTCACGCCTGGGTGTTCCCCGGGGTCTGCTGGGCATCAGCCCTGCTCTGACCTCGCCAGGTGTCCTGGGATCTGGCACCTCCAGAACAAACTCCTGGCAGGCAAGTTTCTGGAGGGAGTCCGGAGCTACAGGTGAGGGCAGCCTGCTGCCTCTTTGAAAAGCCACTTGGGGCTCGGTTCAATGATTTACCAGGGCACATAATAAATTCAAGGAAAACCCCAAGGTTTTGAGAACGCGAATCTGACTTCCACCAGCTTTACAAGCAGGCTGGAACATTCGTCAGGATTCAACCAACTCCACTTGTTCAGGGGGTGTCTCCCTGCCCGGGCAGGGCTGTGCTCAGTGGAAACCAGCCTGGGAGGGTGGACAGTCGAGGCAGAATGTCCCCAGGGACTGCAGAGCGTGGACTTGAGCGGCTTTCTCCGGTGATCAGTAGTCTCCAGTGGTGAGCCTCCGGCCTCAGCCTCCACTTACCTGTGTCTGTGGCCTGGCTTCTGGGGGCTCATGGGGGTTCCTGGAGATCAAGATGTGCACTACCATCACTAAACAAGGCCAGTGGCAGCTCAGGACCCACAGGGCCCTGCTGGGGCTCAGAGCGCGCTCTGGGCGGTGACACACAGTGGAGTGATGTCCCAGGCAGGCACTGGCCACCTCCTGTTTAGCCTGTAGGGTCTGTGCGTATGGCCACGTGGTCCCCACGACATCCTAAGCAACTGAGAAATATTACATGTAGCCCAAAGCCACCCTAAATCTAGCAAAGCCTCAGGGAGCACTGCATGGCCCCCAAAAGAGACATCTGGTGGGCCCTGTCCCAGAGGGCAGGGGAGTTGGGGCCTGGGGAGTGGGTGGTCTAAAGCTGCCAGGGGAGGCAGAGTGCTAAGGCTCTTGGGAGCAGGTCCGATGGGAGGAGGCAGGAGGCCAAGGGTAAAATGGGGAGCTGAGACTCCAGCGTGTCAGCCACGCAGCCTTCCTGCCCGTGACCCGGAGGCAGTGCCCGCCAGGCATCCGCCCAGGGACACTTGGACAGGTCAGCGGAGGAGCCTGCAGCCTGCCTTGGAGTGACTGGGCTGTGGTGTCCATGCCCAGGGACAGGCAGGAGGGGGTCAGGGAGGGGACAGCCCTCTCTGCTCCCCTCAGGGGGGACGCAGGTCTTCACACACTTTCCCTCATAGTGTGCTCCTCACAGCACAGGCGAACTCACCATTCTCACCTGGATCGAAATTCGGCCCCACTTTCTCCATGAAGAGGTTTGAAGCCCAGGGAGGGGAGAACCACAGGCTCCTGACCTCATCCACTCTCTCTGGCTCTCCCACCCCACGTGAGGAGGGAGGACAGTGAGGCTAGAGGGGCGAGACCAAGGGATCCTTCCTGGACTCTTCCTGGGGACTCGGCTGCCTGCCCCGCCTCCTCCGCCTGCCCCGCCTCCTCTGCCTGCCCCGCCTCCTCCGCCTGCCCCGCCTCCTCCGCCTGCCCCGCCTCCTCCCCCTGCCCCGCCTCCTCCGCCTGCCCCGCCTCCTCCTCTGTCTGCCCCGCCTCCTCCACCTGCCCCGCCTCCTCCGCCTGCTCCGCCTCCTCTGCATGCCCCGCCTCCTCCGCCTGCCCCGCCTCCTCTGCCTGCCCCGCCTCCTCCGCCTGCCCCGCCTCCTCCGCCTGCCCCGCCTCCTCCGCCCGCCCCGCCTCCTCCGCCCGCCCCGCCTCCTCCGCCTGCCCCGCCTCCTCTGCATGCCCCGCCTCCTCCGCCCGCCCCGCCTCCTCTGCCTGCCCCGCCTCCTCCGCACCTGCCCCGCCTCCTCTGCCTGCCCCGCCTCCTCCGCCTGCCCCGCCTCCTCCGCATGCCCCGCCTCCTCTGCACCTGTCCCGCCTCCTCTGCCTGCCCCGCCTCCTCTGCCTGCCCCGCCTCCTCCACCTGCCCCGCCTCCTCCGCCTGCCCCGCCTCCTCCGCACCTGCCCCGCCTCCTCCTCCGCCTGCCCCGCCTCCTCCGCACCTGCCCCGCCTCCTCTGCCTGCCCCGCCTCCTCCGCCTGCCCCGCCTCCTCCGCCTGCCCCGCCTCCTCCGCACCTGCCCCGCCTCCTCCGCCTGCCCCGCCTCCTCTGCCTGCCCCCCCCCGCCTCCTCCACCTGCCCCGCCTCCTCCGCCTGCCCCGCCTCCTCCACACCTGCCCCGCCTCCTCCGCCTGCCCCGCCTCCTCCGCCTGCCCCGCCTCCTGTGCACCTGCCCCGCCTCCTCTGCTGCCTGCCCCGCCTCCTCTGCCTGCCCCCCTTCCTCCTCTGCCTGCCCCGCCTCCTCCTCCGCCTGCCCCCCTTCCTCCTCTGCCTGCCCCGCCTCCTCCTCCGCCTGCCCCGCCTCCTCCGCCTGCCCCGCCTCCTCCGCCTGCCTCGCCTCCTCTGCCTGCCCCGCCTCCTCCGCCTGCCCCTCCTCCTCCGCCTGCCCCGCCTCCTCCGCCTGCCCCCCCTCCTCCTCTGCCTGCCCCCCCTCCTCCTCTGCCTGCCCCGCCTCCTCTGCCTGCCCCCCCCCGCCTCCTCCTCTGCCTGCCCCGCCTCCTCTGCCTGCCCCGCCTCCTCTGCCTGCCCCGCCTCCTCCGCCTGCCCCGCCTCCTCTGCCTGCCCCGCCTCCTCTGCCTGCCCCGCCTCCTCTGCCTGCCCCGCCTCCTCTGCCTGCCCCGCCTCCTCCGCCTGCCCCGCCTCCTCTGCCTGCCCCGCCTCCTCTGCCTGCCCCGCCTCCTCCTCCGCCTGCCCCCCTTCCTCCTCTGCCTGCCCCGCCTCCTCCACCTGCCCCGCCTCCTCCGCCTGCCCCGCCTCCTCCACACCTGCCCCGCCTCCTCCGCCTGCCCCGCCTCCTCCGCCTGCCCCGCCTCCTGCGCACCTGCCCCGCCTCCTCTGCTGCCTGCCCCGCCTCCTCTGCCTGCCCCCCTTCCTCCTCTGCCTGCCCCGCCTCCTCCTCCGCCTGCCCCCCTTCCTCCTCTGCCTGCCCCGCCTCCTCCTCCGCCTGCCCCCCTTCCTCCTCTGCCTGCCCCGCCTCCTCCTCCGCCTGCCCCCCTTCCTCCTCTGCCTGCCCCGCTTCCTCCTCCGCCTGCCCCGCCTCCTCCGCCTGCCCCGCCTCCTCCGCCTGCCTCGCCTCCTCTGCCTGCCCCGCCTCCTCCGCCTGCCCCTCCTCCTCCGCCTGCCCCGCCTCCTCCGCCTGCCCCCCCTCCTCCTCTGCCTGCCCCCCCTCCTCCTCTGCCTGCCCCGCCTCCTCTGCCTGCCCCCCCCCGCCTCCTCCTCTGCCTGCCCCGCCTCCTCTGCCTGCCCCGCCTCCTCTGCCTGCCCCGCCTCCTCCGCCTGCCCCGCCTCCTCTGCCTGCCCCGCCTCCTCCGCCTGCCCCGCCTCCTCTGCCTGCCCCGCCTCCTCTGCCTGCCCCGCCTCCTCTGCCCCTCCCTGTGCTGGGCGGACCCCCGCAAAGCTGGGTCCTGAGAACTGCTCATGGTGAGCGCTCACCTCCTCCCCGTCCTGCTGCCCACCCGGCCCTGTGCGTGACACCACGTCTGTGAAATGGCTGAGAGCGGCACAGCCGCAGAGCACTCCAGGGCTGCTAGCGTCCCAGGGCCTCTCCTGGAGCTGGCCTGGACTGCTCCTCTTGGTGCACAGCTTTGTAGGGTATTCCAGGACTTTACCTGGGGGTCAGTGATCTCAGGCTGTCAGGCGGCCTCGGGAGAGTGCCCATTGTTGACAACTCAGCAGCAGGACTTGGGGCCCGCCGCACCACTGGGGTCTTCCCAGGTGGCAGGGCCTGGGCAGCAGGGGCTCAGGGAGGAGCTGTTAGCCTGTGCATACAGGGTATTGTCTGGGCCAGGAGGCTCCGGAGGGACCAGAAACCCCCACCAGGTCAGGCCCTGCATCCCTTCCTGGCTCTGTGGTCTGCCTTTTCCTCTTGCTCTACTGTGTTTCAGCCCAGAGATGTGCTGGGTCTCTGTCCCTCTTTCTTGGGTCTTCCCATTCCCTGGTCCCTATTGGAGAATGGGGATCTACAGAGTGCCAGGGTCCTGCAGTGTTTCCTGGGGTGTGCAGTGCGTCAGGGTCCTGCAGTGTTTCCTGGGGTGTGCAGTGTGCCATGGTCCTGCAGTGCTTCCTGGGGTGTGCAGTGCACCATGGTCCTGCAGTGTTTCCTGGGGTGTGCAGTGCACCATGGTCCTGCAGTGCTTCCTGGGGTGTGCAGTGCACCATGGTCCTGCAGTGTTTCCTGGAGTGTGCAGTGCACCAGGGTCCTGCAGTGCTTCCTGGGGTGTGCAGTGCACCATGGTCCTGCAGTGTTTCCTGGGGTGTGCAGTGCACCATGGTCCTGCAGTGCTTCCTGGGGTGTGCAGTGCACCATGGTCCTGCAGTGCTTCCTGGGGTGTGCAGTGTGCCAGGGTCCTGCAGTGCTTCCTGGGGTGTGCAGTGCACCATGGTCCTGCAGTGCTTCCTGGGGTGTGCAGTGCACCATGGTCCTGCAGTGTTTCCTGGGGTGTGCAGTGCACCATGGTCCTGCAGTGCTTCCTGGGGTGTGCAGTGCACCAGGGTCCTGCAGTGTTTCCTGGAGTGTGCAGTGCACCAGGGTCCTGCAGTGTTTCCTGGGGTGTGCAGTGCGCCATGGTCCTGCAGTGCTTCCTGGGGTGTGCAGTGCGCCATGGTCCTGCAGTGTTTCCTGGGGTGTGCAGTGTGCCAGGGTCCTGCAGTGTTTCCTGGGGTGTGCAGTGCGCCATGGTCCTGCAGTGCTTCCTGGGGTGTGCAGTGCACCAGGGTCCTGCAGTGCTTCCTGGGTTGTGCAGTGCACCATGGTCCTGCAGTGCTTCCTGGAGTGTGCAGTGCGCCAGGGTCCTGCAGTGCTTCCTGGGGTGTGCAGTGCGCCATGGTCCTGCAGTGTTTCCTGGGGTGTGCAGTGTGCCAGGGTCCTGCAGTGTTTCCTGGGGTGTGCAGTGCACCATGGTCCTGCAGTGTTTCCTGGGGTGTGCAGTGTGCCATGGTCCTGCAATGCTTCCTGGGGTGTGCAGTGCGCCAGGGTCCTGCAGTGCTTCCTGGGGTGTGCAGTGCACCATGGTCCTGCAGTGCTTCCTGGGGTGTGCAGTGCACCATGGTCCTGCCGTGCTTCCTGGGGTGTGCAGTGCACCATGGTCCTGCAGTGCTTCCTGGGGTGTGCAGTGTGCCAGGGTCCTGCAGTGTTTCCTGGGGTGTGCAGTGCACCATGGTCCTGCCGTGCTTCCTGGGGTGTGCAGTGCACCAGGGTCCTGCAGTGTTTCTTGGGGTGTGCAGTGCACCAGGGTCCTGCAGTGCTTCCTGGGGGTGTGTAGCTGTGCTGGGCATGATGAAGAGGTGTCAGATCTGCCAGGAGGTCTGTGTGTAGAGAAAGTGGGAGGTGAGACAGGCTGGGACCTCATGGCTGCAGTCCTGTGGGGCTCAGCTGACCCGGTGGCCACTGTGGTAGAGGGAGGGTACCACCACCAGAGTTGGGGGCAGCTGGGAGATGACAGAGAAGTCTATGGTGACAAATAGCCCCAAAGCCCAGGGCATTGTGGCTCAGTAGCCAAGAGATGGGGGCAGAAATGAGCCCCCTCACCTCCCCCTGCTCCGCAGGGGTTTGCCATCATGGAGGGCAGCCCACGGTCCCCACCAGGCAGCAAGACTGGGGCTTGTCCCCAGCCCACAGCAGTGGCCTCTCCATCCAAGCCAGCCAGTGCTCCAGGGAGTGCCGGCCCTGCTCCCCCACCCCTCATTCCTGGGTCCTCCAGGTACTGAGGACATGATGGGGAAACAGGTAAGGGAAAAGCACAGGGGAAGGCCCCACCAAAGGCAGACAGGGAGTCCATGGGAAGGGCGGGGCAGGGGGTGGCAGCCACCCTGTGCTCAGCTGTGAGGGGCTCAGGGCTGTGCAGGCTGGGTGGTCTCTGGGGGCTCAGGCCTATGCAGAGCTGTGGGGGGCCGTGGGTTGCTGCATCTCTGTGGTGTTGGGGGTGGCATCTTTCACAACTGTACAAACCACATCAGAGGCAGATTTGGAGCAGGAGGATGGCAAGTTCAAGGCCAGCCTGGGCTACACAGCAAGACTCATAAAACAAGAGGAATCAGAGCTGACCCTTTGCCCTGTCCCCACCACCTGCCACCTGTGGGGGCCGGGACCCCCAAGTGCTGTAGGGCCAGGCTTCCTTCCCCCCAAAGGTGAGAATAATAGTCCTGCAAGTGCTAGAGGGCCCAGCAGTAAAGAACCACCAGTCCCCCGTTTGTCCCCCCCCCCCACAGGGCCAGCCTGTGGTCAGTGTGGTGGGTGCCGTACAAACCCTCCCCAGGGAGGAGGTCTGGCAGCGGTGGGTGGGGGAGGTCTCCTGGGTGCGTCTACAGCGGGCTCTCCCCTCCCTCTGCCTCTGCTCTACCACTGATCCCCGAAGGCAGGGGGGACTCTGCCTCAGAGGGGCAGCTGCTCTTCCTCCAGGGTGCGCTTCTGTGTCCTTCCACAGAGCAGAAGAGATGCGATCTTACTGCACCTCCCACAGAGTTGGGTGGCGGGAGGCCTTCAGAGGGCTGCCCCCCCCCCCCGGGACTCTGGGATAGCCTGGACCCCAGGACTCCCCACAAAGTCCAGCCTTAAGCCTCCCGCCCCTACCCTGGGCACTCCGGAGGTTCCAGTGTGGCCACATTGTCTGGTGGTCTGAACGCTCTAAATGCTCACATCTAGCATGGACGTCCATCGCTGGAAACAAATTGCTCTTTGCTGACATCGTGGCAGTGAAATATGACGTGCTTCCCAGCTGCCAGAGAGATTTCCCTTTGCTGGCAAGGGAGCATGTGTTTGTTCTGCTGTGTGTGTGTGTGTGTGCGCGTGTGTGTGTGCGTGCGCGCGCGCCTGGGTGCCCCGGGTCTCCAGCACAGCCTCCTAGGTTTCATGGGGCAGCGGGGACCTGGTTCTACAGCATGGTGGGGTGTGCTTCCTGCTCACCACACATGACCAGCGGCTCTGCTCTACGGGGGCACACAGTAGACACAGCATCCTCTAGGCTGCCCCTGAGAGGTCACCAGTGCATGTGACTGGAGGGACCAGGCTGGGCAGAAGGTGTGGTGGTCAGACAAGACCATGCTCTGCTGGGGACCCATGGTGCTCAGCGGTCTCATAAAGGCCTGAGAAGTCCTGTGTGCAGGCCAGGCATGCTCTCCATCTTCTGTATGCAGATGCTGTTTGGGGACCCACCTCAGGAGCGGCCTTGGGTCCTTGGTGGGCCTCAGGTTTGTGTCCTACCACCCAGACAGAAGAGGAGCTGACGGCTGGTCAGAGCCTGGACACTTCCTGGTGTTTGGCTAGACTTGGGCAGAACCCTGGGGGCCTAGACTTCCTTGGCAGGAAGTGCGGCCCACCCCCTCCCACCCCCCCACCTGTGAATCCAGCTGTGTCTGGACCAGCTCAGGGAAGGGGGCAGAGCCATGGCCACAAGAACAGGATGCTGGCTGGAGCACCTGCTCTCTAAGGGCGAGGCCGGACCCCTTGCGTCTGTCCCCTGCCCAGGGCTCAGCTGCCCAGGGCCCCTGGCGGCGGTGGCTGTCCCTCAAGCTGTCCCACACGCTCCTCCTGGGGCACAGTGTGGGGGCGGTGGGGATGCTGGACCCAGGGAAGCAAGCCTACCCTCCCTGCCCCTGCTGGCTGGGAGCGTCCCCTGAATCACAGGGCTGTGGGGTGAAGTGGCTTCACGGCGGCCAGGTGAGAGGTGGGCTTGGCCTGCGGCAGTGGAGCAGGGCCTCCCCTACCCTGTTCTCTGGGGCAGAAATAACAAGTGCCCATCCCACTTGAAAGCCCTACGTTTCCATGGCTGCCCTGTCCCACAAAATGAGCCCTTGCAGTGAGTAGCAGGGGCTGAGAGAGGCTCAAAGCATGTTTCAATGCTGGGTTCTTTGTTGTTGTTGTTGTTGGTCATGGGGCTTGAACTCTGGGCTGGGCGCTGTCCCTCAGCTCTTCAGCTCAAGGATAGCGCTCTACCGCTTGAGCCACAGCACCACTTCCAGCTTTTTCTGCTTATGTGGTGCTGAGGAATCAAACCCAGGGCCTCATGCATGCAAGGTGAGCCACCTTCCCAGTCCCTGCTGGGTCCTTTTTTAGGGCAAGTAATATTCTGCTGTATGGATGTGTCCTGTGCTGCTCCTTTGTCACCCCTTGGTGGCATCTGTGTTTGGACCCAGCTGGGGCCGCGGCCCTCCGTCCTGTGCCTCAAGCCTGTCTCCTGGCTGTGTCCTGGGGATCTTCAGGACCTTGGGGATGGCACCTCATACGTCCTGGGAAGAGATGGTCCCACGGTCCTGTGTGAGCACCCATAGTCCTTTGGCTGGTGAGGGACGCCCTGGGGGGGGCATGGAGAGAGGCAGCCTGCGTGGTGGCTCCTGCGTGGCTCTCCTCCTGCTCTCTCTGCCTGCTCCCTCCTGGGCTCTGGGCCTGGCCCAGCCGAATCCTCCCAGCATCCAGGAGCAGGGGCGCTGCAGCTGGCTGTGGGGGCAGAGGCCAGCTCCTCATCGGTGCCGTGGCATTTGGTTACATAGGCCACTCTGGGTGGTGTGGGCCTGTCCAGGGCCTCCCTCTCCACCCCTGCCGCTCAGGACAGAAGGTGTGCTTCTGCGGGTGGAAGGACAGGAAGGCCTCTGGGTCTGAGCTCTGAGAGGGCTTGACTGGCGAGACGCTCCCTCCCCCACAGACCCTGCTTCTGGTCCTCTCTCCGGTCTCTATGATTACAGCCCACTGTCCCTGCATGTCTGGGGGACGGGCGGCCAATCCCAGGAGGCTGCGAGATGTCCCGGCACACACCCGGCACGTCATGTCAGGCAATCCAGGATGCAGGGGACCCAAGAGTAATGACACCAGAGCTGGAGGTCTCCCTGCTACTCACCCTTGGTGGCAGAGCCTGGGGGTGGGGCGGCAGGCAAGTCGGCCCAGCCTGCTGTCCAAGGTGACCTCGGCCCTGATTCCTTACGGTTGGCTTAGGGAGCCAGGCCTTGGTCACCGCTTGATCCAGTCCCATGGGCAAAAGGGCAAAGCCCAGGGGAGACCCCAGGGGAGCTAGGGGTGGGGGTGGGGCGCTGCCCACTGGATGCCAACCGCAGGGAGGTAGGTGACTCCCCTCCCTGGGTCCTACGCCCAGAAACTGCTCGGGTCTTCCTGGGGCACCCCGGGAATGGTTGGCAGGGGCCTCAGAGGCTGCTGCCCACGGCTGAGATGCCACTCTACTGGCTTGGCTAAAAATAGCAAGGGGATCACAGGGCGGGGACAGCCGGTGGGCGGCATCCAGGGAGGGGCTGGGCGTCCCGCGAGGGACCCAGGACCTCGGTCGGTGGCGCTGGGGCTCCCCTCCTGTTCCCCTCCGCGGCCCGGCCAGCCGCGGCCCAGCTGACAGGCTATTTTTTCCCCTGCTTGACTAAATATGGTCAGGGAGCAGGGCCCGAGGGGGGCCACTTGGCCGGGCAGCGTGTTTGGGATGCTTGGCTGGGTATATAAGAACTGCCAAGGTGAGGCTGCTCCGGATCCCAGGGCCCACGCCCGCCCACCGGGCCGCCCGGCCGCCGCGTGCCGCAGGTCAGGCCCTCCCCTCCCCCGGCCAGCGTGGGGCCGTGTGCATGTGTGAGCGCACACACCCGGCCTTCCCTTTTGTTCTACCCTGACCTCTACCTTGTACTCTGGGGGTGCAGGCGCTTCCTGCAGCTACAGCCTGAGCGCAAGGTGTGCGGTGCTGCTGCTTCTGAACTCTGCATCAGCTCCCGTCCCTCCCTCCCTCTCTCCCCTCCCTCCCTCCCTCTTCCTCTCCCTTTCTCCCTCTTCTCCTCTCTTAAGATCTCCCTGCTGTTAAGTCTGCGCTGCAGCAGGAGGGCTGGGGGAAGGGCAGGGGTGCGGAGCCGGGGTGCCCGGTGTCTTCTTTCTCTCTCTACCCCCCCCCCCCCACCAAGTGCGGACTCCTCCGGAGCTTGGCCCACCCCCACCCCTGCATCTGCGATTGGCTCCGGGAAGAAGTGGCTGGCACGGCCGCTGCGGCAGCATCTCCGGGGGAGCCCAGACCCTGCGCAGCGCCACCAGCGCCGCGGCCACCAGCCCCAGGGATGCCGGGGCTCCCCCGGAGTGCCCGGAGCCCCGCCGCCGCCACCCACCCTCCCGGACGGACGGCCTCTGCAAACTTACCGGCTTGGGCGGGGGTGTGCCTGCCAGCCAGGTGAGCGCCGGCGCCGGCACGGGTGCCGCGCGGCTCCAGCCGGCTGGAGTTTCCTCTCGCCTCATGCCATCGTCCACGTTGGGAAAACTGCAGCGCCAGCGGCCGGCAGGGCCCCAAGGCTGCGCTCAGCTGGGCACAGGAAGTTTGACATGCGGCTTTTTGGAAGAAAGCAGCCCCGTGCTTGGCGGTTAGTTTCTCAGGTGGATGGGGTGCCTTGCTGTTCCGGGAGGGGGGGGGGCTCTGCTCCCCGGCTGAGCCAGACCGAACCTGGCCACCGAGCAGAGGCTGAACTTACCTTGGAACTTACTGACCCGGCCTAGGAGGGGTGAGGACCAGGGCCGGCCCTATCCGGTTGGACTCTGGGTTTCTGCAGCTCCCCCAAATCTGTCAGGGTCGCGTTGGGGGTTGGGAACACAGGGTGGGGGTGGAGGCCCGGGGCTGGGCCGAGAGAGCCTTGGGGTGGGGGGGTGGGGGTCCTGGTGACCCTGGGGCAGGAGCTGGGTCTGGCCTGCCCTGTTACCCCTGGGTCAGCTTATGGGGCAGGGGGGAGGCTGATGACTACTATTGCCATGGGAAACTCGGGGAAGTGGCTGTAGGTGCTGACTGGAGCTGGCCTGCATCTCCTGCCCTTCACGCCCCCCTCACTTTCTGCTGGGCCCCCAGATGCTGTTCTCTCTCCTGGGAGCCCAGGAGAGGCCCAGGACAGAAGTTCCGCCCTGTCCATCTCAGTGAGGCTGGACAGAGGCTCAGCCGCAGCTCAGCCACTCCGGCCTGGGAGCTGGAGCCGCTGCCTCCGCTGCCCTTTTTTATCCTTGGTTGTGTGGCAATGAAACGCATGCACACACACACACTCACACACACACCAGCAGCCATGTGCAAAGGGGTGCCTGCTCCTGCTCCTGCCAGGGGACTCTTTCCTGCACGGGAGTGCCCCTCAAAGCCCTGGCACCCCTCCGCATCAGCCCCCTGACCCCCTCCTCCCCCCGCCCCGCAGATGCATAGCCTAGGAATCTAAGAACTGTGCCTGGTGGTCTCTGCTCACCACGGGCTCTGCAGAGATCGGGCCCTGCTCAGCCACTCTGGGCCATTCCTTTGAGGGGACAGGGACAGCAGGGTCACATCAGATGTCATCTTGCTGACCAGGGAGAACTGGCTGTCCCTTAGGCTTAGGGCTACCCTCTGGCCCCACGCCAGGGTCAGTGCCCAACGGGACACAGGACCCACTGGGCCTTCGGTGTTTGTGCCGGCTGGTGCTGCCCTGAGCCACAGCTCTCTCTCCAGGCACCTGCAGTGCCACCTGCTTCGGGGGCCCAGCTCCCCCTCTGCCAGGCTCATGGGGGGGGGTGGAGCCTGTGAGCCCTGGCTTTTCTCTTTCTTTTCCTTCTGGTCCAGGGCAGCCTCCCCCCACCAGCCCCAGGACCTGGCTTCCTGCTGACTCTTGTCCATCCGTCTGTCTGTCTGTCTGTCTGTCTGTCTGTCTGTCAGCCTCCCCTTCCGAACTTCTAAGTGCCTGTAAAAGTTGGGAGCGCAGCAGTAAGGACCTTCAACTTCTCTCCCAGAGAGATCTCAAAATGCAAGAGGAAAAATGATACAATGAAACATTCCAAAGTGCTTAGTTTGCACTTGCTAAGTTTATTTAAACCGTCCGCAGAGGGCTCATTTCATGAAAAGCCCTGGTGTACCCGGAGCTCCAGGGCCGGCAGGCTAGCCCTTGTATTTGGCAAGATCAGGCAGTGGCTGGGGACCAGCTACAAAGGTTGAGGGGAGGGCCCGGCCCTACCAGGTGCCGTGGATGGGATGATGCCCTCTGCATGCGGTGCGCTGCCCACTTACCACCATCTGAGGCGGGTCATGCCGCACGCAGGGACGGAGGCAAGGAGACAGAGGGGTGCGGAAGAGAGAGAGAGAGGAGGTAGGGAGCCAAAGGAGGAGGTGCCAGAGAGAGAGAGAGAGAGAGAGAGAGAGAGCGTGCGAGAGAGCGCACTGCCTTGCTGGCCGGGCATCCATGCTGTGGGGCTCAGGGAGCTGGAATGTGCGAGGCCTCTCCCAGGCCCCCAGCCACTGTCGGGGACATGAAGTCTACGTCTACGGATGGCTGCCAGATTGATTGCTTTTGGACATCCTCAAGCAAGAGGGTTGAGCACCCCGCCATGGTCCTCATCCTGGGAGATGGAATTCATGGTCCCTGCTCCTCGTGGAAGGCAGCAGCTGTCCAGGTAAGCCCCCGGGCAGTCCTGGGCGCTCGGCACTTGCCTGCCACACCCCAGCTCCTTGTCTGTCTCCAGGGAGCTGGGCTCAGGGAGAAGCTGGTCCCTTGGTGTAGTGTCCAGGCTTTGAGCTCAGTGCTCTGCCCTTGGTGGGGACAAGGAGACCCAGAAAGAAAGGGAGGCACCAGCAAGGCTTTGGTGCTGCCTCCTCTGAGAGTTTGCGGCAGATTTTTTCCCTGGGTGAGAGTGGAAGGTCTTATCTTGTTCTGTTGGTGCAAAATTGAGCAACTACTGGAAAAAAGTGACTGGGTTGCTGAGATTTGTTTTTTCTTCACTGTCTGCTTCTAGACCAGGTGTGAGTATATATGTGTGCATGTGTGTGCACGAATGTGTGTGTGGGGGGGGGTCACAAAGGGTGACCAGGCACTGGTTATGGGATCATGGTTCTGGCCTGGCAGGAGGTGCTGCGTGGGGGCGGGGCAGGACCTCTGCCATCTTCTCTTGGTGAATGGGGCAGCTTGTGCCGGGGCCTCCTGAGCACCACGAGCCCACGCCCGCTGATCTACCTGCTTGGGAGACATACTTCTTTATATGCCCATATGGACCTGCTAAGCTATGGAATGTAAAGAAGTATGTATTTCAGGCCAGGAGCTCTCTCACCAGACCTAGGGGCAGTTTGTGTCCGTGGGGGTTGCCTGAGTGGGTGGACCGACGCGCTGTCTGTGGCAGGGTGAGGGCCGGGCGAGGCTGCCCGGGAGGGACTGGCGTGTCCCTGCCGGCATTGTTCCGCCACTTTGCCTGTGTCAGCAGGTGGAAACGCTCATCAGACATTAAATATTCAGCGTGCTGACTGCGGCAGGGGAAGGAGGCCCTCCGGCAGGCATGGGGTCCCGGCTGGGCCCAGCAGGGGCTGGGGGCGTGAGCGCGGGCCCAGGCCCAGGCCTGGGCCTGGAGGCACTGCTGCTTCCTGCTATCCTGAAAGAGGCGATCCCCGGCAGACAGAGCCGTGTAGGATGGGGACAGGAGACCATGCAGGCCCACAGGCTGGAAAGCAAAGGGTCCTGAAGGGCTGTGCTCTGAGCTTGTGGGCGGGGAGGGAGGGGACAGATGGATGACCACGTGTCTGAGGCCCTTGAGAGAGGAGAGCCTCCCCTCTCCCCCCCACCCCGGCTGTCACTGGGCAGCCAGGGCCAGAGCAAGGTGGAGGACATTGGGTAGGGAGTGCTCTGTGCAGACATCGCCCTGGTCTCAGATGCCTGTGTCCCCAGGTCCTCTGTCCATGGTGGGGTACCAAGACAAAGTGAGAAAAAGCTGGGCAGCCCCGAGCCTGGCAACGCACCCCGATGCCAGGGCCGCTTGGTGGCGTGAGGGCCCCAGGCTCACTTCCCGCAGCCCCAGTAGCGCTCGCTCTCCATTTTTACCAAATCCATCTCAAGGAGTTTTTGCTGTGCTAGCCGGCAAGGTTCCTGCGGGGACCCTGGTCTCTGCATCTCTGCGGCTCACTGGATCCGCCAGTGAAGAGGGTTGGGCCGACACCCTCTGGGCCCAGGGAATGAGGACGGGGCCTGGACGGATCCAGATGGCAGAAGTCTTCCCACAGTCTGTCCAGATGCAGCGCGAGGCTCTGGGGTGGCCGGCGGGCCTGGGCTGCCCGGCTTCGCCCCCGGGGTCAGCGTGGGGGCTGTCTGTGGCCTGGCTGGAGCCTGGGCCCTGGCGGAGCCAGCGCCTGCTCAGTGCGCGCTTCCACAGGCAGGGCTGCTTCCTGGGTGTCAGCTTTGCTTCCCGGCGGTCCCTGGAGCAGCAGCCGGCGCTGTGGCACAGGTGCCCCGCTTGTCCTGTGCCCCCGCCTTTGGCAGGAAGGAGATGGGGGCACAGCCCCCGCCAGCTGTGCACACTGGGTCTGGGGCAGCAGGTTTCCCGAGTGGCTGAGGCCCGCCACGGGTCCTCAGACGGAGGGACTCGGGGTGCATCTTATCTCCTAGGTGGCTTCTACCCGGAGTCCCGGGTAGAAGGGAGGGGATGGGGTCTCTGAGTTAGGGTCTCCCTGATGTTCAATGGACTTCCTTCTGGAAGCTGTGTTCTCTCCTGACCACACCAAGAAGGGCGTGGCGGGGGGTGGCTCTGCCCTTGGCCTCACCTCCTTTTGGCTGATGCTCCCGAGGGGTCAGTGCCCAGTACCCCCGGAAGGTCACCTCGGCCCCCCTCGCTTGCAGCTCTGGCCACAGGGAGGGAAGGAGCCAGGTCTGCACCCACGGAGGCCTCCCGAAGCCACAGACGCACCACTGTCTTCCGCAAGATGTGTGTGTCGTACATTAAAGCTTTATTGCAGGATGTGGGGTTTAAATAAAAGCATTAGTGTTTTGGAATTAGGTTTGACTGAACGGTAAAACTAGAGGGTTTGCAGGGAGCTCACCACCACCTCCGTGGCTGTAAATCACCTCCGGTCTCTCAATCTGATGAATTAAAAATGAGCACTGTTTGGACACCCAGCCCCTCTCCCCGGTGTGTGTCCCTGAGGGCCACTTCCCTGGTGACACTCGGCACCCATGGGCAAGATGTCCCGTGCGTGAAATGCCAAATCCTTTTCTCAGCAAGGGGCGAAGGAGGGCCCCAACGCCAGCGTGGCAGGTGGGCACTCGGAGTCTTTGGGCCTTTGCAAAGTGGGTCAAGGTGGACCAGAGGGGGGCCTGCCTGCTCCAGAGCATGGCAGACGCAGCCCAGGGACGGGGAAAAGGAGCCTGGATGTGGCTGGCGCAGGTCAGAGAGAATGCCCTTTTCATCTGAGACTCACCTGCCGGCCTGGGCCCGGGGATGGGGGAAGGGGGAGGAGGGCGGGAGAGGGATCGCATCTCTGAGGAACGATCATGCTCCTTTCTCTGAGCAGGAACTTTGGGAGGCTCTGCATATTTAGAACATTCTGGAAATGTTTGTGCTGCAGGAATGGAATAGTTACCTGGACCATGTTGGAGGAGTGGTAGCTGCATGAATCGTGGAGTTTCTGAATCCAGGGACAAAACTGGTTGCATGTTTTTATCGCGCGGTCCACAGACCCAAAACAGCCCCAGGTGAGGGCTCAGGTGTGGGGGAGGCTGGCTCCGAGGGTGCGGTGGGGCTTCTGGGGAGGGAAAGCGGGGCGGGGCGGGCAGTGGCACAGGGCGCGTGTGTGCATGCGTGCACTCGAGTGCGTATGAGATGAATGATCTTTAGTTTTGTGGCCAGGTGACCGGGTGAGTTGCAGTGTCCTTTTAGAGAGGAGCCGCTGGTAAGCGGTGCCATTTCACGTGAGTACAGCCCTGCCCTGCACAGGCGTTTGGGAGCGGCACGGGCTGGCGAGGTGTTTGCGGGGTGCCACACTCTCATTTAGAACTCTGTGCTGCACGAGGAAAACGTTGCATCCGAGGAGAAGCTGCTGCTCGCTGAGCACAGTGTGAACAGGGAGAAGCTGCTGCTCGCTGCGCGCAGTGTGAACAGGGAGAAGCTGCTGCTCGCTGCGCGCAGTGTGAACAGGGAGAAGCTGCTGCTCGCTGCGCGCAGTGTGAACAGGGACAGGGAGAAGCTGCTGCTCGCTGCGTGCAGTGTGAACAGGGAGAAGCTGCTGCTCACTGCACGCAGTGTGAACAGGGAGAAGCTGCTGCTCGCTGAGCACAGTGTGAACAGGGAGAAGCTGCTGCTCGCTGAGCACAGTGTGAACAGGGAGAAGCTGCTGCTCGCTGAGCGCAGTGTGAACAAGGACAGGGAGAAGCTGCTGCTCATTGCGTGCAGTGTGAACAGGGAGAAGCTGCTGCTAGCTGCGCGCAGTGTGAATAGGGAGAAGCTGCTGCTCGCTGCGTGCAGTGTGAACAGGGACAGGGAGAAGCTGCTGCTCGCTGCATGCAGTGTGAACAGGGAGAAGCTGCTGCTCGCTGCGTGCAGTGTGAACAGGGAGAAGCTGCTGCTCGCTGCGTGCAGTGTGAACAGGGAGAAGCTGCTGCTCGCTGCATGCAGTGTGAACAGGGAGAAGCTGCTGCTCGCTGAGCACAGTGTGAACAGGGAGAAGCTGCTGCTCGCTGCGTGCAGTGTGAACAGGGACAGGGAGAAGCTGCTGCTCGCTGCGTGCAGTGTGAACAGGGAGAAGCTGCTGCTCCCTGCATGCAGTGTGAACAGGGAGAAGCTGCTGCTCGCTGCGCGCAGTGTGAACAGGGAGAAGCTGCTGCTCGCTGCGCGCAGTGTGAACAGGGACAGGGAGAAGCTGCTGCTCACTGCACGCAGTGTGAACAGGGAGAAGCTGCTGCTCGCTGCGTGCAGTGTGAACAGGGAGAAGCTGCTGCTCACTGCGCGCAGTGTGAACAAGGACAGGGAGAAGCTGCTGCTCATTGCGTGCAGTGTGAACAGGGAGAAGCTGCTGCTCGCTGCGCGCAGTGTGAATAGGGAGAAGCTGCTGCTCGCTGCGTGCAGTGTGAACAGGGACAGGGAGAAGCTGCTGCTCGCTGCATGCAGTGTGAACAGGGAGAAGCTGCTGCTCGCTGCGTGCAGTGTGAACAGGGAGAAGCTGCTGCTCGCTGCGTGCAGTGTGAACAGGGAGAAGCTGCTGCTCGCTGCATGCAGTGTGAACAGGGAGAAGCTGCTGCTCGCTGAGCACAGTGTGAACAGGGAGAAGCTGCTGCTCGCTGCGTGCAGTGTGAACAGGGACAGGGAGAAGCTGCTGCTCGCTGCGTGCAGTGTGAACAGGGAGAAGCTGCTGCTCCCTGCATGCAGTGTGAACAGGGAGAAGCTGCTGCTCGCTGCGCGCAGTGTGAACAGGGAGAAGCTGCTGCTCGCTGCGCGCAGTGTGAACAGGGACAGGGAGAAGCTGCTGCTCACTGCACGCAGTGTGAACAGGGAGAAGCTGCTGCTCGCTGCGTGCAGTGTGAACAGGGAGAAGCTGCTGCTCACTGCGCGCAGTGTGAACAAGGACAGGGAGAAGCTGCTGCTCATTGCGTGCAGTGTGAACAGGGAGAAGCTGCTGCTCGCTGCGCGCAGTGTGAATAGGGAGAAGCTGCTGCTCGCTGCGTGCAGTGTGAACAGGGACAGGGAGAAGCTGCTGCTCGCTGCATGCAGTGTGAACAGGGAGAAGCTGCTGCTCGCTGCGTGCAGTGTGAACAGGGAGAAGCTGCTGCTCGCTGCGTGCAGTGTGAACAGGGAGAAGCTGCTGCTCGCTGCGTGCAGTGTGAACAGGGAGAAGCTGCTGCTCGCTGAGCACAGTGTGAACAGGGAGAAGCTGCTGCTCGCTGCGTGCAGTGTGAACAGGGACAGGGAGAAGCTGCTGCTCGCTGCGTGCAGTGTGAACAGGGAGAAGCTGCTGCTTGCTGCATGCAGTGTGAACAGGGAGAAGCTGCTGCTCGCTGCGTGCAGTGTGAACAGGGAGAAGCTGCTGCTCGCTGCATGCAGTGTGAACAGGGAGAAGCTGCTGCTCGCTGCACGCAGTGTGAACAGGGAGAAGCTGCTGCTCGCTGAGCGCAGTGTGAACAGGGAGAAGCTGCTGCTCGCTGCGTGCAGTGTGAACAGGGAGAAGCTGCTGCTCGCTGCACGCAGTGTGAACAGGGAGAAGCTGCTGCTCGCTGCACGCAGTGTGAACAGGGAGAAGCTGCTGCTCGCTGCGCGCAGTGTGAACAGGGAGAAGCTGCTGCTCGCTGCATGCAGTGTGAACAGGGAGAAGCTGCTGCTCGCTGCGTGCAGTGTGAACAGGGAGAAGCTGCTGCTCGCTGCGTGTAGTGTGAACAGGGACAGGGAGAAGCTGCTGCTCGCTGCGTGCAGTGTGAACAGGGAGAAGCTGCTGCTCGCTGAGCGCAGTGTGAACAGGGAGAAGCTGCTGCTCGCTGCGTGCAGTGTGAACAGGGAGAAGCTGCTGCTCACTGCGTGCAGTGTGAACAGGGAGAAGCTGCTGCTCGCTGCACGCAGTGTGAACAGGGACAGGGGTTTTAGCTGCTGCAGCTCAAGTCCTCAAAGTGTACACAGCTGGCCTTGCTCTCCTCACCCCTAAGAAACCTAACTGAAATGTGAGTGAGGCCAAGCAACCTTCTGGACTGGGGCATGGGGGAGGCGCAGGGGGTGGTGAGGCAGGGGGTAGTTGTGTTCATGGCCGACACCTTAGTGCAAAGGCTGAACAGCTGCCTGGGAGGCCTTGTGCTGACCCCAGGCTCGGCTGGGGGCCTGACGCCCGTGGGCAGGGCAGGGTGGAGCGGGGCGGGGCGCTCTCCTCAGGTGGCTCCTCTGGAGGGTGGTATGTGCCAGCCACGGAGGCTAGGGCAGAAGTAATTGACATTTTGAGGGATTCTGGCCTTGTCCACTGCTCTGGGCTGGCTAGCGGCCTCCGCCCGGTGCCCTGGGCACGTCACACCCAGGAGAGTTGGGCACTGCTTTCACGAAGGGGTGGTGTCTGCAGCTCCTGGGCCCGGGCGCCCTGAGCTTGGTGCTTGCCAGGGAGAAGGCGCTGTCAGTGTCCCGGGTCCAGGCTGGGTCTGGCTCTGGGAAGGAGGGAGGGAGGGGCCGCGGCTGCAGTGGAGACAGAGTGCAGGCTGCTACAGAGCGCTGCATTGCTGCAGAGCCGCCGCAGCACATGCAGGCCTGCGTCTCAAGGGCAGGGCTGAGAAGCCACTTCCAGCAGCCTCTCAGATCCCAGTCCCAGAGAGCTTCCCACAAGGCGGCCGCCACAAAGGCTGTGAAGTGGGGCTGAAGCCCAGGTTCGCAGTGGTGCAGCCGGGGCTCTAGGCCAGGTCTCTGCGCAGGACGCCTGGATTGAGGGCGGCCGTGGCTGATAGAGATGACAGAGGCCCTGCGTGCACGGAGAGTCCCGTGTCCAGCCAGGGAGCACAGAGGGCAGGAGGCCTCGGTGCAGGAGTGCAGGTGCAGAGGTCACAGACTATTTCCTAGCCCGAGAGGACCCCAAAAGGGAGCTTTGTGCCTGTGGCTCCCGACTTGAGGCCAAAGCACCGGCTTGGTCAGACACATGCACAGGCGCGATGCGTGTGGAGGACAGATTTGGGGGACATGGACTCGGAGTATTTTTAACTTCAGGGAGGAGAGACAGCAGCTGTCCCGGGGGCTCCATGGGGCCTTTGTGAGGCTGAAGGACACCCAGGACAGATGTGTGCCTGGGCCCCGGCCCCCTGGCAGGCCCACATGGCCTTGGTCATGCCCAGATATGGCCACAAGGCCGCTTGTGTCTCCCCAGCCATCTGCATGCCACGGCTGGTATAAATAGTTGGAGTTCTCAGCTGTCCTGCTGGAGAAGCTGAGCTTGGGGGACTTGGGCCTATGGAGGTCAGAAGCCCCCGGGCCCCACCCACAAAGTGCAGCTGTAGCCGCCCAGGCCCCGGGCCTGCTCTGAGCGAGCTCCGCATTCTGCCTCTCCTTCCCCTTACCTGCCTCTCCCCAGATGCCAAGCCCGACGTCCTGCAGCCCCTTCTCAAGGATGCATAGGCCTGTGTTCACTAAAGGAGTCCAGTCCATGGGCAGGGCGGGGGCTGCAGGGTCCCGCCTCCACTGGCCAGTCCGCGGAAGGGCAGGTGGCTGTAAGGGTCCCTGCCCGTTCACCCCTCTGACGCGTCCTCACCTCCTCACACCAGATTTGGCAGACAGTACAGCGATGCTGTCCCTTCCAGAAGAATCCGTATTTCCTCCCTCACCTTGAGCCCCAGAAGTGAACCGCAAACACTTAGGCCCAAGGGAGCTTGGAAGATGGCCAGTGAGCCAAAGCGTCAGGTACCCAGCTCGAGTCCCAGTCTCACATCTAAAAAAGGAAAGAAGAGGGGGGGAGAGAGGGAGAGAGGGAGAGAGGGAGGGAGAGAGAGAGCCCTGAGGGCAGGTGTTCTGGACAAGGCTGTGTCTGCATGCTCACCTGCAGAGAGGGGGCGAGAACTCGGCAGTAGAAGCTAGAGTCCCAGGTCCTCCCCGGCCAGGTGTTCTGAGACCCACAGCCCCCAGTCCCCAGCTCCGATAGCCGGCATTGTCCCTGAGCTCTGACCTCTGAGCTCTGGCAGCTGGGCGGTCCGTCTGCAGGCGGACAGGGTGAGGTGCACGTGGGGACCCCATGGCTCTGCTGGCCCCACCCCACAGCAGGGGTTCCAAGACCCTTGGCTGCCAGGCGGCTTTAACCTCTCAGGACACGCCAGCCCTGGACAGGCCAGACACTCACTGCTCCAGGGATGCCCCTTCCGTGACCTCAGGGCTCTGGGACACAAAGTTTCTTCTTTTAATGGAAGCCTTATCTTGAGATAATAAGCATTATCTTTGAGATAGATAATATAATCTGTCTTGTCACTTTTTGCAAAGAACAGCAACAAAACCCCAACAAGACAGCCTGGAATCCCGTGCCCGCCCCTCCCCTCAGCCCGCCCCTGCCCCACCGTCTGCTTGAGGTGAATCCATCCTAGAAAGGGCCCCATCAATTCGCTACGCTCCTGTTGACAAGTTTATTAAAAACCCGGGCACCTCTGTATTAAACTTTTATCAGTGTTGAGAAAAAAATAGAGTTTTTGAGCAGACAGAGAAGTTATAGATTTGGGTAGAACGGGTCTTGTTGGCATTTGCAACAGTGTTGCTGATAATAAGAAACAAAGCTGCTTTGGCAGGGTCCCTGCGGCCCAGCAAGATTTTCTTTTGCCTTTTAGTCATGAATCTTCCTGGAGACTGCCCTATGGGGTTTGGTGTTTCACGCGGGACCCCAGAAGAATCCTGGGATGCCCCCACCCCAGGCTGCTCACACACATGGGGTAAATCATAATTCTTTGCTATCAATTTTAATAATTAACCAAAATGTGGCATTAAAAATTAATTTCATGGCAAATCTGAGTGCTAATAGGTGATGTTAGCATGGAGAAATATTTGGTTATCGATGTTTAAATTTTGATACTAAGAGATACAAAAGCACTCAGGATGGCAGGAGGTGGACACGGGGCTCTGAGATACCATCCACTGGGGTGGCTGGTGGGCCAGTGGACGGGCCGGGCTTGGGCACTCGGTGTCTGTATCCGGGGCTCTGGGTTGCTGGGAGGACTTGGGCTGGAGTGCAGCCCTGCTCAGCTCTCGGTTACCTGGTGGGTATGACTCAGTGCTGGTTGTTCTTGAGCAGAGACTGAGGTCCTGAAGGATACTGGCCATTGTGCCATTGTGCTGGGTGAGTGGTGCCGTGCCCTGGAGCTGGCCCTGTGGTTTCTGCCTTGTGTCCTGGCGGGCTGTCAGTGCAGGATGGGAGAGAGCCCTCCCGGCCTCTGCCCAGACAGGTGGCCAGGGCCCTGCTGAGCTGTGACCAGCATCAGCTGACTGACATTCACATACCTAGATGTCAAACCTATGTGCCTGTGGCCCCCACTGGAGAAACTGAGGCCCAGAGAGTATCAGTCCCAAAGAACTTCCAGCTTAGGGGGAGGGGGGGAGGGTTTACTCCAGAGCCCAGGGTCACCGCTGTCACGAAGACTTGGGAACAGCTGATGCAGAGATTGGAATGAGTTGAAAGCAGAGTGTGCTTGCTGCGTCTGACGTCTGGGCTTCCTCGTAGGAGTTCAGGAGGGGTCCAGGAGGCCCTCACCAAGGGCAGGGTGGTTTCCTGGCTGAGGTGGTGGCTGCTGCCCTGGCCCAGGCCTTCCTGCTCCCCTCCTCCAGTGTCACCCCGTTAGGCCTTGTAGGATGAGGCTGGCCTGCGTGCCGCGATGGGCGTGTCCCGGCCGGCTCTCCCCGCTCTGTCTCTGTCTCCGTCGTTATTTGCTCCAATTATAACTAATTGGACACAAACTACATTTTCACAGCCTCTAATTTTCTATTGATTTTTACAAGGCTGGGGTGTTTTCAGCAGCACATGCCTGCATCCAGTATCAGTTGCTGCTTGAAAATGCTGAGTGTACTTCCCGTGCGATGTCTCCATCAGCAGATGTTTTAAAACCTATTTAACTGTGTGGTCCACAAAATGCACAAGCAGTGGTAGCTATGGGCTTGTCTTCTCTGCGCCCAGGGATGAGAGAGGCCGAGGAAACTGGCCCCAGGGCTCAGCCCAGCTGTGCTGTCCCAGCAGTGCCGCGCTCACCGGCAGCGCGTGGCGTCTCCTCCCCAGGCCCGGCACCAAGTCCTCCCTGCCCTGGCTCAGCCAGCTTGCCTTCTACTTTGGATGGGGCATGCATTGCTCAGGGCTGGCCCCAGGCCGGAGGTGGGGGGGCAGGCGGAGGGGGGCTTGGCCGGCCAGGCTGCTCTCTGCTGCCGGAACTTCTATTGTCCTGGGGCAGGCAGGGGTGGCTGATGTGGCGAGGGGCTGGTGAGGCCTGGCAGGGTGACAGCCTCTCCTGGAAGGAGGGCGTGAGAATGGGGAGGCCTTCCCAGGGGAGGCAAGCGCCGTGGAGCCCCTGCCAGTGAGCTGCGGCCCGTGGGGCCTGTGAGGTATTTCTGGAGGAAAAGAAGATTATACTTGTAAAAATGTTGCAGACCTGCACGGCTCCAGATGGTGGTCGAGGCTCTTGGGTGCACAAAGCCTGCCATCCAGTGAACAACCCGCGGGGGTAGCTGCCGCCCCCCTTTGGGGGTCTGGGCACCACACGGGGTACGCAGCTTCCTTGCTCTCCCAAAGCCGTGGGCACTTCCTTCAAACCCCAAAGCCAGGGGCAAACCACCTACTCAGCGCAAAATGATGGGCCTGTGCTTGGACAGGCTGTGTGGGTAAAGGGTCACAGCCTGGCCCTGTACTACCCTGGGACAGCAGCTCAAGGAGACGTGTCTGGGCTGGGCCTGGGCAGGGCACCACCAGCCCAGTGTCCTCCTCCCTGTAGGGTGAGGTGGGCGGCAGCCATGCCAAGGAACTTGGTGCTGCTCAGTTAACCCAACGGTCGCGGTGCCCAGCAGCTGGCGCCAGGCCCAGGCATCACGTGGACTTGCGCTGTCCCAGTGGCCCTGGCATTTGTGGATGGTGACGGACGTATTGGCAGTCTGGAGTGGATGTTTGGGGACCCCTTCTTCGTGGTACCAATTCCTGCCAGGGCAGGCCGGATGGGACCCATCTGAGGGGTGCTGGTGCGGCCCAGACAGGAGAGGGGGTTTGGTGAGGAAGCAAAGATTGGTTTGTTTTGGGGGGGAGTTTCCCCCTCCAGACCCAGTGATGTTGAGATGGGAATCTGAGGCTTCACCGGGGAGAAAGGGAACCCCAGTGCCCACCACACAGGGTGGTGTCCACCATGCAGGGCATCCCCCGGGCCGCGCCCACTGTGTGGGGCATCCCCCCTCTGCAGGACAAAGCCCCCAGTGTTGGGCATGGCCGCTGTCCTGTGGTGTCTGGGCCTCTCCCTCCCTGAGGGAGAAGGCACCTCGGTGTCCTGACTGCCCCCCGCCCCACGGCCGCCACAGGCTTGGGACCAGATACAAAGTAGGCTCATTCCTTTGCATATCAAATCTTAGGCTCCGCTGGGGTGGAGATGGTGGGCAAATGAGGCTGAGCCGGCTTCATCAGAGGCTTGAAGGGCCAGCCGAGGAGCGCTGGGTGGAGGCTGGCATCCAGAGCTGCTCTCTGTCTCTGGTGGCCGGACAAGGCTGGGAGGCCAGAGCCCAGGCTGTGGCTCGGGGAAATGGAGGCGGCTGAACTTGCAGCGAGTTCTGATCTTTCCGGAGATGTTCTGCCGCAGGGATGGTTGGGGAAGGCAGCTGTGGACCCTGTCTGGAGCTAGCATGGTAGAGGTCAAAGGAGTTGCCCGGCCCAGCGGCCCTGGAGGGCCCTGGATGGCAAGGTCATGACAGCTGCCGCCCAGGGCCAGAAGGGCCTCAGCACCGTCCCTGGGCACTAGAAGGGGGACAGGGAGAGCGGGCGCAGCCGGTGGGCAGGCTCTGCGGCCTCGCGGTGTGAGCAAGGGCACGATGTCCACCCAGCGTGCTCCCCGAGGGCCGTGGTACACGGGGACATCGCGTCCCTGCTACTGCTGAAGCAACCTCTTCACGTCACCCCGATGAGTGACGTCACAGGAAAGGCTTCCCTCGGAGTCACTAAGGGCCAAGAGGCTGTGGGCTGGGCACGGCACGGACACGGCCCTGAGCGAGTCCGCCACCCCCTCACACCTCACAAAGCAAGCCTTGCTGGAATAGTCCAGCTTTGGCCCACCAAAGCCACCTCCCATCCCCCGAAGGCCACTGCGAACCCCCAGAGCTGCCGCTGGTCTACCGTGGCTTGTTGGCAGTGCAGCCGGTGAGGCAGACATGGCTGGGGATGCAAGCCCGTGGGGTCTGGGCCTTCAATGCGCCTGGAGAGGCCCCGTGGCTATAGACTAGGTGGAGGCTGGTGGCCAGACCGAGCAATCGGAGAAGTCAAGGTTGTCAATGAATGAGTAGCAAGAGAGAAGTGACAAGACCCTCAGCCTCCTGCCACCCTGAGGTCCTGAGGGGGAGAGGGTCTGAGCGGGGGGTTGGAGGGGGAAGCCCCTCAGTCTGGGTAGGCTCTTGAGGAATGGGGGCAGAAGCCTCGGCCTCTCCTGCACCTGGACACCCTCCACAGAGCCGCCTTCTTCCCCGACATCGGTCACCTCTGCCACGGACCTGGGAGCCGAATGCTTTGCTGAAGCTGGTAAAATGGAACCAAATCGACCATTGGATGGATTTGGTCCCCTTCAACCAGCTGTAGCTGTGCATTGATCACCCTGTGTGGCCGCACCGAGGACCCCGGCAAGGGCCATGCAGGGCCTGCGGGCCTCTGGCCAGCTCCAAGTAATCCGAGTCCTGAGCCCTGTCCAGACCCCTGCGCAGCCTCGGTCTGGGATCCGGGATGCCTCTCTGACCCTGCTGGAGGCGGGTGGCAGAGGGAAAGGAAGCTCCTGATGCCAGGGGCAGCTGAGCTGGGCTGCTCCACCAGGGTCCTCTGCTCGATTACCAAGAAAATAAATGTGTCTTCTCCACACCGGAGCTTTGCTGCAAATCTGAGTACCGAAGCCCAGGAAGGCGGCGTCGGGGTCAGGAGACCTTTGCTGACTTCTCATGTTGAACAGCCAGGGGACTGGGGAGGCCTGGAGGGTGTGAGGGTCTGTGCAGTGAGTGACCGGAGGGACATCACAGGGACATGCTGAGTGTCTGTCACTGAGATGTGGTGGGTGTCTGTCACCAGGGGATGTGATGGTGTCTGTCACTGGGACGTGGTGGGTGTGTGTACCAGGGGATGTGGTGGGTGTCTGTCACTGGGATGTGATGGTGTCTGTCACCAGGGGATGTGGTGGGTGTCTGTCACTGGGATGTGATGGTGTCTATCACTGGGACGTGGTGGGTGTGTGTACCAGGGGATGTGGTGGGTGTCTATCACTGGGACGTGATGGTGTCTGTCACTGGGACGTGATGGTGTCTGTCACTGGGACGTGGTGGGTGTCTGTCACTGGGACGTGGTGGGTGTCTGTCACTGGGATGTGATGGTGTCTGTCACTGGGATGTGGTGGGTGTTTGTCACTGGGACGTGGTGGGTGTCTGTCACTGGGATGTGATGGTGTCTGTCACTGGGACGTGGTGGGTGTCTGTCACTGGGACGTGGTGGGTATCTGTCACTGGGATGTGGTGGCTGTCTGTCACCAGGGGATATGTTGGGTGTCTGTCACTGAGACGTGGTGGGTGTCTGACACTAGGACATGGTGGTACCTGTCACCAGGGGACATCTGGGCCTGTGGCTGCTCTCAAGACCACATGGTGGGTGCTGGACTGCCGAGAGGAACCCCACGAGGTCAGGACGGGCCCCCTGGCCGTATCCTCTGTGGCTCTGAGGAGCCCTGACTGCCCCAGGAGAGGCAGGGCTGCCCATGCCGTGGGAGGCCATGATGCCACCGGGTGCATCTGACATCAGCTGAGGTGAGGGAGGGTCAGGTCCATGCAGGCCACGCTGCGCACTGGGCCACACTGGAGCTCCCGAGGCCACCCTGGTGCAATGCCCTTGCTCGGTGCCTCGAGGGCTGACCCCTCCTCCACACAGGACCAGCGCCCTCAGCGCAGCCCAGCTCTCAGCCTGCACGCAGAGCAGAGAGGAAGGACAGAGAAGACGGGGTGGGCGGATGGGCAGGACCCTGTATTACAGGGGCAGGCAGATGGGCAGGATCCCATATTACAGGGGCAGGCGGATGGGCAGGACCCCTATTACAGGGGCAGGCGGATGGGCAGGACCCCGTATTACAGGGGTGGGCAGATGGGCAGGACCCCATAGGTGCAGAGGGGCGGGGCCCAGGACAGAGGCTTTTCTTGGTCAGCCCGGAGCCAGTGGGCATTCAGCCTCATCACCCAGGCCCTGTGATCTTCTTAACTTCAGCTCAGCTCAGCTCTGACTCCAACACAGCTGTGTCCCCAAAGCATGGAGAGGTCCAGAGGCTGGTGACCGCAGGGCATAGCCCAGCATGGCCTGGAGAAGGCCGCACCTCCTGGGGTGAGGCTCTGGACCAGGCTTGGATTTGAGAGACTCAAGGCAGCACTGAACCACAAAACTTATTTCATTTTTATTTAAGTAGTTGTACACAAGGCTTTAGTTCAGTGTCAGTTCATGACAATTCACGACAGGTGACTTGAATAATGTTGCCCCTCCAGCATCCTTGCTGACCTTTTGAGTGGAGGACAGGACACCTGGCCCTCCAAGTGGTCCTGGGCTCTCCTGACCCACCAAAGCCCCGCACAGCTCAGAGTAAGTGACGACCTCAGAAGACCTACACCAACCCACCAATCCTGTCACAGAGGGAGACTAGAGATCACACCGAAGTGAGGACCAGGCAAAAGGTCAAGGAGAGGCCACCATTTCTCCACCTCCATTCCCAGCTGGAGGCCGAGAACAGACCAGCTCTGAGAGCCCTGTCAAAGGCTCCATCTCAGTGAGGGCTGGCATATGCACAAAGAGATCCCCTCACACCCACCTTATAGCCAACAATCCCTGCCTACTACACAGCCAACGATGCACACCTAGCCCAGAGTCAAAGACCCACACTTACACTACAGCCAACGACCCACAACTACCCAAAGTCCCACAACTACTCCAAAGCCAAAGACCCACGCCTACACTATAGCCAACGACCCACAGCTACCCTACAGCCAACGACCCACACCTACACTACAGCCAATGGCCCACACCTACCCTAGAGCCAAAGACCCACACCTACCCTAGAGCCAATGACCCACACCTACCCTACAGCCAACGACCCACACCTACACTACAGCCAACGACCCACACCTACACTACAGCCAACGACCCACGCCTACACTACAGCCAACGACCCACGCCTACACTATAGCCAACGACCCACACCTACCCTACAGCCAACGACCCACACCTACCCTACAGCCAACGACCCACACCTACACTACAGCCAACGACCCACACCTACACTACAGCCAACGACCCACGCCTACACTACAGCCAACGACCCACAACTACCCCATAGCCAAAGACCCACGCCTACCCCATAGCCAAAGACCTACACCTATCCCATGGCGAAAGACCCACACCTACACTACAGCCAACGACCCACAGCTACCCCATAGCCAAAGACCCACACCTACACTACAGCCAACGACCCACAGCTACCCCATAGCCAAAGACCCACACCTACCCCATAGCCAAAAAGACCCATGCCTACCCTACAGCCAACCACCCACACCTACCCCATAGCCAATGACCCTGACCTACCCCATAGCCAATGACCCACACCTACACTACAGCCAATGACACACAGCTACCCCATAGCCAAAGACCCATGCCTACCCCATAGCCAATGACCCTCACCTACCCTACAGCCAACGACCCACATCTATACTACAGCCAATGACCCACACCTACCCCATAGCCAATGACCCACAACTACCCTACATCCAACGACCCACAGCTACCCCATAGCCAATGACCCAAACCTACCCCATAGCCAATGACCCTGACCTACCCCATAGCCAATGACCCTGACCTACCCCATAGCCAATGACCCACACCTACACTACAGCCAATGACACACAGCTACCCCATAGCCAAAGACCCATGCCTACCCCATAGCCAATGACCCTCACCTACCCTACAGCCAACGACCCACACCTATACTACAGCCAATGACCCACACCTACCCCATAGCCAATGACCCACACCTACCTCATAGCCAATGACCCAAACCTACCCCATAGCCAATGACTCTGACCTACCCCATAGGCAATGACCCACACCTACACTACAGCCAATGACACACAACTACCGCATAGCCAAAGACCCATGCCTACCCCATAGCCAATGACCCACACCTACCCCATAACCAATGACCCACACCTACCCCATAGCCAACGACCCTCACCTACCCTACAGCCAATGACCCGCACCTACACTACAGCCAACAACCCACAGCTACCCCATAGCCAATGACCTACACCTACCCTACAGCCAATGACCCATACCTACACTACAGCCAACGACCCACACCTACCCCATAGCCAACGACCCACACCTACCCCATAGCCAAAGACCCACACCTACACCATAGCCAATGACCCACACCTACCCCATAGCCAAAGACCCACGTCTACACTACAGCCAACAACCCACACCTACCCCATAGCCAATGACCTACACCTACCTCATAACCAATGACTCACAGCTACCCCATAGCCAAAGACCCACACCTACACTACAGCCAACGACCCATATCTACCCCATAGCCAAAGACCCTCACTTACCCTACAGCCAACAACCCACACCTACACCATAGCCAAAGACCCACGCCTACCCCATAGCCAATGACCCACACCTACCCCATAGCCAATGACCCACAGCTACCCCGTAGCCAATGACCCACACCTACCCCATAGCCAATGACCCACACCTACCCCATAACCAATGACCCACAGCTACCCCATAGCCAATGACCCATACCTACCTCATAGCCAAAGACCCACACCTACACTACAGCTAACGACCCATACCTACCCCATAGCCAACAACCCACACCTACCCTACAGCCAATGACCCACACCTACCCCATAGCCAACAACCCATTCCTACCCTACAGCCAACGACCCACACCTACCCCATAACCAAAGACCCTCACCTACCCCATAGCCAAAGACCCTCACCTACCCTACAGCCAACGACCCACACCTACCCCATAGCTAAAGATCCACTTCTACACTACAGCCAACGACCCACACCTACCCCATAGCCAAAGAAAGACCCACACCTACACTACAGCCGACCATACACAACTACCCCATAGTCAATGACCCACACCTACCCTACAGCCAACAACCCACACCTACCCTATAGCCAAAGACCCACACCTACACTACAGCCAACGACCCACACCTACACTACAGCCAACGACCCACACCTACCCCATAGCTAAAGACCCAAACCTACCCCATAGCTAAAGACCCACACCTACCCTACAGCCAACGACCCACACCTACACTATAGCCAACAGCCCACACCTACCCCATAGCCAAAGACCCACACCTACCCTATAGCCAACGACCCACACCTACACTACAGCCAACGACCCACACCTACCCTACAGCCAATGACCCAAACCTACCCCATAGCCAGTGACCCACAACTACCCTACAACCAATGACCCACAGCTACCCCATAGCCAATGACCCTCACCTACCCTACAGCCAATGACCCATACCTACACTACAGCCAATGACCCACACCTACCCCATAGCCAATGACCCACACCTACCCTACAGCCAATGACCCACACCTACCCCATAGCCAATGACCCACACCTACCCTACAGCCAATGACCCACACCTACCCCATAGCCAATGACCCACACCTACCCCATAGCCAAAGACCCACACCTATCCCATAGCCAAAGACCCATGCCTACCCCATAGCCAAAGACCCTCACCTACCCTACAGCCAACGACCCACACCTACCCCATAGCCAAAGACCCACTCCTACACTACAGCCAACGACCCACACCTACCCCATAACCAAAGACCCTCACCTACCTCATAGCCAAAGACCCACACCTACACTACAGCCGACCATACACAACTACCCCATAGTCAATGACCCACACCTACCCTACAGCCAACAACCCACACCTACCCTATAGCCAAAGACCCACACCTACACTACAGCCAATGACCCACACCTACACTACAGCCAATGACCCACACCTACCCCATAGCTAAAGACCCACGCCTACCCCATAGCTAAAGACCCACACCTACCCTACAGCCAATGACCCACACTTACACTATAGCCAACAGCCCACACCTACCCCATAGCCAAAGACCCACACCTACCCTACAGCCAACGACCCACACCTACACTACAGCCAACGACCCACACCTACACTACAGCCAATGACCCACACCTACCCCATAGCCAATGACCCACACCTACCCTACAGCCAATGACCCACACCTACCCCATAGCCAATGACCCACACCTACCCCATAACCAATGACCCACACCTACCCCATCCCATAGCCAACGACCCTCACCTACCCTACAGCCAATGACCCACACCTACACGACAGCCAACAACCCACACCTACCCCATAGCCAATGACCTACACCTACCCTACAGCCAATGACCCACACCTACACTACAGCCAACGACCCACACCTACACCATAGCCAATGACCCACACCTACCCCATAGCCAAAGACCCACTCCTACACTACAGCCAACGACCCACACCTACCCCATAGCCAAAGACCCTCACCTACCCCATAGCCAAAGACCCACACCTACACTACAGCCGACCATACACAACTACCCCATAGTCAATGACCCACACCTACCCTACAGCCAACAACCCACACCTACCCCATAGCCAAAGACCCACATCTACACTACAGCCAATGACCCACACCTACACTACAGCCAATGACCCACACTTACCCCATAGCTAAAGACCCACGCCTACCCCATAGCTAAAGACCCACACCTACCCTACAGCCAACGACCCACACCTACCCCATAGCTAAAGACCCACACCTACCCTACAGCCAACGACCCACACCTACACTATAGCCAACAGCCCACACCTACCCCATAGCTGCCGCGGACTGGGTTCTGTCGGGACGACGGAGGATACCTAGGGGAGGAACCTGGAATAGGGTGGGGAGATGGCAAACAGACAACTCACACACATTAGGAGTGGATGCTGAGTGCTGAGTGCGATTTAATGCAGAGGATAACAAACTTTTATAACAGACGTCTTCATAAGAAAGGGGCAAAAGGTTACACAATCTTGCTGCAAGGCTTCGTTCTTGGATGGTCACCAGCTGGTCGCCTGAAAGTGCAAAAGTTTACACAATCTTGCTGCAGGGCTTCATTCTTAGGTGGTCACCAGCTGGTCGCCCGAAAGGCACTTGTTTCCGGCTTATCTCTAAGAAATATAATGGGTTTCGACGTTTGTCACCAACTAACCATTACCTTATTTCTATAGAGGCCTTAATTATCCCATAAGATTTTTCCTGTTCCTTCTTTAATAGTAAGGTCACGGAGGCCTAGATCTAGCACGTCTCAGTAAATGAGAGTACCAGGAAGTTCTTTCTCCTAAGTAGTTATCTCAGCAATTGCCATACATTCCTTCTGTTCTAGCTGCGCCTACAGCTTCTTGTAAATTTCTTACAATTCCTTCTGCTGAAGTGACTTTGTGAAACCCCCAATACTTTTATATTTGCTTATGACTTGTCTATTAGCCTCCATAAGAGGGGTTTTAGGTTAGCACTTAACTCTGGTGAGTTAGTCATATTTTTAAGACACTCATCAGATATTGGAGTCGTCAACACTCTTAAGAAAGAGCTTTGAATAAGGGAACGTTGACAATGAGTAAGTACAATGAACAGCAGAAACAGTAAAAGATTAATAGGCACTCTTATGAGGAAAAGAAAGGCAGAAACACATCTTTCCCAGGGGCTTGCCAGCCTTTTTCCAGGAGTAGGCCTCTTAGAAGCCTTATTCTCCAAGGTAGACTTCAGTGAAGTCCCAAAACTTGGAGATAGGTTTCTGTAAAGCCCCATTCTCTGAGGTAGACTTCAGTGAAGTCCCAAAACTCAGAGATAGGTCTCTGAAGCCCTTATCTTGGTCTGATAGATGGTTTCCCATGCTAAGCAGACTCCACTGGAGTCGGCGTGGCAATAGCCAAAGACCCACACCTACCCTACAGCCAACGACCCACACCTACACTACAGCCAACAACCCACACCTACCCCATAGCCAAAGAACCACACCTACCCTACAGCCAACGACCCACACCTACACTACAGCCAACGACTCACACCTACACCATAGCCAACGACCTACACCTACCCCATAGCCAATGACCCACACTTACCCTATAGCCAAAGACCCACACCTACCCTACAGCCAATGACCCACACCTACCCTACAGCCAACGACCCACACCTACACTACAGCCAACGACTCACACCTACACCATAGCCAACGACCTACACCTACCCCATAGCCAATGACCCACACTTACCCTATAGCCAAAGACCCACACCTACCCTACAGCCAATGACCCACACCTACCCCATAGCCAACGACCCATGCCTACCCCATAGCCAAGAACCCATGCCTACCCTACAGCCAACGACCCACAGCTACCCCATAGCCAACAACCCACACCTACCCCATAGCCAACGACCCACTCCAACCCTATAGTTAAGGACCCACGCCTACCCCATAGCCAATGACCCACACCTATCCTATAGTTAAGGACCCACAGCTACCTTAAGAGCACTGAACTACACCCACCACCATGACCACTGACCACACCCACACCAAGACCACAGGACACCAGGACCACCTGCAGTGCCCACTACCTATTAGCCTGGGACCACCCCACCAGTATAAGCACTGAGCCACGCCCACCATTGTCATACTGAGCCACGATCCTCATCAAATGGGATCCCTGCTCTTCACAATGGATTAGCAGCTGCACAGTGACAGGTGACAGGAGCAGAAGCTGTGGTGGAAGGCAGGACACCCCAGAGCCTGACATGACCACCAGTAGGACAGGATCTGCTCAGTTTCCATAGCCACTAATGCATCAGATTGGTGGAATGGGAGTGTTGTAAGTCTAAGGTTCACCGGAAAGGAAACCGCCACATGGTTCAGGCAGAAAAGAATTTATTGGGGTGGGACTGCACAAACAAGATGGAGGCACATGGAGACAGAGGAGAAGGAAAAAGAGCAGAAAAGGAGGGAGGTGGAGCTGGGGCTCAAGTGGTAGAGTGCTAGCCTCCTGCAAAAGAGCTCAGGGACAGTGTGCAAAAAACAAAAAACACAACCTGAGATTGTATCTTTGCTGTGCACCAGTGGCTCACACCTGTCATCCTAGCTACTCAGGAGGCTGAGATCTAAGGATCGAGGTTCAAAGCCAGCCAGGGCAGGAAAGTCTGAGAGACTCTTATCTCCAAAAAAATCACTAAAAAAACCGGAAATGGTGCTGTGACCCAAGTGCTGGAGCATTCACCTTGAGCTGAAGAGCTGAGAGACAGCGCCCAGGCTGAGAGTTCAAGTCCCAGGACCACCACCAACAACAAAAAAGGAGGGGACTTGTGTTGAACCGGATTACATAGGGAAGGCGGGAGGTGGGGCCACAGCAGACGAAAGTGACCTCAGAGCCTGGGGAGCCTCTCACTGCCTAGGGAGGCGTGGCCAGGGCGGCTCAGGAAGTGACCTCAGCCGATGAAGACATGATCTCAGAGTCTGGGGTCCTTTGCTGACTCACAGTCAGGAGACTGACAGGCAGGTGATTACAGGTTTCAGGCAGGTGAGAGGAAGCGGGGAGGGGCTGTTCTGGGCTGACCTCACTGTAAGTCTGCAAGTTCTTTGTTTATTAGCTGGGGTGATTTTATAGCCACTCCTCTCAGCCTTGACCAGAGCTGTGGTTCAGCAGGAGGGGAAAGCCCTGAATCTTCTCCCTTGATCATCACCCTCCAGGGAAATGGACTGGTTTCCCTCCAGGGGAGACCAATTTGTCTAGTTTAATATCGTGAACGGGACAGTGAGAGAAAAGCACCCCAGCTCTTCTGTGCGGAAAGCAGGAAGGGAGAGGAAGGAGTTCCTCAGAGCGGGAGGCCAAGCGCTTGAGAAGGAAGTGTGCCCAGAGCTGGCCGGGAGGCCAGGAGGAGGCTCATCTCAGCACGGACACCAGCTCAGACAGAGGTATTCATGTCTGCGACGGTGAGGCATCACAACTCTGGTGCGCTGCCCAGCCAGCTGGCCTTTGTCACCAGGAGTGGAGGTGTCCCTGCTGGGAGCCCAAGGGATGCCTTCTTCAGAAGAGCAGTGTCCCTTTTGTGACCCTCAAGGAGGCTTCCGTTCATGTGCTGAGGACTTTGGTGCTCCCCTTACACAAAGCAACCTGAGCCGGAAGCCGGCCTGACAGGGCTACAGGTGTGGGCACGGCAAAGCTAGCCAGGAACCAGCCTAGCCAATCACTCGGAGGCCCGGGTCATAGGCGGGGACTCCTGGAGGCCCCTTCTCTCGATAGGCCTCACGTTGTCTGTGTGGACAGCCTGTTTCATGAGCTACACTATCAGAAAATGCCTCAAAGAATCAACAAGTCCCTGCATCACTTCTCCAGGGAGTGAAATGAATAAAAAAGACAAAGAGGACTGGCAATCAGGAAAACTGCTTATTAAAAGAATGAATTATGGCTTTTTCCATGCTTGTTTTTGGGATCTGGCCAGTTAGTTACCAATGAATGCCTTCAAACAGAAGAATGTGTCATTGTGGATTAGTGGGTTTAAAGAGGACCTTTCAATCAATAGTAATTATGATCATTTTTGGAGCTCACATCGTCTAGTTCTGGGCCAGTGGTTGTCTCGCCACGTTAGCTCCTAAGTCTCCTAAGTCAACTTGGTTGTATCATTTATCTGCAATAACAATTTCAACACGCCCATGCCCATGTCACCACCATCCTCACCAAACACGCGGGCATCCCATCAGCCCAGATCTTCCCTCCCGGACTTTGCAGTTGGTGCCTGCCCAGGCAGCAGAACCATCTTGGTGGGAGCCGCGAACCAAGCGGGCACCAGGGGCTGCCCCAGGCTCCGCCACACCAGTGTCACTGGGCCTCACTCCTTCCTCTGGCCAAGGACAGTTCAGTGTGTGGCTATCCATGCACCTGGCTGGGCGTTTGCAGCCACCCAGGGCTTCTCCATTCTCAGGAGGAGGGGCTCAGATCTGCCAGGGGCAGTGCCGCAGCCATCACTTTGAGCAGGGCTGCGCGGGCTGGGGACCACACCAGCTCGCAGAGGAGCTCGCGCTGAGCTCCTGGGCGCTGCGGCTGGCAGCACCGCCCCCCCCCCCGCGGCTTCGCTGCCAACCCCCTGCGGCGCTGCTGGCCGGCCGCTGGCAGTCCCCCCCCCCCCCGCGGCTCCGCTGGCAGCCCCCCGCGGCTCTGTCCTCGCTGCAGAGGGTGGCGCTGGCTGGCATTAGCGCTTCTCGACTTCGCTTTATTCCTAAAAATCAGCAAAAGTGGAACAATGTGATTTCCGGCGCTAGCCACAAGAGGCAAATGTTCAGTGTCACCCCCAGGAACGGGAGCTCGTCTGAGCTGCTCGGGGTAGCGGCTGGACGGGCCTTCCTCGGGGAGAACTTGGTTCTACAGGCACCCCTCCGGGAGCCGCCTTGTTGGGTGGGTCTGTCCATGCGTGTGCACGGTGGCTCTGGGAACAGACACCCGTCAGATGGGTCCGTGGTTTGACTTCTGGGCAGTGGAGTTGGGAGCGGTCCAGGGCTGTGGTCTATGGGGAGACAGTGCCCAGGAGCAGAGTATGCGCATGCGCGCTGTGAGACCAGAGCTGGGGCGCAGGGAAAACAGGTGCTCGGCGTGTGCATGTGCATGCGTGTGGAGAGATGGGAAGGGAGAGCCGCGTGCGCTCAGTGTGCACGTGCGCACCTTGAGATGCACGGGAGGATGTGCTGAGCTTAGTGGAGTTGGAAACCCCGATGACCTATCTGACGTGGGCAATGCTTTGTGCCACCTGCGTGCCTTCCAAGGCATACATGGTGCACATGGGTGTGGGGACCCCTCTGTGATGGGCTTATCCCATGCGAACCAGTGGTTTTACCATTGAACTCAGTGCACCAACCATGGGTGTGTGCTCCACCCCAAGAGAGTGCTCCCCTCAGAGTCTCAGGGAGCCACCCACGGTGTGTGCTCCCCTCAGAGTCTCAGTGCTCCACCCCACGGTGTGTGCTCCACCCCAAGAGAGTGCTCCCCTCAGAGTCTCAGGGAGCCACCCACGGTGTGTGCTCCACCCTAAGAGAGTGCTCCCCTCAGAGTCTCAGTGCTCCACCCAAGAGTGTGTGCTCCACCCCAAGAGAGTGCTCCCCTCAGAGTCTCAGTGCTCCACCCAAGAGTGTGTGCTCCACCCCAAGAGAGTGCTCCCCTCAGAGTCTCAGGGAGCCACCCACGGTGTGTGCTCCACCCCAAGAGAGTGCTCCCCTCAGAGTCTCAGTGCTCCACCCAAGAGTGTGTGCTCCACCCCAAGAGAGTGCTCCCCTCAGAGTCTCAGTGCTCCACCCAAGAGTGTGTGCTCCACCCCAAGAGAGTGCTCCCCTCAGAGTCTCAGTGCTCCACCCCACGGTGTGTGCTCCACCCCAAGAGAGTGCTCCCCTCAGAGTCTCAGGGAGCCACCCACGGTGTGTGCTCACTTCAGAGTCTCTGTGGAAAGCAGTAGCAGATGTGATTCCATGGAAATGTCCCTTTCCTGGCAGTCACAAAGCCTTACAAAGCCTTTTCTAGGCTTCCTGCAGCCCTCGGCTTCCTGCTGGAAATAGACTTGGGGTGTGGAGGAGTGCGTCTGGACTTGGGGTGTGGAGGCAGGTAGGTCTGGACTTGGGGTGTGGAGGAGGTAGGCTTGGGGTGGGCTTCTGCAGGTGATGTAGTCATCTTCAGCACCAATGTGGACACAAATTGCTAGCCCATGTCATCTAAACAAGAGCCTGCTGTCACTGAGTGCTCTGGCTCTGGAGCCCGTAAATCTGCAGATCTCTCCTTTCTCTAAGTGCTCATCACTCTTAGAAGTGTCAGATTATCAAAGCAAGGCATGGCGGTACACGCCTGTAACCCCAGCGTCAGAAGGCAGGAAATGGCCAGCCTGAGCTATTGGGCTACCTGTCTTAAAAACAAACAAAACAAACAAACAAGCAGAAAACAGTCTCAAACAGATCGCAGGAAGGTTTTGAGCAGCCGCGTGGTGTCCTGGCTGCTGTCTGCTGTGCACTGGCATTTTTCCCTCTGGATTCCTGCTCTGTGAGTGACCCCATGGCGGAGTGGAGTCTGGGGGTTGCTGGCATCAGAACTGCACCAGGAATCCCGGGACTGTGCTAAAGAGAAGGGCGTCCTGTGTCCCCAGTGTGTGTACACCCCAGCCCAGCAGTGGAGCATGCCAGAACAACACTGTGGTTCTTTGAGCCTTGGAGGCGCCTGGCGGCAGATGCGGGACTCTCCGATTGTGGATGGGAAAAGATGGCGGCAGGGATGGAGGGAAGCGCAGCGTTGTCTGAAGGCTGTGTGGTCGTGGTTGGGCCAGGAGTCCTCTTAGGGTGGGGCGTGGGCTCTGGCCAGCAAAGGAGCAAGGAGACCCAATCCCGGACCCTCCTCGTAGTCACCATTGGAAGAGCACGCTTCAGGGCGTCAGCAGGGGCTGGCGGGGGCTGGTGGGGCCCAGGAGGCGTCCACCTGCTGTGAAGAACAAGTACCCGGCATGCAGAGCCCCATGCTGCACGGTGGACTGGAGGCTGGTGGGGCCCAGGAGGCGTCCACCTGCTGTGAAGAACAAGTACCCGGCATGCAGAGCCCCATGCTGCACGGTGGACTGGAGGCCTGGGCTCTGTGTGTCCAGCTGGTGGTCCTGTGCCCGGCTGCCCATGTGCAGTGGCCCCAACATGCACTGGAACACACACACACAGGTTCACACACATACACTGGAGCACACACAGCCACACGGGCTCACACTCACAAACACGCACTCCACACGCTCACACACGTGCACACACAGAAACACCCTGACCATCTAGACCAACTCAGAGCTGTGCCGCAGACCAGCAGGCTGGAGAGAGCAGGTCTCGGGTGGCCAGGGACAATGTGTGCAGGACAGTGCAAACTCCGCCCCTCGAGAGTCACTTTAATTCCTGGAACCCAGACAAGGGCGCGCCGGTGCTCCTGCGTGTGCTTTGTCATATGCCGATGTTGGCATGCGTCCCGTGCTGGGAAGCGCGGTCTCTGTGAGTCTGCCAGGATTGCTCCTGTGGAGGAGGGGCTGCTCCACCGTGGGGAGGCCAGTGGGGTCCTGTCTGGGGAGACGGGAGCCTCAGGGCAGACCGTGGAGCCCTGGGGCTGGGGCCGCTGTGCCCTCTGCAGCTGTGGGCATGCATAGCCGCCTCCTCCCCAGCCCAAGGCCTCACTCCCAGTACGGCAGCCTCTCCTGTGTGGCCCAGCTTCTGGTGTGGTGTGGCTCCCAGCCAGCCCTGTGTATTACACTGGCAGCATAGTGATACAATTGACTGCCTCCTTTATTCATCGCCAGTACCTCTCGATGGAAAGGCCCTGCCACCCTGGCGTGGGGGGGCTCTTGGCCTGGGAAGATGGGGTGGCCCAGGAAGGCTCTGGGCCCGGAAGGCTGCTGGTATGTTCCAAGCTGGGACTCCGAGGGGGCGCTGAGCAACTTATTTGCCTTCTGCCCCTGCAGAAGTCTGGCCCAGAGGGGCAACCGCATGGGAAGGGCATGGCGCCGCGTTCCTATGAAGCCGGGCAGTGAAATGCCGCTGCAGCGTGGAAGTTTTCAGGACCCAGCTTGTGGACAGCTCCCAGCACTCACGGCTCACTGCTGCCCGTGGCTGAGCCCAGGGCCGGTGCAGGCAGGACGGAGGGGCTTCAAGGAGCTCAGGGCCACCATCCGGCAGCAGGGGCTGAGCCTTGCTCAGGATCAGCTGCATCTGGTGGTGATGGCACAGGGGTCACCACGCTGGGACGACACCGGTCATCTGCTGGGGACAGCACAGGGAGGTGTTTGCCCCTGTGCGGGGCAGCAGGTGCTGTGAAGGCCAGCCTCCTACCCATGGGAGCTAGCAGGGAAGTGGGGCTCTTGGGGGCCCTGAGGCCTGGACAAACACTCTACAGGGATGCTGCCGCCTGTGTGGCCCCCGGCCTCGGCTGCACGGAGCAGCCCTAGGTGGGGCTCCCTCCCGCAGGGCGTGGAGCCCTGAGGGATCTGGTGTGGCTGCAGGAAGGTCTCTGCTGCAGCTCCCTGCCCACGGTCCCCACCCGGGAGGCCGCGAGGGAGGCGGGCAGAGGACTCCTTCCAAACCGCAGTTACACTCGACGCCGCCTCTGGCAGGCCCAAGGCCAGAGCAGGGACAGTTGGCGCCACTGGTTTCACATGTCCCCCCAAGTTTGAATGGCATGCCAGACGCCAGGACTGCTCTGATTTAGAAAGTCTGGAAAACAAAGTTCAGCAGCGGAGAAGCACGGGCCCCGGGTCTGGGCGCCTGCGCTCACCCCCAGGCCTCCGGGTGTGCCGGCACCTCTCAGGGCAGGCAGCGGTCACCCGGTGCTGCAGCCCTCTCTCGGAGATGCTCACCACGGTCCTGGCTCCATTCCCAGGTCCCTGTCCCTCAGAGCTGGTTAGACAGGAGCCGAGGGGCCTTCTGAGTCAACCGTCAGGGTCTGGTGGTGGAGTGTGCATCTGTGCAGTGGGAGTGTGCATCTCTGCGGGGGCGGGGGCTGTTTAGGTAAAAGTCATCTGGAGAGAGCGGTCAAGGAGACTAAGGTTCTCAGAAGGAGGATTTGGAAGAATGGAGAGGGCATAGGTAGGCAGTCTTCAGTTTCCAGCCCATTCTCATGTGAGGGTGAGGGCACAGGGGTGTGGGGGTAGGGGTGAGGGCACAGGGGTGTGGGGGGTAGGGGTGAGGGCGCAGGGGTGAGGGGGTAGGGGTGAGGGCACAGGGGTGTGTGGGGTAGGGGTGAGGGCGCAGGGGTGTGTGGGGTAGGGGTGAGGGCGCAGGGGTGTGGGGTAGGGGTGAGGGCGCAGGGGTGTGTGGGGTAGGGGTGAGGGCACAGGGGTGTGTGGGGTAGGGGTGAGGGCGCAGGGGTGTGGGGTAGGGGTGAGGGCGCAGGGGTGTGTGGGGTAGGGGTGAGGGCACAGGGGTGTGTGGGGTAGGGGTGAGGGCGCAGGGGTGTGGGGTAGGGGTGAGGGCACAGGGGTGTGTGGGGTAGGGGTGAGGGCGCAGGGGTGTGTGTGGGGTAGGGGTGAGGGCACAGGGGTGTGTGGGGGTAGGGGTGAGGGCACAGGGGTGTGGGGGGTAGGGGTGAGGGCACAGGGGTGGGGGGGGTAGGGGTGAGGGCGCAGGGGTGGGGGGGTAGGGGTGAGGGCGCAGGGGTGTGTGGGGTAGGGGTGAGGGCGCAGGGGTGTGGGGTAGGGGTGAGGGCACAGGGGTGGGGGGGTAGGGGTGAGGGCGCAGGGGTGTGTGGGGTAGGGGTGAGGGTGCAGGGGTGGGGGGGTAGGGGTGAGGGCGCAGGGGTGTGGGGGTAGGGGTGAGGGCGCAGGGGTGTGTGGGGGTAGGGGTGAGGGCGCAGGGGTGAGGGGGTAGGGGTGAGGGCACAGGGGTGTGGGGGTAGGGGTGAGGGCGCAGGGGTGTGTGGGGTAGGGGTGAGGGCGCAGGGGTGTGGGGTAGGGGTGAGGGCGCAGGGGTGTGTGGGGTAGGGGTGAGGGCACAGGGGTGTGTGGGGTAGGGGTGAGGGCGCAGGGGTGTGGGGTAGGGGTGAGGGCGCAGGGGTGTGTGGGGTAGGGGTGAGGGCACAGGGGTGTGTGGGGTAGGGGTGAGGGCGCAGGGGTGTGGGGTAGGGGTGAGGGCACAGGGGTGTGTGGGGTAGGGGTGAGGGCGCAGGGGTGTGTGTGGGGTAGGGGTGAGGGCGCAGGGGTGTGGGGGTAGGGGTGAGGGCACAGGGGTGTGGGGGTAGGGGTGAGGGCACAGGGGTGTGGGGGTAGGGGTGAGGGCACAGGGGTGTGTGGGGTAGGGGTGAGGGCACAGGGGTGTGTCGGATAGGGGTGAGGGCACAGGGGTGGGGGTAGGGGTGAGGGCGCAGGGGTGTGTGGGGGTAGGGGTGAGGGCGCAGGGGTGTGTGGGGTAGGGGTGAGGGCGCAGGGGTGTGTGGGGGTAGGGGTGAGGGCACAGGGGTGTGTGGGGTAGGGGTGAGGGCGCAGGGGTGGGGGGGTAGGGGTGAGGGCACAGGGGTGTGGGGGTAGGGGTGAGGGCACAGGGGTGTGGGGGTAGGGGTGAGGGCACAGGGGTGTGTGGGGTAGGGGTGAGGGCACAGGGGTGTGTCGGATAGGGGTGAGGGCACAGGGGTGGGGGTAGGGGTGAGGGCGCAGGGGTGTGTGGGGGTAGGGGTGAGGGCGCAGGGGTGTGTGGGGTAGGGGTGAGGGCGCAGGGGTGTGTGGGGGTAGGGGTGAGGGCGCAGGGGTGTGTGGGGTAGGGGTGAGGGCGCAGGGGTGTGTGGGGGTAGGGGTGAGGGCACAGGGGTGTGTGGGGTAGGGGTGAGGGCGCAGGGGTGGGGGGGTAGGGGTGAGGGCACAGGGGTGTGTGGGGGGTAGGGGTGAGGGCACAGGGGTGGGGGTAGGGGTGAGGGTGCAGGGGTGGGGGGGTAGGGGTGAGGGCACAGGGGTGTGTGGGGTAGGGGTGAGGGCACAGGGGTGTGGGGGGGTAGGGGTGAGGGCGCAGGGGTGTGTGGGGGTAGGGGTGAGGGCGCAGGGGTGGGGGTAGGGGTGAGGGCGCAGGGGTGTGTGGGGTAGGGGTGAGGGCACAGGGGTGTGGGGGGTAGGGGTGAGGGCGCAGGGGTGGGGGTAGGGGTGAGGGCACAGGGGTGTGGGGGGTAGGGGTGAGGGCACAGGGGTGTGTGGGGTAGGGGTGAGGGCACAGGGGTGTGTGGGGTAGGGGTGAGGGCGCAGGGGTGTGGGGGGTAGGGGTGAGGGCACCGGGGTTTGGGGTAGGGGTGAGGGCACAGGGGTGTGTGGGTAGGGGTGAGGGCGCAGGGGTGTGGGGTAGGGGTGAGGGCACAGGGGTGTGGGGGGTAGGGGTGAGGGCACAGGGGTGTGGGGGGTAGGGGTGAGGGCGCAGGGGTGGGGGTAGGGGTGAGGGTGCAGGGGTGGGGGGGTAGGGGTGAGGGCACAGGGGTGGGGGGGTAGGGGTGAGGGCACAGGGGTGGGGGGGGTAGGGGTGAGGGCGCAGGGGTGTGGGGGTATTGGTGAGTTCACAGGGGTGTGGGGGGTAGGGGTGAGGGCGCAGGGATGTGTGTGGGGTGAGGGCGCAGGGGTGTGGGGGTAGGGGTGAGGGCGCAGGGGTGTGGGGGGTAGGGGTGAGGGCGCAGGGGTGTGGGGGTAGGGGTGAGTTCACAGGGATGTGGGGGGTAGGGGTGAGGGCGCAGGGATGTGTGTGGGGTGAGGGCGCAGGGGTGGTGGGGGTAGGGGTGAGGGCGCAGGGGTGTGGGGGTAGGGGTGAGGGTGCAGGGGTGGGGGGGGTAGGGCTGAGGGCGCAGGGGTGGACACACCACCAAGCACCAATCAGAAGCGGGACCCGAGCCTCCTAGCCCAAGGGCCTGTGGCCGCTGCTGGAGCTGAGTCCCCTTGGAGGTCTGCTGGTGGCGGATGGAGGAGCCACAGAGGTGAGTGGAGGGTTGAGCCCAAGCCCGATCCGAGGCTTGCAGTGTGGCCCAGCCCCACCCGCAGGGCGGGCAGGATCCGAGGCTTGCAGTGTGGCCCAGCCCCACCGGCAGGGCGGGCAGGATCCGAGGCTTGCAGTGTGGCCCAGCCCCACCCGCAGGGCGGGCAGGATCCGAGGCTTGCAGTGTGGCCCAGCCCCACCGGCAGGGCGGGCAGGATCCGAGGCTTGCAGTGTGGCCCAGCCCCACCGGCAGGGCGGGCAGGACCTGAGGCTTGCAGTGTGGCCCAGCCCCACCGGCAGGCGCACGCAGGGCGGGCAGGATCCGAGGCTTGCAGTGTGGCCCAGCCCCACCCGCAGGGCGGGCAGGATCCAAGGCTTGCAGTGTGGCCCAGCCCCACCCGCAGGGCGGGCAGGATCCGAGGCTTGCAGTGTGGCCCAGCCCCACCGGCAGGGCGGGCAGGATCCGAGGCTTGCAGTGTGGCCCAGCCCCACCGGCAGGGCGGGCAGGATCCGAGGCTTGCAGTGTGGCCCAGCCCCACCGGCAGGGCGGGCAGGATCCGAGGCTTGCAGTGTGGCCCAGCCCCACCGGCAGGGCGGGCAGGACCCGAGGCTTGCAGTGTGGCCCAGCCCCACCGGCAGGCGCACGCAGGGCGGGCAGGCGCACGCAGGGCGGGCAGGTGCACGCAGGTGCACGCAGGTGCACGCAGGCACACAGGCTGCTCCTTCCTGAGGCATCCCTCGGTGCAAGGGTGGGCACCGGGGTCAGACGCTTGGCTTCTCTTGGAACTGCCTCTCTGGCAATGCTAAAGGCAGAGCAATGACTTTTATTGTTTCCTCTTGTTTCAACTTCTCTACAGTTATTGTTATCCACACCTTGGAGACAGTGGGGCCTCGCTCCCAGTGTAAGTAGAACTCAAGCGACAACACAGCCAGTAGAAGGAGAAGAAGCGAGGCATGGGCTGGCCACAGGGCGTCCATGTACGTGGCCCTTCGCAGCCTCTGTCTGGACCTCAGGGCCCACGACAAAGGGTCCCTCTGGCCCTGCCACACCAGAAGGATGATCCCGCCCACCTGTCATCCTGGTGTCCACTCTAAAACCAGCCAGCAGTCCGTGGGCCTTTGGTCACAAAGGTGGCTATTGGCAAAGGGCAAGGCCAGACCCAAGGATAAGATGAGTAGGGTCTCACACTGAGCAGGCTGTGCCGGTACCCCGCGCCAGAGGGCAGCTGTCCATCAGCCGGGGACACGGAGTGCCCTGAGTTAAGTCCTCTCTGCGCCTGTTCAGGGCCTGGCCTTTCCTGAGGAGGGAGGCTCACTCGCAGCACCCCAGGCCTCCCATGAGGCCTCAGGGCAAAACTGGGGGCAGTTGGGGCCGCAGAGGACCAGCCCAGGGTGCCTGTTCCCTCTCCTGCCCACAGAGGAGACCCGGTAGAGGGTGTGTTTGCAGCCTCCTGAAGACACAGCTGGAGGCCAGCCACAGACCTCCGGGGTCCTGACAGCCTGCAGGGAGAGCCAGCTCTCCCACCTGCCTCCATCTGCTGACACGGGGCCCCTCCTGCTGCATGCTGACATCAGATGTGACAGAGGCCATGTTCTGGCAGGAAGGCCACAGCCCGGTCCACTCCACTCTGCCTGGGTCCGGCTCTGGGCATTTCTGCAGTCAGTGTCCTGCAGTGAGGGCTGGACGCCTCCCTGGGAACACCTTCCTGGAAGAGGCCGTGGTGAGCTGGGCAGCGAGCACGCTCATTCTGCGGAAAGGAGCTCCGGGGTGACAGGCAGATGTGGCAGGGATGAGGCTCGCCGTCCGGAGCAGCCGCAGTCACCCACGTACAGCATCTCCTGACTTGTGCATGGTGCTTACCGCACATGGACTGTGGCCCCCGGATGACCCCAGAGAGCTTTCCCAGCCATGCGGCCCTCTGGCCAGAATGGGAGCAGAGCCACCTTCCCAAGTTGAGGGTCAGAGCCAGGGCTCCGGAAGCCCAGGAAGGCAAGCAGGATGAGGGCTTGGTGACAGGAGTGTCATCACAAGTCCATTTCACAGAGTGACAGAGGCAAAGGTGACTTGTCCAAGATCACCTGGCCAGGCCAGAGGCCACTCGCTCAGCAGGACCAAGGCCCTGCAGGGTCCACCCCCGCTCGTGGGGCCCAATCAGGTCTGCGCACAGAGCAGGAGGAGACCGAGGGCTCTGAGACCGTGACCTCCTCCCTCCAGGCCACTGACAGTTAGTTGCTGAGAAATGGGGGTCACCAGAGGGGGGCAGTGCAGGTCAGGGGCCCATGTTCCCACAGGTCCACTGAAACAAGTGTCCATGTTTTTGTAAACTAGCTCCAGGAAAAGTTCTAGGCATAGTCAGGTCCTTCAGCAGAGAATAACAAGCAGCCATGAAGCATTTCCCAGCGGAGCACACAGCTAAGTGAACCAGACCTGACGTCATGTGATCTGGAGGAGACTGGTCAGCCCTGGGAGGGGCCTGGGCAGCCTGGGGGGGACTGGTCAGCCCTGGAGGGGCCTGGGCGGTGTGGGAGAGTCCTGGGCAGCCTGAGAGGGGCCTGGGCAGCCCTGGGAGGGGCCTGGTAGCCCTGGGGGGACTGGTCAGCCCTGGGAGGGGCCTGGGCAGCCCTGGGAGGGGACTAGTCAGCCCTGGGGGACTGGTCAGCTCTGGGAGGGGACTGGTCATCCCTAGGAGGGGTCTGGGTAGCCTGGGGGGACTGGGCAGCCCTGGGAGGGGTTATCCCTCAGGGTCAGCAAGACCCCAAAGGTCATTAAAAATACAGTTACTACAGATCAAATAATTTCAATCCAGTGGTGATTAAGACAGTCCACATTACGGAGTGTAAAGAAAGCAGCACTTAGAATACCTGTTACAGCATCGATTGCTTCAATAGAAAAGATAAAAGATCACAAATTCATCTAAGCTGCCAGTCAGGGAACTCCAGCCCACGGCTGAACCTGGGCCTTTCTGAGTTTTTCTATGATCAGTTTCACTGGAAGATGGCCACACTTGCCCATTTAGACCTTTTCTATTGCAGAGCTGAATTGACAGAACCCAGTGGCTCATGGGCCCCAAATCCTCAGTTTGCTGACTGTGACATGGCTCAAGAAACTAGTAAAGGTAAAAGCAAACTCAGCACAGGTAGAACGTAGAGATAATAAAGATCAGAGTAGAAATCAGATAAGTAGAAAACAGAAAAACAAGAGAAAATCAATGAATGCAAGATCTGGTTCTCTGGCATGATCCATAACCAAAGTTGTGGCCAGATTGGGCAGGAGACGAAGAGAGGAGACAGTTCGTAGAGGAGATGGTGGTGACAAAGGCAGACCTCAGTCCTGCAGACAACCTCAGGCTAGGGGCAAAGGAGCTGCTCCCCCAGGCAGAATCAGTAATGAAGGAAGGTACAAATTCCAAAATACAAGGGAGCTGTGGGTATCCTTGGGGTGGAGCCCTGCCAGCCTGGGTGAGGCACCTTCCCCAGCATGAAAAACAAAACAACTTGCATCTGTGAATACCTCTCTCTTCCTTTTTTGTAGTTCTGGGGCCTTGTGCTTACTAGGCAGATGCTCTACTACTGAGCTACACCCCCAGTCCTGTGTGAGTTTCAAAGGTGAGTATCCATTCCTCACGCAATGGATCTATACAGTAGAATCAACCTTCGGGGCGAGTCCTCAGACTTCAGGTGAGATCAGGAGACCCCAGCATCAGGCTGGAAGTTCAAGCCCTGCTTGGACTGCAGTTGGCAGGACTCCATATACAGGCAACTAGGACTACTCTTGTCTCCAGAAGTTCCTGGAGACAGGACACAGGGCTTTGAGACTCGTCACATGCTGGGAGTCGATCCATGGTGTCCAGCCAGGATCCACCATCAGTTCGGGCCCAGCACCACCCCTTCACCAGTCCTAAAGTTCCCAGACAGCAAGGTGTGCTCCTACCACCAGCCAGACCAGACGCACTCTCACCCAACCTGCAGGAGGCATGGTGTGAACAGCGTGGCAGGGGGCCCAGGGATGGCTGGCACCTCAGAGGAACCATTTTGAAGAACTACAGAGCAGCTTTTTAAGTTGCCATATTTCTTTTCAATTAAAAAAAAAACAACTCCTGTGTCTATGGTTTAACACAGAAATGGGAAGGATTATAGTTCAAGAAATACAGGAATAGAAAAGAACATGACCACAGACCAAAGACTACGAGAAAAGCAGGAAATACCGTGTACAATTTTCTTAGAAGAAGCGGACAAGCAAGCACCCGGGGCGCTGAAACCTTTCCTTCAGAGACATCCCATCACCTCCAGCCCCCATGGCTTCTGTGCGAAATCTGCTGTCAGCTGCATCATGGTTTCCTTAAAGGAGACGCGGGTTTTCCCCAGCCGCGTTCAGTTTTCCCTTGGTTTGATGACAAGGCTTCAAGTTTATCCTTGGGTTCACTGAGCTTCGTGATGATTAAGTTGACGTCTGAGTCCCCAGCATTATTTCCTCAGATAACTGGGGTCTCCTGCCCTGCCCCGGGGCCTCTGCTCACCTTCTCATCTCTTCTCCAGGCTGGCTTCCCATTCACGAATTTCCTCCTCTATCTCCATTCTGCTGCTGAGTCCTTCAGTCAGTCTTCACTGCAGAGAGCCATCCTGGCTTTAGGTCTAATATGGTCATTTATTTCTTCTATTTCCTAGTTCTCTGCTAATTCTTACTCATTTCCTGTCACACTCAGGTCCTGTGGATATGTGTGCCTGTGTGTCTGTGCACACATGTATGTCTATGCATGTGGGGGGACTGCACAAGGCTCAGAAGTCATAGTGCTTCCACGAGCATTTGGGTCACCTTGGGTTGGTAGCTTGTCACTATTTTCTCCAGAAGATGGCCCTGTCTCCCAGGATCTTTATCTGTTGAGGATTTGGTTTTGCACTCAGAACTGGGAAAATCCTGCTGCTCAGACTTGAAAGCCGGTCCTGGCCTCTGAGAAAGCTCATGTCTTTGCAGGTGCTCAAAGTGCCTTTGCTGGCTGGCTGTCCCGTGGACCTACACTAGGCCTGCTCTCCCCTCCTGGACCTCACCCTGGCTCTGTAGTGTTCCTTTGCCTGGATAAGAAGATGGGGTTCCTGTGTTACCTGCATTTGCTGCCCTGCCTCCTGACTCGGGCGGCTGGCTGGGCTAATTCCTCAGGAGCCATTTGCACCTAATCCAGATCCAAGGCCGAGCCAGCAGCTCACGCTGGGGGGCCGATCTCACTCTGGATGCAACACCACTTCCCTGGCTCCTGACCACGGTGTGTGACCCTGGCTGGGTCACGCTGGGCAGCTGGCTTGGGGGCTGGTGAGGCCGGCAAGCAGCTATGGGGGCCACAGCCGGCACCGGGGCCAGCAGCCACAGCAGGTGCACTGGCCAGGAGTCCTTTCCTTTGTTAACATGGTGCTGTCCTCAGCTGCAGCCGAAGGAAGGAGCTGCTGTCCATGGAGTCCTGGGGCCAAGGACAGCAGGCGTGGCTCCGAGTGCTTAGGCCACGCTGCCCTCGCACCATGAGCGGGGCAGGGCTGGAGCCTGCGGTCTTCCGGAGCCAGCTCGGCTCCCTGGGGTGGCGAAGCCCTTGTTAGACCCTAGTCTTGGATGCTTTGTCCCCACAGCGGATGATTGATGGCAGAGCCGATGAGCTCAGAGCCGGTGCGGCCGGATGGCAGTGACTCAGTGGGGAGGAAGAGCCAGGAAGGGGGGCGCCTCACCCACCTGCCATCCGGCAGTGGGAAGGGGTGAGAGGCGCACGCTGTTTAATGGCCTTCGCTCAGCGCACACGCGCGCGGGAGGGGCGGGACACCAGCGGCAGCGGAGGCCCAGACCCACTGGGGGCGCCTCCCCAGCGCCTCTCCGGCCCTCTTGGCCAAGCTCCGCCTGGGCCTCCTGCCTGCTCACCCCTCCAGAACTGCCAGCACCAGCCGGGCGGGGGAGCGGCCGGCCCGCGTGGCACGGCCACTGCGGCCAGCATGGCCTCCCGAGTGCAGGGCCCTCTGCGGGGGCAAAGGCAGAGACTCGCAGGACTTGGCTGCTGGCTGAGGGGCACAGACAAGACTGGCATTGCGGCCTGGGCTCTGCAGGCCGCGAGAAAGGGCTGGGCAGGGGAGCCCGGGCAGGAGACGGGGCCAGCTCAGCACGGTGGCTGCCACCCGGCGCCTCGAGGCTGCGCGGCTGGGCATTCCTGCAGGCACACCTGCCAACTGCACGGACCCGGGGCCGGCCTGTGTGCCCGCGGGCCCCCTGCGTTCCCTGTGCCATGCGGCGGCACACGCAGGCCTGGCAGGAAGAGTGTGGATGGTCATCGAGGTGCAAGTGCTGTCACAGGAGGAGCTGCAGACGGCTAGGGAAGAAGTTAACTCCTCAAAATCCCAGTAAGTTAAGGATTTAGGGTCTCAACACAGAGATAGCAGTTGGTTGATGGACAGTCCAGTAGATGGGTGGTGATCCTGATCACAGAGACAGTCTGGAATCCCAGCTCCTCTGGGGAGGGGCCTGCAACCCAGCACCTCAGTCAGCCTTAGATACTAGGGGCCATTCTACACCCCCATACCTTCCCTGGTATAGGCTGGCAGGTGCCAAGGCCCTGTGGCAGAGGAGCAGGCCTCCAGAGCTTGGTAAAAGAGGGATCACAAGAAGAAGAGCAGAAGTGGTGCCTGAGTGTGTACACACACACACACACACACACACACACACACGCACACACACACCACAAATATGCCAGGACCTACTGGAGAGTTGGGTCAGGACTCACACTCATGAATGGAATAGTAGGCCCATTCTGATTCGGCCTTCATGATTCTCAGGCTTTGTCCCCACTTGGCCACTGCGGTTTCCTCCCAGTTCAACAGAGAGCCCTGCCCCTGTCCTGCCCCTGCCCCTGCCCCTGCCCCTGCCCCTGCCCCTGCCCTGCCCCTGCCCCTGCCCCTGCCCCTGCCCCTGTCCCTGCCCCTGCCCCTGTCCTGCCCCTGCCCTGCCCCTGCCCTGCCCCTGTCCTGCCCCTGCCCCTGCCCCTGCCCCTGCCCCTGCCCCTGCCCCTGCCCTGCCCTGCCCCTGCCCCTGCCCCTGCCCCTGCCCCTGCCCCTGCCCTGCCCCTGCCCCTGCCCCTGCCCCTGCCCTGCCCCTGCCCTGCCCCTGTCCTGCCCCTGCCCCTGCCCCTGCCCCTGCCCTGCCCCTGCCCCTGCCCCTGTCCCTGCCCCTGCCCCTGCCCTGCCCCTGCCCCTGTCCCTGCCCCTGTCCCTGCCCCTGCCCCTGCCCCTGTCCCTGCCCCTGTCCCTGCCCCTGTCCTGCCCCTGCCCCTGCCCCTGCCCCTGCCCTGCCCCTGTCCTGCCCCTGCCCCTGTCCCTGCCCCTGCCCCTGCCCCTGCCCCTGCCCCTGCCCCTGCCCCTGTCCTGCCCCTGTCCTGCCCCTGCCCCTGCCCCTGTCCCTGCCCCTGCCCCTGCCCCTGCCCCTGCCCTGCCCTGCCCCTGCCCCTGCCCTGCCCCTGCCCCTGCCCCTGTCCTGCCCCTGCCCCTGCCCCTGCCCCTGCCCCTGCCCTGCCCCTGCCCTGCCCCTGCCCCTGCCCCTGCCCCTGCCCCTGCCCTGCCCCTGTCCCTGCCCCTGCCCCTGCCCTGCCCCTGTCCCTGCCCTGCCCCTGCCCCTGCCCCTGCCCCTGTCCTGCCCTGCCCCTGCCCTGCCCTGCCCTGCCCCTGCCCCTGCCCCTGCCCTGCCCCTGCCCTGCCCCTGCCCTGCCCCTGCCCCTGCCCCTGCCCCTGCCCCTGCCCCTGTCCTGCCCCTGCCCTGCCCTGCCCCTGCCCTGCCCCTGCCCCTGCCCTGCCCCTGCCCTGCCCCTGCCCTGCCCTGCCCTGCCCTGCCCCTGCCCCTGCCCTGCCCCTGCCCCTGCCCCTGTCCTGCCCCTGCCCTGCCCTGCCCCTGCCCTGCCCCTGCCCCTGCCCTGCCCCTGCCCCTGCCCCTGCCCCTGCCCTGCCCCTGCCCTGCCCCTGCCCTGCCCTGCCCTGCCCTGCCCCTGCCCCTGCCCTGCCCCTGCCCCTGCCCCTGTCCTGCCCCTGCCCTGCCCTGCCCCTGCCCTGCCCCTGCCCCTGCCCTGCCCCTGCCCTGCCCTGCCCCTGCCCTGCCCTGCCCTGCCCTGCCCCTGCCCCTGCCCCTGCCCCTGTCCTGCCCCTGCCCTGCCCTGCCCCTGCCCTGCCCCTGCCCCTGCCCTGCCCCTGCCCTGCCCCTGCCCTGCCCTGCCCTGCCCCTGCCCCTGCCCCTGCCCTGCCCCTGCCCTGCCCCTGCCCTGCCCTGCCCCTGCCCCTGCCCCTGCCCCTGCCCTGCCCCTGCCCCTGCCCCTGCCCCTGCCCTGCCCCTGCCCTGCCCCTGCCCCTGTCCTGCCCCTGCCCTGCCCCTGCCCTGCCCCTGCCCCTGCCCCTGCCCTGCCCCTGTCCTGCCCCTGCCCCTGCCCCTGCTCCTGTCCTGCCCCTGCCCCTGCCCCTGCCCCTGCCCTGCCCTGCCCTGCCCCTGTCCCTGCCCCTGCCCTGCCCCTGCCCCAGCCCTGCCCCTTGGTGGCCTGGGGTCCCAGCAGCCATCCTGGCAAGCTGCCTGCTGGGCCGTGGGGTCCCGCCTCACTCAGTTCTCCCTGAGTGTGCACTGCCCTGCAAGGCCGAGCTCTGCCCGGCCTCACTGGGCAGCCTAGCCCTGTGCCCGGAGGTCTCCCTGCAGTGTCCCCTCTCTGGCTGATGGAGAGTGCCTTTGGCTGTCGGATGGCCCCATGCTGCCGAGCCGGCCCGGGGCTCCTGGCCGGGTGGGACTAGGAAGTGGGTACGTCACAGGGTGGCTCCAACAGCTCTGGGGGTTTGCGCGTGGAGGTGGCCAGCTGAGACGCAGGCCCCTCAGGGACCACCTGCTCCACCCCCATTTCCAGAGCCAGGGAGAGGCCTTGCCCAAGGCAACAAAAGGCAGGAGGCCCCCTGTGCTCCCCGGCCCCCCTCTGGAGGCCTCCTGTCCCCCCACCTCCCGCCATGCACAGCCTGCGACCCAGTGTCCAGGCGCTTAGTGTCAAGTGCAGACTCTGCAGTCGGGCCTCGCCCACTCAGGAAGGAGTTGGGGGCCCGGGGAGCTGCGCAGGGGCCGCAGGGGGACCATGGGCTTCCCACCTGCAGTATCCACACTACAGTCATGCTGACCTCCACCGGCGGTGCGGGGACCACGCGGCCACCGCAACGACCAGTGTCCCCTCACCCCCCTGCCGCCCGCGGCCTGAACCGCAGGGTGGACATCCGAGAGAAACGTAAAGCTTCCTCCTTCGGATCGTGGCAAAGAAAGCCTCGCCCCTCACGTCTGCTCGAGCGGCTTCTCAAGACGCAGGCCAGGGCCGGCGCGCCTCTTCCTTCAGCGGAAGGGCACAGCACTCCAGGGTCACCTCTATTTAGATGTGAAGCTCAGGCCATTTGGTTTCAGTGAGAATGGAAGACGTCATCTGAAATTCCAAGGAGAAGACGGTGCTGGATGGGAGGGAGGGAGGGGGAGAGACAGGAAGCGGGAGATACAGGGAAAGACAGAGCCATCGAGACCCTGGGAAAGGCAGACACGCAGAGGGGAGGGGCTGGCCGCGGCGGCCCGGCCGCCCGGACCCCGCGCTGGGAGGGACTGGGCCAGGGCCAGGGAAGCACTCTGCCCCGGTGGGGCCCATTTGTAAACTGGTGTGATTTCATTAGCAGCTTTACTCAGCCGCTGGCAACGCCCCAACACGGCTGCCATCCGGGCTACAGGGGGGCCTGTCTCCTTCACAAGCAGAGCCAGAGGTACGCCACTACCCTGGGGGGCGCAGGGGGGACTCGCGCCCCAGAGCAGCCCACCTCCAGGGCTCTGCCCGGCCTCACAGACGCCAGGCCCGGATCTCTTCCAACAGGCGGGGTGGGGGTAGCGTTCAGGCGTCAGGGACCCTGGACGCGAGAGGCTGACCTCCGCACATCCCTGGCACTGGGGCCTCTGCCCGGGGAAAGGCCACCGCCTGGAAGCCTGTTTTCCATCTGGGGCAGTTCCCCGGGTGGCCAGCCAGGGCCCCTCCCTGCAAGCTGGGGACCCTGGGGCCCGCCGCCCCCACCCCCGTCCTTGCTCATTTTAGGAGACTGGCTCTCCTGTAAGCCATCCCCCACCCCCCCCAGCCACCACTGATGGGTCAGACGGGCCTCACGGCCAGCTCACACAGCGGCTTCCACGTCACACACGAAATCTAATGTACTCCCCGCCGCCCGGCCCGCACAGCAGGTGTCTGTGCACTGCGAGACTCTGTCCACCATGTAAAACCCACTGGTCTTCACGTTTCCTGGGAAATCATCGTAGGGATCTAAAACCATGCCTCCTGCACACAACTATCAGCCTGGGCTCAGAGAAAGGCTCAGAAACTTCCAGAAGACACTTCAGTGGTATCTCATGGTGGCGTTCTGGACCCCAGGGCCAGCAGGGAGATGGTGTCTGTTAAGATATTTGAGAGAGTTGCTGGTCCTGGTTTTATCTGGGACCCACCTTTCCTCCCTCCCTCCCTCCCTCCTCTCTGGCACTGTGGTTGGACCCAGGGCCGTGCACTTGTTAATTAAGTGCCCTACTGCTTACAGCGCAGCCCCAGCCCTGGGCTGGGTTTTCTGTCCTGTGTTCCTGAAGTTCCCCAGGCAGGCATGCCGGGAGCAGGGAGCTTCCCGGGGCTCACACCATGTGCCTGCCTCCTTTGAGGACCCTCAGACACAGGAGCAGCCTGCAAGTAGCTGGCCACGGCCTGCAAACCTGCCACTGCCACAAAAAACCAGGGGAGCCCAAGGAGACAGGAGCCCCGGGCTCCGGGGACAGGAGAGTGCCTGGGGGGGGGGAGCTGTGAGCTGCTCCCACCCCTGCCCAGCCCGGCAGGGTGCAGACCAGAGCTGGTCTTCACCACGGGGGGGGGAGGGGCTGTGGATCTGGGGACTCTCTGCTGGGGGGGAGGGGAGGGGCTGTGGATCTGGGGACCCTCATTGCTGGGGGGAGGGGCTGTGGATCTGGGGACTCTCACTGCTGGGGGGAGGGGCTGTGGATCTGGGGACCCTCACTGCTGGGGGGAGGGGCTGTGGATCTGGGGACTCTCACTGCTGGGGGGAGGGGCTGTGGATCTGGGGACCCTCACTGCTGGGGGGAGGGGCTGTGGATCTGGGGACTCTCACTGCTGGGGGGGAGGGGCTGTGGATCTGGGGACTCTCACTGCTTGGGGCTAGAACAATTCTGAAGTTAAAAGTGTACGTAAGAGGGTCTGAGAAGGTGGCTCAGTGGTAGAGTGCTTGCCTTGCATACATGAGGCCCTGGGTTCGATTCTCAGCACCACATAAGCAGAAAAAAGCCAGAAGTGGTGCTGTGGCTCAAGTGGTAGAGCGCTAGCCTTAAGCTGAAGAGCTGAGGGACAGCGCCCAGGCCCAGAGTTCAGCTCCCACAAGTGACCCCCTTCCCCCAGAAAAGTATATGTAAGGGGTCAGGCACCTGTGGCTCACACCTATAATCCCAGCTACTCAGGAGGCTGAAATGTGAAGATCACAGTTCAAAGTCAGCCCAAGTAGCAAAGTCCATGAGACTCTTGCTTCCAATTAACCACCAGAAAGTTGGAAGAGCAGCTGTGGCTCAAATGGAAGAGTCTAGCACAGGGACATTGCCCAGTCCCTGAGTTCAGCCTTCCCTCCCCCTTTCCCTAGCACCGGGCACACATGTGTGCACCCCCCCCCCGAGTATGTAAGGGAGGAAACCAGAACAACCTTGGACATTCACTGAGGGAGACAATGCTGTCAGTGAGCAGAAAGCCTTCCGTGCACTTTGCCTTTACCCCAGAGCTGGAACTCTAGAGAGAAAGCCCTAGGTCTGGGTGGCTCTTTGCCCCACACCTGTCAGTCCTGAGCTAGATGTGCCCAAAGCCGTGGCCAGCAGCGTCACCACCCAAGAGAAGAGGCCTGGCCCTCCGCGGTGCTGCAGGGGCCGGCCTGGGTGCAGCCAGTGTGTCCCAGAGCACAGGCGCGGGTCCCTTGGCCAGGTCAAGCCCTCTCGATGCCGGCCTGGAGGAGGGGATCTCCACGGAGTGTCCTGCCTAAGCCAGGCCCTGCTGGTGTGGGACACTGTGTCAAACAGAGACCTCCTGGGTGCTCCCTGCAGGATTACCATCCAGCACCCAGTCCCTTCTCCCAGGGCCCTGTCCCGGTGCCCCATCCATCAGCTGGCACTGTGCTCAGTGTCCCTCAGGCGATGCGGCTCCATGGGCTGGGCTGCTGCTGGCTCAGGCCATGGCAGGGCTTGGCACTGGTTTCCAGGGCTCCTGAGAGCTGGACATGCAGAACCAGGCCTTGGCAGACAATCCTCCACAGGCCTCAGAGGGCACAGGGGTCAGAAGGCTTGAGGGGCAGAGGGCACAGGGGTAGAGGGCGTAGGGGGCAGAGGGTGTGAGGGGCAGAGGGCACGGGGGGCAGAGGGCACGGGGGCAGAGGGTGTGGGGGGGCAGAGAGCACAGGGGGCAGAGGGCGTGGGGGGGCAGAGGGCACAGGGGGCAGAAGGTGCAGGAGACAGGGCATGGGGAACAGAGGGCACGGGGGGCAGAGGGCACGGGGGGGCAGAGGGCACGGGGGGCAGAGGGCACGGGGGGCAGAGGGTGTGAGGGGCAGAGGGTGTGAGGGGCAGAGGGCATGAGGGCAGAGAGCACGGGGGCAGAGGGTAGGGGGCAGAGGGTGTGAGGGCAGAGGGAATGGGGGGCAGAGGGTGTGGATGGCTGAGGGTGCAGGGGTGTGGGGGGAGGGCAGAGGGTGTGGATGGCTGAGGGTGCAGGGGTGGGGGGAGGGGGCAGAGGGTGTGGATGGCTGAGGGTGCAGGGGTGGGGGAGGGGGCAGAGGGTGTGGATGGCTGAGGGTGCAGGGGTGGGGGGGGAGGGGGCAGAGGGTGTGGATGGCTGAGGGTGCAGGGGTGGGGGGGGAGGGCAGAGGGTGTGGATGGCTGACGGTGTAGGGGTGGGGGGAGGGGGCAGAGGGTGTGGATGGCTGAGGGTGCAGGGGTGGGGGGGAGGGGGCAGAGGGTGTGGATGGCTGAGGGTGCAGGGGTGGGGGGAGGGGGCAGAGGGTGTGGATGGCTGAGGGTGTAGGGGTGGGGGGGGAGGGCAGAGGGTGTGGATGGCTGAGGGTGCAGGGGTGGGGGGAGGGGGCAGAGGGTGTGGATGGCTGAGGGTGTAGGGGTGGGGGGAGGGGGCAGAGGGTGTGGATGGCTGAGGGTGTAGGGGTGGGGGGGGAGGGCAGAGGGTGTGGATGGCTGAGGGTGCAGGGGTGGGGGGAGGGGGCAGAGGGTGTGGATGGCTGAGGGTGCAGGGGTGGGGGGAGGGGGCAGAGGGTGTGGATGGCTGAGGGTGCAGGGGTGGAGAGGGCAGAGGGTGTGGATGGCCGAAGGTGCAGGGGTGGGGGGAGAGGGCAGAGGGTGTGGATGGCTGAGGGTGCAGGGGTGGGGGGGGAGGGGGCAGAGGGTGTGGATGGCCGAGGGTGCAGGGGTGGGGGGAGGGCAGAGGGTGTGGATGGCTGAGGGTGCAGGGGTGGGGGGAGAGGGCAGAGGGTGTGGATGGCTGAGGGTGCAGGGGTGGGGGGAGGGCAGAGGGTATGGACGGGGGAGGGTGCAGGGGTGGGGGGAGGGCAGAGGGTGTGGATGGCTGAGGGTGCAGGGGTGGGGGGAGGGGGCAGAGGGTGTGGATGGCCAAGGGTGCAGGGGTGGGGGGAGGGGGCAGAGGGTGTGGATGGCTGAGGGTGCAGGGGTGGGGGGAGGGGGCAGAGGGTGTGGATGGCTGAGGGTGCAGGGGTGGGGGGGGAGGGCAGAGGGTGTGGATGGCTGAGGGTGTAGGGGTGGGGGGAGGGCAGAGGGTGTGGATGGCTGAGGGTGCAGGGGTGGGGGGAGGGGGCAGAGGGTGTGGATGGCTGAGGGTGCAGGGGTGGGGGGAGGGGGCAGAGGGTGTGGAGGGCCGAGGGTGCAGGGGTGGGGGGAGGGGGCAGAGGGTGTGGATGGCTGACGGTGTAGGGGTGGGGGGAGGGGGCAGAGGGTGTGGATGGCTGAGGGTGCAGGGGTGGGGGGAGGGGGCAGAGGGTGTGGATGGCTGAGGGTGTAGGGGTGGGGGGAGGGCAGAGGGTGTGGATGGCTGAGGGTGTAGGGGTGGGGGGAGGGGGCAGAGGGTATGGACGGGGGAGGGTGCAGGGGTGGGGGGGAGGGGGCAGAGGGTGTGGAGGGCCACGGGGCAGTGGTACTGGTGCAGCCCCTCCCCCAGCTGCTCCCCTCAGCCTCCTTACAGTAACTGGCTGCCATCCTGCTGAACATAAGAGGATTGCTTCCCGGAAAACTGCTGACGCGGGTCTGGGGAAGAGGGGCCTGGGGGAGAGGCTGCTGAGGGCTCAGACCTTAATCAATCTCAGCCCTCAGAGCTAAAGTAGCTGTGATTTATGAAATCCCACACGTCCGATCGGTGCGGCGAAGAGGAGCGGGGGCCCCCACGTCCCTCCTGGCTGCTACGAAGTGACACAAGCAAAGGCCCCAGCCCTGTCCCCCACGGAACCGGCCACATCGCACCCCTGCCTCCAGAGGCACTGCCTGCACCTCTCGGTACGTCCATCTTCAACAGGGTGGACCTGGAAGGGGCCCAGGGTCAGGGACTTGAGGTGAAGGAAGCTGCCCGGCCGCTTGGCCTGCGGTGTTCGGAGGAAATCTGCAGGGAGCAGCAGTTTCTCTCTATGAATTTCATCTACGTTTACAGCACTGGGGATTTAACTCATGGTCTCCTCAAACCAGGTGTGGGGAGGCACGGGGCACAGGTGGCCCAGGCCCCAGCGTTTCCGGTGCTCAGTGTCCCGCAGAAGGGACAGACGCAAGCCCGGCCTTGGATCCTCCAGCTTCCCAATCTCAGCCTCCCCACGGCTAGAATGAGGGGCGTGCACCCCCACATCCAGCTGTCTGCGAAGAAGGGGTTTGGAGAACAGTTCTGCCTGCGCTGGTCCTGAACCACAGTCCTCCAATCTCAGCCTCCCAGGTACTCAGGACCATGCTAGCTATAGGACACTGATGCCCAGCCGAGAATCACATTCTTGGGTTTGCAAGAGTGAAGCACACAGAGTGAAACACTCCATGGTAGAGCGCTTACCCTGCACGCATGAAGCCCTGGGTTCGATTCCTCAGTATCACAGAAACAGAAAAAGCCGGAAGTGGTGCTGTGGCTCACATGGTAGAGTGCTAGCCTTGAGCAAAAGAAGCTCAGGGACAGTGACTATGTCCTGAGTTCAGGCCCCAGGACTGGCAAAAAAAAAAAAAAAAATAGTGGAGCACATGACTCAGTTCTTTGTTGAAACTTCAGTTCACAGATGCAGAACCAAAGCCAATGTCTACCTGCTGCTACTCAGACAGGGCCACGGAGCCCCGAGTCCCTCCTGCATGCTTAGTTCGGGCAGGGCTGCTGTGGGCCAGGCACTGAACTCAGCACTTGGAAGGCATTGTCTGATCTTTGACCTTCACTGCCAGCGTGGACAGATGGACAAGGGTCTGGGAGCTGAGAAATTTGGCCTACCACCTGCAGCTAATACCAGGAGATCTGGGCTTTGAACCAGCCCTCCTGGGGCTTGAGCTCAGGCCTGGGCACTGTCCCTTAGCTTTTTCACTCAAGGCTAGCACTCTGCCACTTGAGCCATAGCTTCTTTTCCAGTTTTTTGGTGCTTAGTTGGAGATGAGAGTCTTAGGGACTTTGCTGCCTGGGTCAAACTGCAGTCCTCAGATCTCAGCCTCCTAAATAGCTAGAATTACAGGTATGAGCCACTGGTGCCCAGAGCTCTTCATAAATAAATACACAAATAATATATATTATAAATTATATATATGTATACACACACATTTTGCCAATCCTGGGGCTTGAACTCAGGTCCTGGTTTTCTAGTGGCAAATTGGAGATAAGAGTCTCAGAGACTTTTTCTGCCTGGACTGGCTTTGAACTGTGGTTCTCAGATCTCAGCCTCCTGAGTATAGCTGGGATTACAGGCGTGACCCACCAGCACCCAGAACTTCTGGCTTTTTCTGAGTAGTTTATTAGAGATCATAGCCTCACAGACTTTCCTGCCCAGGTTGGCTTTGAACTGCAATCCTTAGATCTCAGGCCTCCTCAGTAGCTAGGATTATAGCAGTGAGCCACCTGTGCTGTTTCTTAATATATTTTTATTATGGTAAGACATGCATAAAAAATCTTCCTCTGGAAGCTGGGATAAAAAAAAAATTCTGCTGGGGGGGGGCGGGGGGAGGTTGGGAAGGGATATGAAGGGTAAACAGAGGAGGAGGCTGCAATGCTTGATAAGAAATGTACTCATTATCTTGCCCATGTAATTGTAATCCCTCTGTACAGTATGTTCACAATAAAAAAAAAAATTCTGCTGGAAGTGGTAATGTGGCTCAAGTGGTAGAACGCCAGCCTTTAGCACAGAGAGGCCCTAGGGCAGTACCCAGGCCCCGAGTTCAAGCCCCAGGACCAGAAAAAAATTGTTTTCTTTCAGTCATTTTAAGGATACACTTCAGTGATGTCAGGTGCATTTACATCGGTATAAAACCATCACCACCATCCACCTCTTCATCTTCCCGAGCTGAGACCCAGTCCCCACAGAACACTAATTCTCCCTTCCCCAGCCACTGACGCTGCCCTTCTAGGAGTCTACAGCCCTGGTGACCGCGAGTCCATGGATTTACTCTTGTAGCTGGCTTGTGTCCCTTCAGTATCGTATCTTCAGGGCCTACCCACAGCATAGCAGGTGAAGGCGCTTCCTTTCAGAGCTGAGTAATATTCCATTGTACGGACGGGCTGCATGCTGCTGCCCACTCATCCGCCAGTGCTGCGTCTGCCCTTTGGCCATCATGAGCAATGTGGTGATGGGCACAGGTGAGCAGATCTCCATACAGCAGGGCTTGGTGGGAGCTTCGATTTAACTTTGAGGGAGCTGCATGCCCCTGGCTTTGATGTCCTGTGCGCAGGCCAGCAGGCAGACTCCACACTTTTCCCGCATGCAGGGGTAAGCTCAGAACAGACAGGGAAGCCGCATGCTGGCGATCGCAGAGCTTGTCCTCTACTCCCGGCCCGCCCGGAGGACGCCCCCATCCTGCTTCTTGTCTGGAGAGGGGGCAGGGGCGCAGCACTCGAGCGCCGCTCTGTGCTTACGTCACCTTTTGAAAAAATCTGTCTTGATGAGAAGCAACCTGCCTCAGCTGAGGCGCTGCTTGCCTGGGCCTCAGCTGAGGCGCTGCTTGCCTGGGCCTCAGCTGAGGCTGCTTGCCTGGGCCTCAGCTGAGGCGCTGCTTGCCTGGGCCTCAGCTGAGGCTGCTTGCCTGGGCCTCAGCTGAGGCTGCTTGCCTGGGCCTCAGCTGAGGCGCTGCTTGCCTGGGCCTCAGCTGAGGTGCTGCTTGCCTGGGCCTCAGCTGAGGCGCTGCTTGCCTGGGCCTCAGCTGAGGCGCTGCTTGCCTGGGCCTCAGCTGAGGCTGCTTGCCTGGGCCTGCTGGCCCCGCCTGCCCCTCCCCAGGACAACCCCTCTCCCCTGCTGTCTCACTGTGTCGCTCTTTGCTCTGTGACCCAACAGTACTTGGCTGAAGATGACTGGCTAGACGCGGGAGCATGGAAGTCAGGATGCTGGCAAAGAGGCCGCTGGCCGGCCAGTCCCTTCCGCTGCAGTGCGCACATTCTGCTGGCGTCCGGAATGGTCCATTTGGTTAATTGTCCACCCTTTTCCTACAAAAGGGCATGCATGTGACGTTCAAGATACTGTTCCACGCCAGTGACATTTTCAGTATGCCTTCTCGCTGCCATTTATTTAACATGTAGACGGTTCCCGGCTGCATGCATTGTATACGATGACTAGTTTTAGCTCTTCCTGCAAATCCCAGCACGGTTCCTTCCTCCAGAACCAAGGGAACACATTTTCATTGGTTCAACCACACTGAATAGGAAGACATCTCCTTAGGAAATATGTCTTTGCTTTGGCCTGGCTTGCGGTGTCAAAGTACTGCACACCCAGCGGCTCTTCACTGTCCTCAGTGCTGGCTGGAATCCGCTTTCACAACCGAAAGCAGTGTTTGCCAGTGGGACAGAAGATGAGGTGGAGCTGTCCTTGTTCACGTGCCCAGCCGTGGCAGACACAGCTAATCTGAGCCCTTGGGCCTCTCCTGAGAGGGGCTGGCTGGGGGTGGGGAGCGGGGAGGCTCTGCCAGGCCGGCCCCAGGACGCCATTGCGTCCATGGGCTCCACGGCACATGCCTCTGGGCATGGAGTAACTGTGCAGGGCACTGTCGCCCTCTCCTGGCCTCAGCGGTGCTGCAGGAAAGCAGAGAACACGCCCAGAGGGTCCGCAGAGCTGCAGGGACCTCACTGGGTCCCCGGGGCGGAGAATGCTTGGGACACCAGTGAGGAGGGGCTGGGGGGGGGGGGTCCCAGCATCAGCAGGGAGGGGAGGATTGCCAGGCCAGGACCAGGCCCGGGCCAGGTCGGTGGGCCCTCCATCGTCCAGAACACACAGAAGGAGACTTCAGCATGAATAGATGCAACCTCAGGGTCCAGCACTGTGATTCCCCAGTTGGGGAAGCAGGCTCCGCGGGCAGGGAGCCTCTCAGGCCTGGCTCGGGCGGGCGCTGGTGCTGGGACAGGCTGGGAAGTGGGTCCTTGACTGTGGTTGATTGTCCTGCACACGGAAGCACCTGACAGGCGATGTGGGCCTGTGGCCGTGTTGCTTGGTCTGGGTCCCTGGCACCGGTGCATCACAGACCCAGCCCCCTCCCCCCAGAGGGTGTGGGGTGCTGGATCAGAGTCCTCACTACACCCGAAGCCTCCGGGTACATGACATGGGCAGGCTCCAGGTCCCTGTGGACCCTGAGGCCCACCCCTTGGTGTCCACCCCACGCTAGGCAAAGCCCTTATCCTGGGCTGGAGCAAGGGTACAGCCCCTCCACGTTGCCCAGTGAGCATGCCAAATCGAGAGGCACGTTGTGGATGGATTCCGCTGGAGGCTCGCTGCCTCCCCCTCTGCAGCCAGGCCCGGTTTTACCCCAGGAGTCCCTGGGCTGTGGGTCTGCAGGCAGCCGTGGCTGACCGTGGCAGCCAGCAGGGCGCAGCAGCACAGGCTCCACAGACAGACATGGCGTGAGTGCTCCCCCGTCGGCCAGCTCCCAGACGCAGGACGGAGGCTGAGCCCTGGCCTCCGGGGAAGACAAGTCCATCAGAAGCACACTTGGGCACACAGGATGCCACACAACTCTGGACCTAACAGCGCAGCGGATGCCCCTGAGACCAGTTTGGGGGAGGCAGGGGGCTTGGACTTCCCAGCACAGAACCTGTTACAGCCCGGAGACCCCTTCTGAAGCACCTCATGCTCCGAGACACATCCTGACCTCGAAAGGTTTTTAAAACAGGCCCCAAACCCTCCGTTTCTGCCGCTTCCCTGGGGTGGTAGAGTGACCCCGTTCCCCAGAACGAATAGGAAATGGCTGGGAAGCGACATCCAGTTTCAATGGTCCTAAGGGGTCCCAGTTACTGAGACCCCAGCCCGGGCGGGGCATGGGGGCAGAGGCCCCCACTCCCACATGGCCTCAGAGAGGGTGGCCTGCCTTGGGTCCCACATACGCCCCAGCCGCCAGCCATCGGCAGGTGTCTCCTGACCTCCTGGGACAGGCACCTTCAGGCAACATTCTTGCTTTTCCTGGTCTTGCCATCCTGGTCAACAGGAACATGAGCCATGAGAACTCAGCGGGCCGGACAACGCTGTGTGCTGTTTACAGATGGTTATGAAAGAGCCGGGCTGGAACCAGGGCCAGGCCGGCTCAGCGCATTTCCTTTCATCCTGGCAGATACGATCTGTGTGCATGCAGAGTGTTTGTGGCCACGCAGAAGTTACGATGGGATAAACCTGCGTGGAGGCGCCAGGATGGGGGGACAGGAGGGGGAAGGCCCCAGGCTGGCGGGTCTGGTGGAGGTGGAAGAGCCCGAAGCATCCGGGGCACCAGCGTCTGGCTGGGCAGCCACACATGGTCAGGCCAGGAGGAGAACGCAGGAGCCCTGGGTCTGAGCCAAGGAGGAAGGCTTGTCGGAGGAGCTTTGAGGAGGGTGATGTGTTTAATGTCATCCCAAAATGCCAGGAGCTAACTTGTGAGTCCTCTCTGAAGCAAGCAGGAGGCAAGGACAGGCAGCTGCTGGCCGTCCCCCACCCCCCAGCCTCGGTGGGCACCTGTGGGCATGTAGACACCATTTCCTCAACCAAAAACAGTACACAGGGAAAAGAAACAGTCAGCCATGCTTTACGGCACACAGGCCATGTGCATGGGCTTGCGGATCCCCCCACCGGCGGTCCTCAGCGTGCGCTTGGGGCAGAATTGTGCTGTTTAAAGCTTGTGGAAAGCAATGCAGCACGGAAGTAGAGTGGGTGATCATTAGACCCTGGGATCCGATTGGAAAGCATCCGGGCAGGCTGAGGGGGAGGGGGGGCGCCGGCATCAGCCGGGGGTGCTGTCCTCTGCTCTCCTTGCTGGCCCCAGAAGAGCGGGCTGGAGGAGGAGGTGCTGAGCTTGGCGGTCTCGGGTGGCCGGCGGCCCCAGGCTGGCCCGTGGCACTGGCCTGGCCCTGGGGTTTGCAGAGCCATGTCCCTGTCCTCTGGCGCATCGCCGCCGCCTCTCCCTTGGGCACGCCCTCCGGTCTCGGCTGCGGCCTCCTCCCGGGGTCCCCTGGCAAGTGAACTTGGGGAGAAGCAGGAGGGCTGAGGGTAGGCTGGGCAGGAGGGAATGCTGAGCCACCCGGTCCTCAGAAGTTCAGGCCTGGAATTTTCCACCAGTCAGCCTGCTTCTGCCATGACTCAGGAGCAGGGCTCTGGCGCCCACTGTGGGGGCAGAAGGAAGGGCGGCACCCTGCCTTATCATCGCCTAAACTTTTCCACTGTGGTCCAGGGGCCCCCACGACGCACTTCCTGTGAGAGCCCCGCGGCCCAGCCCGGGGCAGGCGGCGGCGCTGAGCGCGGGACCGCAGGCCCCGAGGGGGGCGGCTGGCGGGCCATCTGTGCACCCACCCCACAGCCCAGGAAGTGGGGGGCTGGGGGCTGTCACCTGGACACAAAGCTGAGACCCCAGGTCCACAGCCAGAGGCCACAGCTCACCCCGGCTGCCGGGGCCCAGCTCCAACCCTACAGCCAAGCAAGCTGCCCGTGGCGAAGGCGGGAGGAAAGAGTTATGGCTTTTCAAATACTTCCACGGTGGCTCACATGGCAGGTCATGGTAACCCTGCTGACCTGCCATTTCCTGAGCTCAGAGGTGGGGCTCTGTAAGACTCCTTACTGCCCCAAGACAAAGCCTTTGACGGGGCAGGCCGGGCCAGAGAAGCCCAAACAGCATGGCTGAGCAGGCAGGTCCGGGTGGTGGCCTTCCTCACAAGGCCACTGGGGGCCCCTCGCCCAGCCTTGAGGAGCACTCTGCAAGCTGACCCCTGTGTCCACTCCCTCTGACCCCAGCGACCCTACATCCTCACCTCGGGGACCCCCAGGCCCTGACCCCAGGGGACCCAACCCCTAAAAGCTCCAGCCAATGGTGGAGCTTGAGAATGACCCAGGGAGACCAACGAGGGGCCCCCATTTCCAGGTGACGCCCGCCTCTCCCCGCCCCTGGGCACTGGCAGAGGGGCAGAGGTCTACTCCCTCCTTCAACACGTTTGTCTGCGCCTCGCTCCCAGGTGAGAGGAGAGGCCCCACTGCTGCCGGGAACCCGTTACTCCAGCGTCCCTCGGCAGACCGGGGACCTCATGGCTCTGCGGCCAGCACCCTGCACCTGTCACCCCAGTTCATGGCACCCACCGAGCAGACAAGCCCACACCCTTCCTCTGCAGGCTCCCCGCCATGCTCAGCTGCTGCGTGGTCATGGGCTGCACCACCTGCTACATCTCCCACTAGGCAGGACCTCAGCCCTGCAGGGGCCCAGGGTGACGCTAGCGAGCGTAAGGAACTATGCCTGTGACTGTCATGTTCTGTCAGCCACAGTTAAAACCACAGAAAGAAAGACAAAACCCAGGTGGCTGCCATCACGCTGGTAATCTTACCTACTCAGATCTGAAGATCATGCTTCAAAGCCAGCCCAGGCAGGAAAAGGCTAAGCCAGAAGTGGAGCTATGGCTCAAAAAAGCTAAGGGACAGCACCCAGGTGTGAGTTTAAGCCCCAGTAAACACACACACACACACACACACACACACACACACACACACACACACGTGTAGCCAACCTGTGTGTTGCACTCAGGGGACAGCGCTGGAAGGGGACAGCGCTGGAAGGGGACAGCGCTGGAAGCAGAGAGCTGAAGGTCAGTCTCTGCTCCAGTCAGAAAGGGGGAGCAGGAAGAAGGCGCTGGGCCAGGGCTTAGAGCAATGAGGGTTACAGGCAAGAATGCATCACCACAGGCCACAGGCCACAGGGCGCAGGGCGCAGGGGTGGTTGGGCAGGTGGGACGTGGGGCTCTGGACCCGCCCTTCCCAGGATCCCAAGCCTGCTGGGGCAGGTGAGCCCTTTGTGTTCTCAGCTTTAATGGTTTAACTGGAAGTGCCCCTCCTCCTGTGTTTGCATGTTTTGGAAGGGGTTTACCTCAGGTGGATTGGGGAGGGGGTGGGGCTGTGGCCCTGAGCCGGGCTGGGTCTCTGAGGAGCAGGACAGCTGCGTGTGGGGCTTTGCTAGCTGCCCACGGCTGGGCAGCAGTTTCTAAAGAGGTCAGGGAGCATGCGGTTCTCTTAGCAGGCCCAGACCAATCCCGGAAACTGATCTTAAACCTCTCTGGGGCAGAAACTTCCTTTGCTTACTGGACCAGTAATTTTCCAGAGCTGAAACTTTCAAGGGGCAGGAAGCCCATTCAGCTATAGAAAGTACAACGAGAAACATTTCTGACTAATCCAACGCCACTGACCCTGGGGCCAGAGTGGGCAGCTGGGCCGCTGCAGGCCAAGCTCTGGGAGCCAGGGAGGGCGGGTGAGGCTGGGAGGCTGAGTGTCCGCCCCGTCCCTCTTTCCTATCAGGTGCCCGTCTGGCCACGCTTAAGCAGAGTCCACAGGCAGGGAGCTCCCAGGGGCAGAGACCCAGGAGCCTGGGCCCCAAGAAGAGAGGGGGCCTCACTCTGAGCGATCAGCCAAGGGGAGAAGACACAGCGTGGGAGCAGCCATGTCTGATGGCGCAGATTCCAGATGCTGGGGAGCAAACTGTGTTCGTGGTTTGAAGCCTGAAGTGAAGCATGCGGGAATCCAAAGCCAACAAGAAGCGGAATCTTACACCACACTTGTGTCTCTTCTCCTTGGGGCGCAGGTGGCACTCTGCCCCTGCCCCAGGATGCAGGAGGTCCGCATGGCTGCCCAGCCAATGAGCAAGTGGCAGGAACGCCAGGTCTGGGGTCTGGCAGGACCCTGGGGACCAGCATGCACTCGCTTGGCCCGGGGTGGGCCCTGGTTCTCACCCAGCACCATGCGTGGCTCTGATCACACACCAAGCCAGGACCAGCCTGGAAGCACCTCGCGTCAGTCCCCATTCTAAGCAGCTTCCAGGAAATTCTGCATTGGAATATTTTCAAGGAAAGCTCTTTATTACTATTCAAATCCATCAACTCTCATAAAAGGGAAATGACCCTGCCGTCACAGCCACGCCAGTCTTACAAAACTGGTGCACCAAGGGCAGAGTATGTCCTCTGGTCTGGACCGGCAAGAAGAGCCGTCTGCCAGCTTGCCCAGATGCTGGGGCCTCGGCGATGTGCGCACTGATATGGGGTAGAGGGGCACGCAAAGGACAGCAGGCTGGCCGGCGTGCCCTGGGGCTGGACTTCCTACCAGAATGTGCAACCCAGGAATGCCTTTGCCACCTCAGAAATGAGAGGAGAGCTGGGGGCCGGTGGCTCACATGTGGAATGTTAGCTACTGAGGAGGCTGAGATCTGAGGATCACAATTCAAAGCCAACCTGGGCAGGAAAGTCCATGAGACTCTGATCTCCAATAAACCACCAGAAAACCAGCAGTGATGCTGTGGCTCAAGTGGTAGAGCGCTCCCCTTGAGTACAAAAGCTCAGGGACAGCACCCAGGCCCTCTGTTCAAGCCCCATGACCGACAAAAAAAGAGAATGCAATGCAATTCCCCACCTGGCCAGCCCGGCTCTCAGGACTGCCTTCTGGCCGCAGGGAGCCACCCAGGACGCTAAGGAGCGAAGAAGGAAGCTTCTCAAGCAACTCCGACTCAGCCAGTGAGCTGGGGGAATTTGTCACCCCGGAGGCTGAGGGCCAGGCGGTCATGCCACTGTCCTGGGCCGCTCTGCTCTCCTGCATCGCTGGGGGGAGGAGGGGGAGGGGGATGCCACATCATCAGGCAGGACAAAGTTCCAAATACTTTCCATTCTTTATTTATAAGCTCATGTTGCTTCACATCGCACCCAAACAACATCTGACAAGGAAAAGCATGTAGGGCTGGCCACTTTCTGCGGGGCAATAGCAAGCCCGGACAGCCGCCCTGGACGGGGCTCTGCAAAGGCTCAGCCTGAGGAGGCCGTTCCAGGGTGGCATGGTTGGTGCTCATGCCTGGCGCAAAGGCGTGTGCGCACGTGCACACACACATACACACACACACACACACGTGTGCATACACAAGCTGCTGGGGTGTCTAATGTGGAGACACAGGGCTATGAAGCAAGAGGTTAGAAGAGTCAAGAAAGGTCTTTGTGGCATAAGTACAGCGACAAGATCTAAACGCAACGCCCCTGCAGACTCAGCCGCACCACGCACAGCTCCTCCAGCCAGATGGGGGCTGGGGGCCATGGAGCAGCGGGGGATGTGTGCACCACATGAGCCACTCGGTTCTGGGGGAAGCTGGGGTGGGCAGGTGTGAGGGGTCCCGTGGACACAGGACAGCCCTCCCCAGCGCCCCCCTCCTTCCCTTGGGGGCCTCAGGGCCCACGGGAACCCCGGATGTGGGTGGCAGTTTTAGAAATGAGCGGCCTGGGCGAGCCTGTGAGCGCGGCCCCTGTCTGCCCTCAGTGACAGCTCTGGGTCCCTTTTACCCTTCAGGAGAGGCCAAAGCGAGCTTTGAGGAGGCTGCGACCCGCTGGGGCCTCTTGGGACCTTGGAGGTCAAACAGGCATTGAGGCCGAGCTCCCAGTCAGCCCTGCCCCCGCAGGCTGCCCTCCCCCCACCCCTCCTGAGGACCTGGATCCGGAGGCCCTAGATGGCTCTACCCAGGCAGCCTCGGGGCTGGCAGGATCCAGGTGCTTCCTGTTGGTACAGGGTTGCCTAGGCCTCCACTCTGTTGGCCCAGGCAAAAGCACCAGGCAGGCCAGTGCCACCCTGGGGGTTCCCGGGCACTGCCCCGAGGGAGTCCAGGACCTGATCTCCAACACCTCCAGAGCCTCCTGCCCCCTGCCCCCTACCCCCATCACCCCTCGCTGGCCCGCCTTGCAGCCATCCTGATCTCCGGCCCAACCAGGGCGGCAGGCAGCAAAGCAGGACACACCTGGCTCCTGTTACCCTCTGATGAACATCAAACTCTGCTACACGCTAGGAAGAGGAGCAGTGTCGTCAGGACCACGTCCTGTGGCCAAGCCCTTGATGTGGTCAGCACCGCGCCGTGATGTCATGGTGACGCCACCAGCACCCACACCGTGACGTCATGATGATGTCACCAGGACTCTCACCACATCATCTCGTCATCGCTGCCACCAGCATCCACACGAGCATCATTTGCTTACAGAGCAAGAGAGGGGCTCAGCTCAGGTAAACCTCCAGGAAGCGGCTGGCAGCAGCACAGGAAGCCGGAACAGCCCTGGCCTCTGCGTTCATCACCAGAAAAGTGTTTGGGGCATTCAGGGGCAGCGCTAATGAGGGCTCAGAATACTCCCGGGGTTTTTCCATTTCCCTGACGGATGAAACCAGCTATGAGGCACCGGTCAGCAGGCTCTGGCTGCACAGGCCTGGGCCCCGGGCCCCGGCGGCTCAGCCAGGCATGAAACCTGCGGTCAGGAGCCCCACTGGGCACAGCTGTCTGGTGGTGGCTTTTCAGCCAGCCAGGGCCAAGCACAGGTGCCCACTCTGCAGAAGATGGGAGACCCAGAGCCCCAGGCCCGCCTGGCTGTGTGTGCCGCGTGCGTCCACTTTCCCGTGGGACCCGTGGGATCCGAGTTCTGTGGGAAAGCCACGTCCCAGGGCCTCGGCCTTGGTGTGCAGCCAGACGCCCCTCAGAGCGGGTGACCACTACGGGAGGCCACCGTCCTTCCGTGGCTGTGGCAAAGCCCTTTCCATATAGAGTCTCATTTGGTTGTGTTCTTACTTCCTTAACTTTATGATGAAAAGCTTGAGACTCAGGGAAGTCCAGAAGTTAGTCCAAGGTCACACCGCAGGCCTCCATCTCTCCAAACCAATGATCTGGCCCAGGTCTGCTCACCCACAGTACTCCTGCCCCTCTCCCTACAACAGACACAGAACAAGGGCCTACCATCCTAGGCAGTTGTTCAAAATCCTTTGAACAATAAGGTGTATATCCAGGGTTTTCCTAGGAACAGAACTGTCCAGTACTTGTTCCCGTGAGTGGCTTATTTCCCTTAGGGTAGTTGGTGGGGTGCAAATCAATACCGTCATTATGCAAATCACAGTGGAGGTGGCAGAAGAGGTAAGCGAGGGAGAGCTGGCCTCTGTGCGGCCCTGCGGCCAGGTCTGGGGAAGTCTGCTCAGGAAGTAGAGGCTGCATGTTGGGGAGAACTCACGCACCCACACTCTCCGCAGTAGCTAAGAAATGGAAGTTTCTAAGTGTCCACCAACAATTGAGTGGATAAAGAAAAACAGTGGAATAGTATTCAGCCTCACAAAGGAAATCCTGCCCTTTTAGTGACATCAGGCAGCCTGGAGGGTGAGGCAGGTGCAGGAATATGAAAACTATGGGAATTATTTCACTCACCTGAGAAATCTGAAAAGACCAAGTTCCCAAAAACAGTCTTGTGGTCGTTTCCATGGGGGGGGGAGGGGAGAACATGGGTCAAAGGATACAAAATTTCAGTTATAAGACGGGAACACCTGTCACACTCGAAGCCCTGAGTTCAAACCCCTGGTGTGGAAGCTCTTACACAGATCTGTCAACATCTTAGAAACCAAGACGTTAGCCCACTCACCTGGCACAGAGACCATGAACTCACAGACACACAAACTGTCTTGTTTTAATCACTTTACAATGTGTACCTAGAGACAAAAACCAAAATATCATATTGAACAACGTCCGTCTCTGCAGTTGATTTTTAGATTTAAGGAAGTGGGCAAGGGCTGGGGGGAGGTATACTCTCCCCAGACGTGGGCTGGGGAAAGCTCGTGCCAGTGTGAGGTAGGCCCGGCTGAGCCCCCAGGTTCACCACCCACAGGGAGCCCCGCAGGCGAGAATGCCTGGAAGTGCACAGCAAGGAATAAACAGGAGGGGCCACAGGTCACTTCGAGATTCCCAGGATCCTCACAGGGAAGAGGGTCTGGGCCTGGGTCAGGGAGGGAGGTGCTGTGGGCCCAGCTCCTTGTTGGGGGACGTGGGGAGCCGCCGTGAGCCAAGTGCCTGGCCTGGCACGAGGATTTGCTGTGCACGCCCAGGCCCAGCCTGGCCCTGGAGCTTCACTCTGTCTCTGCGCTCTTGGGCGGCCCTTCCCCTGGGAGGGGACCCTCCCCTGGGTGATGCACCCCTGTTTGGAAGTTGCCTGGTGGCCTTGCTCCCCAATTTCAAGGAGGACAGGGCTTCCAGACCTGGGGTTCAGGGAGAGGAGCAGTGGCTGGACAGGTCTAGGGGGAGGGAGGGAGCTGGAGCTTGAGGGCTGAGGCCGGGAGGAGGAGAGAGCTAGGTCACAACTGGGAGGGAGGGACAGATGGGACAGAGAGACGGAGAGACAGGACAGCCGGGGCGCAAGGGAGCTGGAGCCTCCTCCCAGGACGTGCTCACGGAGGACCACAGGAGGTTCCCACCATGGCTGGGGTCTGACCCGACAGGCGGCCTGGGAGGTGTCTGTGGTAACAACAGCACCTCTACCTTGGGAGTGCATCCTAGAAGATGTGTGTGTGTATGTGTGTGTGTGCGTGTGCGTGTGCGTGTGTGCGCACACACACACATGCTGGTCCTGGGGCTTGACCTTGGGCCCCGTCTTAACTTTTTCACTGAAGGCTGGTGCTCTACCACTTGAGCTACAGCTCTATTTCTGCCGTTTTGGTGGTCAGTTGGAGATCAGAGTCTCACGGACTTTCCTGCCTAGGCCAGCTTTAAATTGTGATCCTCAGACCCCGGCCTCCCGAGTAGCTAGGATGACAGCTTTAAATTGTGATCCTCAGACCCCGGCCTCCCGAGTAGCTAGGATGACAGCTTTAAATTGAGTGGAGCGCCCTTTGCAAAGTGACTCCAGTATGATGAGCCACCGCAGCGCTCAGCGCTCCTAGCACGCGCCTTCCTGGGGGGGGCCCCTGCCCTTCTTTTTTTTTTTTTTTTTGCAAGTCCTGGGGCTCGAACTTAGGGCCTGGGCACTGTCCATGAGCTTCTTTTGCTCAAGGCTAGCGCTCTACCACTGGAGCCACAGTGCCACTTCCAGCTTTTTCTGTGTATGTGGTGCTGAGGACTCGAACTCCAGGCCTCATGCTTGCTAGGTGAGCGCTCTACTGCTGAGCCACACTCTCAGCCCCCTCCCACTCGCCCTTCTTAAAACAGGCACAGGGGTGCTGGGCTGCCACAGGTTCTTTGGGTGGCTGTGTATTCCTCCTTCAATAACAACCTCTCTGGTCTGTGAATTATTCAGCTGCTCCCCACTCCAACCCCCATATCTCCCCAGTGGGGGGAGTGCGGTGAGGCCAGGGTATCTGCTCTGGGGGTGACCCCCACCCATCTTTTGCTGATATCACCTCTGCTGGCTCCTTCCTGGGCCTCCTGGACATTTCTTAAGATTAGGACAAAATGCAGGAGCAGGTACATTCTGCACTGACCAAACGGACCACATAGAAACAGCCGCAGAGTGTGTATGCACGCAGGACCGCGGACTCACCGTTGAGTGAGAGGACCGTGAAGAGGACACAGCGTGAGGAGAATGCAGACGAGTCTGCAGCGGGAGCCCCCTTCTCCCTAAGACCCTGTGTTCATGTTGCTGGAAGCCAAGATCCTTCCTCTAAAAATGTCCTGTAATATTGTTCTAATGTGGCTTTTGCACTACACAAATGTCTGGCACAGAGTAGGAAAAAGAGAGAGAAATGAGACTGTCAGGGACAGAAGTAGACAGCGGTGAGCAGGCAGGTGCCGGCATCAAAGGTCGAGGAAAAGCTGCTAGAGAGAAGCAGGAAGCGGAGGGAGGGAGTCAGGAAGCGAGGTAGGCCCAAGGAGGGGCCTGGGATGTCTCAGAGCAATCTGGGTCTTCCAGGAGCCCAGGCTAAGACACTGGGGAAGTGGAGACACAGCCAGGCCCGGCTGCACAGACGGGACAGCCCTGTGGGAAGTTGTGCTCAGGCCTGGAGGGAACCAATGGGGGCTGATGGCAGGGGCGGCCTGTGTGACCCTCAGAGACAATGAAGCCAGCCACAGCCTCCAGAGAGCAACTTGGCTCTGCGGCTGCGTGGAGAATGGGCTTGCAGCTGGGGCCAGGGCCCGGGGACCAGCTGGGATGGGAGGCAGATGCTACACGGGGGGCTGTAGTATGCAGGGGGAGAGCAGGACGGGCAGAGAGGGCAGACATGCTGGGCAGGGGCTGGGGACGAGGCTCTGCAGGTAGAGTACCAGGCCCTGAGTCCAAACCTGGCACTACTAAGAAAAAAATGTGGCACCTGGAAGCAAAAGCACTGCAGGTTCCCAGAGACTGGGAGTGAGCAGCAGGGATGCATCATGCTCAGGTCTTGTGCTTGAGCTTGGGAGAGAGCCAATGGGGCTGAGAAAGAAGCCCTGGGCCACAAGGTTCCTGGGGCAGATTTGAGACCCATGACGCTGGCAGGGGCCCTTCTGGAGCAGGCCCCCGAGGTCTGGCTGTGGAGAAGCTGGGACACAGAAGGCAATGGAGGCTAGGGAGTGGGAGCCTCTGATTGGGAACACAGACAAAGAAGAGAGGCCAGCCCTGCGCCCGCCACGGCAGTGCCTCCCGAGCGGGAGGCCACAGCAAGAGCAAGGCCTGGAGGACAGAGACATCAGAAATGGCTCCAGAAGCTGTTCTGCTCAGACCTGGCCAGTGGGGACAGAGGACGGTTCTCTGGGGCAGAAGAAACCAAGCTAATGGCATGTATCAGATGGGAGCCTGGACGAGGCTGGGCACACGTAATCTGAAGAGGCAGGGTGGGTAGGAAGTTGCACAGAGGGGAGGGGATGATGGGACACTGGAGGTGCCTGTTTGGAGGCCACCCTGGATGCTCGCGCCTAGGCAGAGGAGGAAGGGTCTGGGAGATGAGAAAGAGGCTGGTCGTGGTCATGCTGAGTTCCCAATGGAAGCCCAGCCTTCGTACCTGCACCCCCAGGCCCAGGCAAAGCCCTGAGCCGCTGGGCCTTCCTGGGGACAGAACAGACCCTCAGAACTGGAAGCTGAGCCTTCGAATCCCTTCCAAATCTCAAGATACCCCGCTGGAACACCCTGGCCTCTGGGTGAGCTAGAAAATCACATTTCTACCCTGGGGCAGGAAACTTTTCCTACAGGGAAAGGCGGGGGGGGGGGGGGGGGGGGACGGTGCCTGCAGCTAACCGGAGTTCTAGCAATTTCCCTTTCATCCTTTGTTTTGGACAATATGCCTGAGCTCCCCTGGTCCCCTGGGTATGAGTTTCTAGCACAGATTCAGTGGGTATGGGCTAGCCTCTGTCCTCATGCCTTCGGGAACGCACACTTGTCAGAAAGGAATCTCACAGGAACAGTGGGTTCTTTCCTGTGTGAATGCCCCCGAGTTTTCCCAGAGACCTCCCCCAGTCCCCCCCCCCCCCAGCCAACCAGCTCTGCACACAGCAGGGAGCTCCCAATAGGCAGAGCCGGTGATTCCCCCCCCCCCCCCATGCCAGGGAGGACAAGGGGCTGGGGCAGAAGGCGAAGTCCAAACTTCTTGTATTGCTAGTCTTCTCTGGCAGGCAGCAGCGTTGTGGAGGGCTGCCGCAGGCCTCCCAGCCAGCGGGAGCTTCCTGCAGAGTGTGAAGAAATGTCCAAACAGCCTATGAATAGTTGGCGGTAATCTGGAGTGCTTGCAGCTAATTTTTTTTTTTTTTTTTTAACATAAAAGCATCCTGGATGTAACACATCCTTGCCAGGTGCCGGGCAGCTACAGGTAGGTAGGCCAGGCCTGACCGGGCCTGTCAGCCTCAGGGTGCGGGCTGCATGCTTCCCTAACGCCTAACGAGGAGGCCTTCCTGCCACACGAGCCCACCCCGCCCATCTCCATCCTCGCTGGCTGTGGAGGCTGGGCAGGCCTGCGCAGTTCCCCATAACCTCTAGCTGGCAAGGACATCTGCCGCTTCTCAAAGCAAGCAAAGACCACACAAGTGGGTCAGGAATGAAACTCGAATGAGTCTGGGGAGAAGAGCCAAGGGCCTGAGGAGGGGCAGGGCTGGCACTCTGTAGGCACAGGTAGGAGCAGGAGCCGTGGTAGGGAGCTCTGCAGGGCCAGGGGCCTTTGTGACTCGCGGAGGTACATTAAGCCACAGCCACAGACCCGTTAGCCTAGTGGGCAGGACACTATGATGAACACAAACCCGTTAGCCTAGTGGGCAGGACACTATGATGAACGGCCTCTGCAGCCTTGCCCTCTGGGAGCTTCAGGCTCCCCACCCGGCCCAGAGCCCTGTGTTGGAGCTGCCGAACTAGCTGGGGGAGCTCAGGTCCTAACCGTCTTCCCCGAGCCTGCCTAATCTTCAGCATCAGACCCCCAGGGCCCGGGCAGAGCCGCAATCATGACAGTGCACGGGCTGGCTGTGTGTTCTGCAGAGAACACACACTGCATGTAGCCACCTGCCCACTGCTAAAGCCCCAGCTACGCAGAGGGCATAAGCTGGACTCTGTTCTCCCAGGCGCGAGTGCCCCATCACCCACCCAGGGCAGCCTGGGTGGCATGTTCAATTCAGCTGTTTACTTGGGCAAGTCCCTGCCCATGCTGCTTTGAGGGGCAGTAGAGTCTCCGATGGAGCTGACACAGAGTGTCACAGCAGAGTGAGGAGAGCTGTTGCTGGGAGTGGGCTGCTCAGGCCAGTCAGGGCCGTGGTCACAGGACCCGACGGCATCGCACAGAACAGCTCAGGGCCAGTCTCAGTTCACATCCATGGCAGGTTCAGCAGAGATGTCAGCAGAAACAAGAGACAGGGACATGGAGAGGGCTGCTGTGTGCGCAGGGCCACACAGGCCTGTGGGAGAGCAGGCACCGAGGCCTCCGGAAGCTGAGGGGTGGGAGCGGAGTCCCCAGGACGCCCCCACCTCAAAGGCGTGTAGGATGGAATTCGGATTTTGAGGAGTCAAAATGGAATCGAAGACGCTCACAGTCACCTATGGCAAATCTCTACTCAACAGTCTTAATCCCTGAGGAAGTAGGACCCTCTCAGAAGGGTGGCGGGCACTGGTGGCTAACACCTAGAATCCCAGCTATCTGGAGGCTGCAGTTCAATGCCAGTCCACGCAGTCAAACCCAAACCCAGATAAACCCAAACGCAAGAGACTCTTATCTCCAGCTAACCAGCAAAAAGCCAGACACTGAGGTGTGGCTCAAGTGATAAAGTGTCTGACAATGACCAAGAAAGCAGAGAGCAGATTACTCTGACCTAGCAGGCCTAACAAATCAAAAGTGCCCGCTTTGACCTTGGGCCCAATCCCACGACCTTCTTTCTTGCATGCAAAACAATGCCATCCTAATTTTAGGCTCTTTAAAATAACTTTCTCTGGCACCTGCAGGGTCTGGTTGAGCCTAGGACTCTGCCACCAGCCTATTTTCAAAATTTTGCAGACCAATTGCTTTAGGACCACGTGGCCTTTTTTCCAAGCCAGCAAAGGAACAACAGGGCAGTCTTCAACAACTGGAGTCCAAGCATTCTCCAAAAAAAACATTGACAACAGAGCCTGCGTGGGGTTCTGCAGGCGAGGCCGGCCCAGGCATGGTGAGGGCCCTGGGCAGTGGCACTATCCTACAGCAGTGAAGTCTGTAGGGAGAGGAGACCTGCAACCACAAAGTGACCACCTTTTATTCTTTTGGGAATGTCTGTGAACCCAAGGTCAGGGGACAGTAACTGGCCATCAGGCCATCAAGCATCTGCTCAGTCTCCCTAAGGCCCCACTTTCCTGAGAAACATCCCCCGAAGCCCACAGGAGCGCCGGTGGCTTGGGCTAGTTTTCCTTTAATTATTTTCTCTTTAAGAACTTCTGTTGTTGGGGATAAAACTTACTAGTTCAGAATGTTCTAGGCACACAATCCAATCTGCCTGCCTTTTCCAAGTCACCACGGTGCCCTGTGGCTGACCTTTGGTGAGCCTCTTCCTTCTTCCCTGGCAAGACAAAGGGGAGAGCGGCCTCTTCAAGCAGGCCACCACGGGTCCTTGCTCTGCCAGATCTGTCTGTCCCCCCCAGCTCCCTCAGGCGAAGTCCTGTGGGCAGCTTGCCCAGGTTATGGCCCGTGTCTAGGTCTCTGCACACACAGGTGCCCTGGGGGCCCTTGAGGGCAGGACAGAGTTGTGCTTTGTCCAGTGTGTGTGTATGCGCGCACGCGCTCATGCTGGTAGTACTGATGAGAACGTTAAGAGTCTGAGCACAGTCCCTTAGCTGTTTTTGCTCAAGGATGGTGGTCTACCATTTGAGCCATACCTCCAATTTTGGCTTTTTGGTGGTTAACTCGAGATAAGTCTCTTGAACTTTCCTACCCAGCCTGGCTTTGAACTTGGATCCTCAGATCTCAGCCTCTTGAGTAGTTAGAATGACAGGTGTGAGCCACCGGCACCAGGCCTATGCTCTGTCTTCACAGCCCTGAATGTTTGCCCTGACTTACCTTTAGACTCTGTGGAGTTACTGGTGCGGTCTAAGGAAGACTGAAGTTTGGAGTTCCCAAAGGTGGACAATTTGGCTAGAATTGATACCACTTCATTTTGTCTATTTATGACTTCTCCATGATAACTGACCCAGATTATCTTCCTTAAAATAAACAAATTCTTTCTGTAAATATGTAAGTTGCCTAAAGGAAAACTATCGTGCCAGCAGCCATTTCAGGGGATACACTCAAACTTACATTTTGGGAGCAGAAGTCCCGCCCTGTGTCTGACTGTGGAAGGTTTTCACACACAGCTGCTGTGTTCCCAGCAGTGCCAGGCTCGCTGCCTCCCTCCATCTGCTTCCACGCCGGAGCCAGAGCTGCACAGAGCTAGCTTCCTTACCCTCAGGGAAGGGTTTGCAGACTGCTCCAGCCTGCTTCCAGCAGCCCCTCCTCCTCTTGCAGGTGGAGAAGCCTGGTTTCCTTTCAATTTCCCCTCCTTTCTCTTAAGTGCAGTGTCAGGAATGGAGGCCTACGGAGGCAGCCCAACTTCCACTAGCTTTGAGACGTGAAGGCTAAGGAGTAGACAGCAGGAGAGCATCACTAGGATGATTAGTGGCACAAACCACATGGGCTCTGGGGAGGAAGCACTTGCACAAATAATGGGACCTGGTATACACATCTCCCCATAAGCTGGCACCCCCTTCTCTGCTATGAGCCTGCATGGGCCCACCGGCACACACTGGGAAAGGGAGGGGCAGCTGGGGCCAGGCCTCCCTTCCCCTCACCCAGGGCGTCTCCCTCTCACACTGGGTTGGCTTTTGTAAGCTTTTTTTGTTTTTGTCAGTTGTGGGTCTTGAACTCTGGGCCTGGGTGCTCAAGGCCAGCGCTCTACCACCTGAGCCACAGCGCCACTTCCTCAGCTTATGTTTTATTTAACAATTTTTTATTGTTACCATAAAGGTGATGTACAGAGGGTTAATTTTTTTTTTTTTGAGTCCGGTCATGGGGCCTGATCTCTGGGCCTGGGCGCTGTCCCTCAGCTCTTCAAGAGCTCTACCACTGAGCCACTTTCCCAGCCCCTAGAGGGTTAATTTTTTTAAATTACCTTTTTCTTTCTTTCCTTTTATTGTCAGGGCCTGATCTCTGGGTCTGGGCGCTGTCCCTCAGCTCTCCAGCTCAAGGCTAGCGCTCTACCACTTGAGCCACTTCTGGCTTTTTTCTTTTTTTTGCTTATGTGATGCTGAGGAATCGAACCCAGGGCCTCAGGCATGCGAGGCAGGCGCTCTTCCACTGCGCTGCCATCCCAGCCCCGGAAAGCTTCGTTTTTCAGAAAGGAATCCCCGCGCCCCCCCCCCCCCCCAGAAGCTTCTGGAGCCGCCGTTGTCAGCGGCGGCGCCGGGCGTGGCCGCTCCCATCGCCCCACTTTAATGAGGGCGCCGAGGCCCGGGGTCGCCACCGCGCTCAGGGCCAGGGGAACGGGCCTGGCACGGCGGGACGCGGCGGCCTCCCCGCGCCGGGCGGCCGGGCCCCGCTCCCGGGCGCGCCCCGCCCCGGCTCCGGCGCACGCGGCGGCACCCCGGCATGGGAGCCGCTACTTTCTCCCGCTCCCCTCCATCGCCCCGTCCCCCCGCACCGGCGCAAGTTCGACGCCGAGGCCGGCCCAGGCCCCCGCCGCCCGGCGGTCTCCGGGTCCCCCCGCCGCAGAGCGGTCCTCACGCGTGGCCGACAGCGCGGGCCCGGAGGGACGAGGTTCCGGCCCCGGCCCCGCCCCGCCCTCGTCACCTGGACCGCGCTGCCATTGGTCCCCTGCGGAGGTTAGGCCCCGCCCCGCCCCAGGCCCCGCCCCGCGTACTCCTACCGCTGTCAGCCTCGGGCCCGGCCCCGCCCGGACCGCGCTGCCATTGGCCGCCGGGCAGGGGCGCGGCCTCGGCGGCGGGGGCGGGGCCCGGCGATGAATGAAGCGGGCGTGGGCAGCGCGCGGGGCTTAGAGTGCAGCGCGCCGAGCGCAGTGCGGCGGCCGGGGCCTGGGGAAGGTGAGTGCGCGCGGTGAGCGGCGCGGAGCGGGGGCGCGGGGCCGCCCGACCGCGGAGCTCCGGCCGTCGGACGTCAGGAGCCGGCAGGTGTCTGCGGGAGCCGGCGGCGCGGCGCGGGGCGGGCGCGGCGGGCGGCCCGGGAGCTCGGAGCGCGCGTCCGGAGCGGTGGTGGCGCGGGGCCGGGGAGCGGGGCCGGGGCGGCGGGCGCTGCAGCCCCGCGTCTCGGCCGGGCCGGGGACCCCGCTCCGGCGGCGTGGAGGGGAAGGTGGGAGTGGGTCGGGGCTCGGACGGACGGACGGACGCGCGGACCGGGGTGGCGCAGGCGGGTGGCCAGGCCGAGGCCTCCCAGCCCGGGCTCGGAGGCGGCGGCGGCGGCTGGTGAGCCAGCGAGGAAATCGCCAGGCGCCGGAGTTTCTCGGCCCGGAGGTGCCGGGGCCCGGGCGCGGGGTCTGAGGTCCGTGGCGCCGTCTCCGGGCCTGGCCCCGGGAGGCGCGAGCTGCGGGGCTGTCACCGCGCTTCGCGCCGCCACGCGTGGGTAGCACCGGTCCGGCCGCGCGCCGGGGTCAGCCTGGGCCCCGCCGCCCTCCTCCTCCTCCTCTTCCTCTTCCTCCCCCTCCCCCCTCCTCCTCCTCCTCTTCCTCCCCCTCCCCCCCTCCTCTCTTCCTTACTTGCGCCCCCCCATGGAGGTTGGGACTCTAGGCAAGCACTCTCCCGGTAGAGCTGCCCTACCCTGCCCCTCCCAGCCCCTCTAGCTTTCCTTATTTTTCAGTGAGGCTCTGTAGTGTTGTTGTTGTTTTAACCTGGGGCCAGCTTATTCAAGCAGGCCTCCTTGGGATTTCCTGTGGGAGCCACCACACCAGACTCCCGTGTGAGTCTTGACAGTCGTGATAACAAGGACAGCGGGAGAGATTTGCTGGCCCTGTGCCCGTGGCGTCACCACGTTCTCACCAACGCACAGAGGAGAAGGCCAGGGCACCGGGACATTTGTGCCTTGCCCAGGATGGCACAGCTGGAAGAGAGGGCCAGGTTTACCTGGACCCACTTTTAGGCATTTAAGCTGTGTTACTCTTCCCAAGGAGGAGAACCAAGGCCTAAGACATGGGAATTCAAGGAACACGGTCTTTGGCTGGGAGGGGCAGGGACAGCAGGACAGCAGGAAGGCTGCCTCTGGATGTTCTCAGATTCAGTGGCTCATCAGGGCAGGTCTCTGGAGCTAGCTGGTCCTGAATACCTTGGAGTGGGACCTCTTGCTTTCCCACCAGGCCAGGCTAGCAGGTAGGGCCTGGAAAATTCCTTCCAGCTACTTCCTTCCTTCCAGGTGGATCACTGGGTGTGGTCCCTGAGGCTGGTGCTGAGCTAGTCCCAACCCAGCCCCTCATACCACCCGAGGAGCTGGACCATCCTTGATCTAGGTAACCCTGGCTCTGCGTGCACATCTACTAACCACAAAGTCAGCTTCTGACCTCAGAGGGGAGAGAGAAGGGCTCAAGCCCCAGGACCGCAGGGTGGGGGAGCCACACCCTTATGCCTCCAGCTTCCTCCAGACTATATCTAATGGGGTGTGGGCCAGGCTATAAAAACATTCCTCAGCCAAGCTTGGTGGCCTGGCTTAGGAAAGTGATTAGGACAATCTCAGATTCAAGGCCAGGCTAGATAAAAATTAGTAAGATAGCCGGGCACCAGTGGCTCAGGCCTGTAATCCTAGATACTCAGGAGGCTGAGATCTGAGGATCATGATTCAAAACCTGTCTCGTCAGGAAAGTCCATGAGACTAATCTCCAATTAACCACCAGAAAACCGTTAGTGATGCTGTGGCTTCAGAGGTAGAGCGCTAACCTTGAGCTGAAGAACTGAGGGACAGCACCCAGGCCCAGAGTTCAAGCCCCACGACTGACCAAAACAATAACAACAACAAATTAGTAAGATACCCCATCTTAATAGCACAAGTGTGGTGCTGTGTCCCCTGATCCAAGCAGCAAGGGAGGCCTAGTTAGGAGACTGGTACTCTAAGACCTTACCTGGAAAATAAGTAAGATATAAAAGTACCAGCGATGCGGCCCAAGTGGTAGAGCACCTACCTGACAAGAGCAAGACCCTGAATGTAGACCCCAGTACCACTGAAAAGAAAAGTATCTTCAGTTCCTGAGTCACACGGCCTCCGCCCTCCAGAATGGAAGGGGATTTTTCTCAGGACCTCCCCACCTGCTTTGTCCTGACACCTTTGCCTCTGCTGTTGGGAAGAGGGTCTGAGACTTGCTGCCTGTAGGGTGGACCTGGTCATGTCCTCGTGTGGGCCATTGCAGAGGTAGATCAGGGCCGGGGCAGGGCAGCCTGGCTGGGGACGTGTCCCCCTCTGCTCTCCCTGCTGTGTTACAGGCTGCTGATCTCATCTATTGAGGGGTCCGACTTCCCTCACACCCTTCATTTCCCCTGGGCGGCCACGGCATGGCCTTCCCACCAGTATTCCATCAGATTTGAATCTTCGACCACATTTCTGGGGGAGGTTGGATGCCTTTTCAAACCACTTGCCTTTTGTAAAAGCCACTCACGAAATGGCCCAGAAACCGGGGAGGCAGTGCGGGTGAGGCCGCCGAGGCTGGCAGCACGCCGCTTTTCCACACCAGATCCCTGAATGAAGAACTGCGTCTTCCCTTCCAGCGAGTCTCCATCTGCATCCCTCTCACCCAGGCTTCATCTTGTCTGAGTGAGGTTTTAATCTGGCAAGTTTGGTTTGTTGGGGGGGGGGTACCCAGATCACCCCTGTGACCTAAGCCACAGACTCGTGTTGGGATCAGCCCCACTCCTTACCCCTGCATGCTTGGGGCCTCTGCAGTTAGTTCTTGGGGTCTCCCCTCCCCCAGACTCTGGAGGTGGTGCGCCAGCCATGCCAGTTGGGTTTCCTCATCTGGACTGAGCCAGGTAAAGTCCATGGTGTTGTAACAGGGCCACGTCCTGCAGGTGACAAACAGGGTCATAAACACAACTTCCACGTTTACTCACAGGAGCCAGTGGAGCAGCCCGAGCCAGGTGTGAGGGCAGAGTAAGCCGCTTTGCCCCGGCTGCCACATGACCTGGGAGCTGGCACCGAGACCTGCCGGAAGACCCGGTAATCTCCTGTGCATCCAGCCCCAGCAGCGCCAGGGCCCATCTGTGCAGAGAGAGGTGCATGACACCATAGCATATGTGGGGGAGAGTGAGGCTTAGAGAGACCCATGACCTGTCCAGGGTTTGAGCACCTGACTGGCAGAGAGGCAGTCTGCCTCCCTCTGCTTCACCAATCTGCCTGAAAGGGCGAAGGAGGAAGAGAAGGAAATGTGCATGCCTCCCTCTCCACCCCCCCCCCCCCGCTCCTAGATGGGAGCAGGGGAGAGGAGGGGGGAGGAGGGGGAACAGGTAGGAGGAGAGGAGAGGAGGTAGGAGCAGATGGAGGAGGGGGGAGAAAGGGGGAGGAGGTGGGAGCAGGGGAGAGGAGGTGGGAGCAGGGGAGAAGAGGGGAGGCAGGTGGGGGACTGAGCTGGAGGACAGGTCTTCGTGGTACCCCACACCCGGGCTCCGCATCCGCCCGCCTCCATGCAAGGCAGGCTGGCTTTCTGCACCTCAGCCTGCGTGGTCAGCACAGTGCCAGCTGGGCCGTGCGAGCTGCCCTGGCATCATGCAGGAGTGCAAGTGTCCGGAGCCGGAGGAGATGCTGGTGTGAGGACAGAGAGGAGGCGGGCACTGGGGCTGAAGGGGGGGATGCTGGGGCGCAGGCTGCAGCTCTCCTGGTTGTGGCTGCTGCCCCAGGGCACCTGTGTGCCACGGGACAGAACGTGGCTTTACTTCCTCAGTCTTGGCTGGAGCCTGGGTGTGGGGGAAATGAAACCCATGGCCGCCGGCAGTGGGCCACTGAGTGGACCCAGGAACCCCGCTCGCGGGAATCCAACAGAAGTGACACGGCGAGCTCCAGGCCTCCACGAGGGTCCCGGATGTCCTGCAGGGACTTTGGCCATCTGGGGAAGAGGGACCCACAGGAGGGTTAAGTATTCCAGCAACTTCCTATGCTCTGCACCTGCTGGGGCCAGCCCAGGTAGGGACTGAGTAAACAGACGACTGTCTGGAGGAAGTAGGTTGGCTGAGAGGAATATGCAAACACATAAGCCAAGGCCTCACTCTCTAAGGACTAAGAGGTGGGTGGCCCATCCGAAGGCCACTGACCTTAGGGCTCCTATAACGAGGTGGGCGTGGGCTGGGGAATTCCTCCCAAAACACGCTGGCTGATGGTCTGGGGCAGATGGTCTGGGGCACGGATGGAAAAATCAATGCCTGCCATTCTCAAGACAAAATGTGTAGGACCTGATGGGAAGTGTGGTCCCAGGAACTTCCTTCCCCCAGAGGACACAGGTAGAATGTGTGTGCACATGTGCACACACACACACCCCTCCACAGGGTATACATCCTTAGCTCATCCCAGCTCTAATCCGCTAGGCCTAATCCCTGCGGCCTCTTCCACCCTGCTGGGCCGTCTGGTGGAGCGGGCAGAGAGGCTGGGGAGTCTCCACTCTCAGGTAGAGGGTGCCAGTGTCTTCTCGGGGTAAGCATGCCTCCTGGTCAGCCCCAGGCGGCTCTCCTGGTCTCAGAGGTGCTCTCTGGGTAAAGGCTGTGATGCCACGGATAACAAAGGGCTCAGGCCTGTGCTCAGGGGGTTACACAGGCCGGGCACCTGGAGGCCTCCACTCTGGGGGTCATGTGGCTAGATGAGGTTCCTCATCTCCAGGCTGTGGGAGCCCAGCTTTGGGGGAAGCACACAATGGTCCCACCTTTCGAAATGGCCTGTCCTCATCAGGACTGCCGGCGAGGGGACTGGTGACAGGCAGGGAGCAGGCTGGCAAAGTGTCTGTCCATCTGCGTCGCCCACATGTCTACTGAACTCAGCGCCCAGCTTTTTTGCTTAAGGCTGGAACTCTACCATAGCTCCAGTTCCAGCTCTTTGGTGGTTATTGGAAATAAGATTCTCATGGAAGCAGGGTACCAGTGGCTTATGCCTGTAATCCTAGTTACTCAAAAGGCTGAGATCTGTGGATCACGGTTCAAAGCCAGCCCCAGTAGGAAACTCGGTGAGACTCTTATCTCCAATTAACCACCAGAAAACCAGAAATGGCACTGTGGCTCAAGTTGGTAGAGTGCTAGCCTTGAACTGAAGAGCTGAGGGACAGCGCCTAGGCCGAGTTCAAACCCCATGACCAGACTGACAAAAAAAAAAAAAAAAATCTCATGGATTTTCCTTCTGGAACTGACTTTAAGCTATGATCCCTAAATCTCATGGATTTTCCTTCTAGAACTGACTTTACGCTATGATCCCTAAATCTAAGCCTCACAAGTAGCTAGGATTACAGGCGTGAGCCACCAGTCCCCACTTTCTCTGTTTGTCGTTGGAGACAGGGCCTTGTCATTGTAGTCCAGTTTGGCCTTCAATTTGCAATCCTCCTGCCTTAGCTTCCAGGGGAAGGACAGCAGGCAGGGCCACCCTGCCCGGCTGGCTTGGCTGCTGGAGCGTGTCCCCAGCTGGCCTGCATGGCCTGGTGGACATCTGGAAAATGGCCTGCTTCCTATTTAAAATAGGATTTTAAATTGCTGACTTAAATGTAAGTGATAAGTCTAATTTTAGCTTGTGCTTCATATACTTGGGTCAGAGCTTTGGGTTCGGGTGAAAGAGCTGTGAACTTGGAGCCGAGAGACGCCAGGATTCTTTCTTCGCTTGTGAGTTTTCAAGCAGGAGGTCTTTCTGTTGCCTTGCCTCCACCTCTGTTGCCTCCAGTGGGTGGTCCTGAGGCCAGGCCGCAGGGGCCCATGAGCGCCTGGGTCAGAGCTTCTGGTTGATGGCGAAATGGCAGACTGGTCTCTGGTCTCTTGTTGCCTTGAGTCTTCTCCATGCTCCCAGCTCTTTGAGGCTGTTCTTCATGTCAGAACCTGAGTTTTGAGGCCACAATGTGTCATGGCTTTGCTGCATCTGCCCTGACCTGTCTGGGTCCTGTGTGTTGAGTGTGTGTCCCAGGCTCACTGCTGGCCTGCTCTGTGCCTGTGGAGCCTGGCGCCTTGGGTTTCTGTGGGAACTTTGAGGTTAATTCCATACTCTACACGGCGTCCCTCTTGTGTGCTCTCTGATGCCACACTGCTCAGATTGGCCAGGGGTCACCAGCTGGCAGAGTGGAGTTGGTGCTGTGAATGAGACCCGGACAGGGTCCTGGGCCGGAGTATGACCGATGGGACCTTTGCGATTCACAGGTGCCTGTGCTGAGCCCTGCCTCTTCCAGGGCGACACGGGGCCTTGTGTGTTAGGCTCCAGTCCAGTTCTTTCGATCCACATCTGTCACTCACAGGACTGGAGAGCCGCTCAAATGAGTGGTTCCTAACTGCCGCTGGCTGTGGTGTGGGCCCCTTCCTGACCTGTATCACCCTAGAGCGGCACCTGGTATCAGGTGGCATTCGATGTGCTGTGGCTGTTAGGACCACATCACCCTCCATCCACTGCCCCCGCCCCATCCGGGACACCCCCCTGAGGAAGCCAAGAGTTGACCGGCCTTCCAGTGAAGTTGTGCTTGTACAAATAGGTCAGCAGTTTGCTGTTACCTAGTGTTGCGATTGTCCGCAAAGGGCCATCCTGGTGCTGGGCCCGCGGCCCCCCCACGCCCCACCCCCAGCTGGCCTGTAGTCTGTTGGCCCTGTCTGGCCCTGGGAGGTGGGGGGGGTACAGACCCCAAAGGGCTAGTTGGCAGACGCATGTGGCCTCCTGGTGCTGGAGCCTGGAGGCCCAGGGCGGCCCTCGGGCTGTGGGGGCCTGCTTCTCCTCTCAGCCTGGGGACACCTGTCCTGTCCCCAGTGCATCTGAGCCCACATTTCACTGCGAGTCAGATGGGACCAGGGCCCTCTGATAGCCTCTTTTCATCCTTTGAATGTCTGAGGTGGGCTCGGCCTAGGGACACCCGTGCCAGGACCCGCACTGAGCACACTGAGGCAGCATGTGTGTGTGTGTGTGCGCGTGTGCGTGTGCACGCGTGCGTGTGTTGGGATGGGTTTGCTTCAGGTGGAAAGTCCTCTCCCCCTGGGAAGCTAGTTGTCTCATAGTTTCCTAGGAGGCCTTGAGGCCTGGACGGCTCTGGTCCTGGTCCCTCTAAAAAGAGTGTGGGGCAGCACTGGAGGAGAGCGCCCAGCCCGGAGTGCACTCGTCACTCATCCAGCCTGGCTCTGGGGAATGGGCCCTGGGAGGCTGAGCCAGGCCCCAGGGCTGGCCCCACCTCCAGCCCAGCGGGACCAGTTTGGTTCTTGGAGCTGAGGGAGAATTGTGAAGTGTTCTGGTGCAGAGTCAGGGAGACCTGGGCCAGGGGCCGGGCTCTGTCCCGGCGTGGATGGCTCTTAAGAGCTCTGGGAGACTCTTTTCCCCTTCCTCATTTTCCACTTCCTCTAAACCCTGAAACAAAGTGCATTTTCCTATGGGGTAGGAGGCACCGGATGGCTGGTTGATGCTCAGGGAAGCTCCAGGCTGGGTTGAGGGCCACTTCCTGTGGGGACTGTTGGGGTGTTTGCCCCACACATACAGAGCAAAGCCATGGGGGACAGTGTGGGTCAGGGTGATAGGGGGCTCTGGGGCCCAGCTCAGTCCTGTGGTGTCTAACTCCACCATGCATGGTGGCCGTCCACCCAATGGCCCTCTCCTTGCCGGGGCCCTGCCCCATGTCTTGGTAACAAGCTCTTCTTCCCACAGTCCTAACAACCACCAGAGTGGAGCCTCTTCTCAGGCTGGGCGATGGGCTGTGTCAGAAGGCCCGGGCCAGGCCTTGGTGGGCTTGGGTGGGCTTGGGGATAGGCGCAGGGACAGGGACAGGCTGAGGGTCGCTAACCGGACGTTCTTCTCACAGAGTGAAGGGGGCAGCTGACTCCTCTTGGGCTCTCCTGCTGCGTCTCCGTCCCTGCCGAGCCGTGACGCCCTCCCCACCGCCCCGAGATGCCCCAGCACATGACGGGTGACCAGCGCCTCCTCGCCGTGCCGCGGCTCCTCTTCATGGAGAACGGCTGCAGCCGCAGCCCGCCCCACAGCAGGGGATCTCCAGCCTCCCTGCGCTCCGCCGACCTCAGTCCCCTGGACTCCTGCAGCCAGCCCCTGTGCCAGCCCCCAGCGGAGAAACCCGGCAGCCAGGGGGCCGGAGACGTGCGGTACGCGTCCTCGGGGACACAGGGCCTGCTGTGTGGCTGGCGGACCTTCACGCCCCGCTGCCTGCAGGCCTTCAACACGCCTAAGGGCTTCCTGTTCTTCCTGTGCGCCGCCTCCTTCCTGCAAGGGATGACGGTGAACGGCTTCATCAACACGGTCATCACCTCCATCGAGCGCCGCTTCGACCTGCACAGCTACGAGAGCGGGCTGATCGCCAGCTCCTACGACATCGCCGCCTGCCTCTGTCTCACGTTTGTCAGCTACTTTGGGGGCAACGGTCACAAGCCGCGCTGGCTGGGCTGGGGCGTGCTGATCCTGGGTGCCGGCTCGCTGGTGTTCACGCTGCCCCACTTCATGGCCGGCCGCTACGAGGTAACGGTGGATGAGGGCGTGGGGACATGCCAGGCCAACCAGAGCGTGGCGTGCTCCGACCGCACCTCGGGCCTCTCCAGCTACCGGCTGGTCTTCATGCTGGGCCAGTTCCTGCACGGCGTGGGTGCCACGCCCCTCTACACGCTGGGCGTCACCTACCTGGACGAGAATGTCAAGTCCAGCTACTCGCCCATCTATATCGGTGAGTGGGGCTGGCAGGGCTGGGGCCAGCACGGGTTCAGCATGGCGGCTGGCACTGAGCCTGTGCCTGCGGGCATCTGGCAGGGCTCAGCTCTTTGTGCGTTTCTTATTCACGGCCTCACCAGCTGCTCCCTGAGGGGTAGGCCAGCCGTGGTTTCATCTGAACACCAAAGGATGCCTTTGGTGACATCCCGTCCTCAGTGAAGCCCCACAGGGCCCCACAGTATATGGGGGCGGGGGGGAGGGCGGGGGAGGGGGATTGAGACCAGACCCACTGAGGGCGTGGCCCTGCCGCCAGGGCCACACAGGCCCTGCGTCCACAGGCAAGGGAGGGCCCAGGAGCCAGCACTGAGCCTCCCAGACCTGGGAAGGGTTCTCTATGCTGATGAACGAGGATGGCCGAGCCCCGCTCCCCAAGAGCCCTGCTGCCGACAAGCCCCACATGAGTGGATACAACTGGATGTCAGACCCAGCACAGCTGCGTGCGGTGGACCAGACCTGGAGGGACACCGTGGCTCTCTCGGGAGGGCTCGGGGTGCGACTGACCACCACATCTCTGCTTGCCTTCCAGCTATCTTCTATACAGCCGCCATCCTCGGCCCTGCAGCCGGCTACCTGATAGGAGGCGCCATGCTGAACATTTACACAGATATGGGCCCACGGTGAGTGACCTGGCCTGTCCACCTGTCCATGTTGGTGCCTGGGCCCTGCAGTCCCGAGAGGTGGTTTTGCCCGGTGGTGTCCACGGCATGCGGCGCTGCTGGCTGGAGCAGGAGGAATCAGGGCTGGCCGTGGGATGGGCCCCTCAGGTCGGTGGGTGGGAGGCCTTAGGAGCCCAGCTGGGGGGGAGGTTGGGAGGGGGGAGGGCCAAGGGCGGTCAGGCACAGCCCAGTGCTCTCCAGCCCCGGCTGCGGGCTTCTGCACACCGCACCTGAGCTGACAGCCCCTTTCCTGCCGCCATGTGGAGATTCTTACCTTTCACTTCCCTGTCTTCTGTTTGTGATGCTAGTTTGGGAAATGCAAGCAGGAGAGTGAGAAAGCAAGCCAGAGAGGGAGGGCCAGAGACAGACGGTGAGGGCGAGAGGAAGAGGGGGAGGCAGAGAGCAGGGGAGGGCCGGGGGAGGGAAGGAGAGTTGGCCCTTGCCGACCGCAGACTGCAGCCGCGCGGGCGGCTGCAGCCCTTGCCCTGCATGAGGAGGGCCAGCTCCTGTGAACGTGTTCCTGATGGTCATTCTGTGTCTTGGGCACCGCTACACCTTGAGACTCTCTCTGCAGATGGCGCCCCCGTCTCTGCCCTCTCACAAAAGCCACCTCTGGCCCTGGGTTGAGAATGTGGGGTCGAGTGTGCGCATTCTGTGCAGAGCCTGGAGGTAGGTTGGGGCTCGTGTCCCGGGCTGGACGCTTCGCTCGCTCGGCCCTCTGGGGCTCTGGGGCTCTACCCACGTTCCTCATGGGTTGGGGGGAGGCAGAGCGCATATCTGGCCCTGAGGGGCGGCTGCAGCCATTCCCTGCGAGCACAGAGCAGGATCTCGTGCTGCTGCCTGGCTGGGCGTCCTGCATTTCCCCCATCCCTTTCTGTTCTGTCTCCTTCCTGCCTGCCAGCATTGGCCCTGTCCTCCTCCTCCTCCTCCTCTTCCTCTCTTCCTCTCCTTGATGACCACCTGGAAGTCACAGCCTGGACGGCCTCTGCCTTCCTGGTAGTTTTTCCCTTCTTCTCTTTCCACTTGGGAGCTCACCCATGTGCAGATGGCAGTCACAAGCCTAATGGTCCCTCTGCGGGGCTCTCAGCCAGGGCCGGCTGAACACTCTGTCCCTGAGCTCCATTGCCCTGGGGACAGCACCTGTCCCCTGGCACTGGTGGGTAGAGGAGCCCCTGCTGCTGCTCCTCGGAGAGCTTCCCCTCCCAGGCCCCGCCTGCCGGAGTCTCTGAGGCCTGAGCCTTGGGCAGCCTCCCCGGAACTGTGTCAGGGACCTTGCTCCAGCCTGCAGGGAGGTGTGGGCTGGCCGCCCCAGGGCCAGAGGCCTCTGCGGACCCTGTGCAGAGGGACCTCGAGGTCTGCGCGGAGGAGGAGCAGCTTGGACGCCCCACTTGTATGTGTACTGAAAAGGACCCTGTTGGGCCAAGAAATGACCTCAGGCCGCTGCCTTTCCCAACAGGAAGGAGCTGACCACGGAAAGCCCACTGTGGGTCGGTGCCTGGTGGGTTGGCTTCCTTGGTGCTGGGACGGTGGCTTTCCTCATTGCCATCCCGATCCTCGGCTACCCTCGGCAGCTGCCAGGTAGGCCCCTGCTCCAGCCCGGACGCACCCTCTAGGACACAGGACATGCCCTTAGCCCTGCCCCCTTCCTTCTGGCCACTCCCACCAGTGAGGTGAGGGACAGAGTCTTTGCCACTGGGAGGAAAGACTCCGGAGTGGACAGGGCGGAGGTGACCGTCCCTGGGCCACTGTCCTCACCCCATGGCGCCTGCTGCCCCCCTCCCCAGGCAGCCCTCCCCCCTCCCGAGGGTCCTGTGTGGGCCTCTCCCTCACTGCAGCCGTCCCCCGTGTCCCTCCATCTCGGGCCACAGACCGTGTGTGTATCAGATGCGATATCCAGCCCTGCTGGGAGAGCAGAGGGGCAGGGCTAGTGGGAGGCCGGCCTCACAGGGCCTTGGCCTTCTGGGAACCTGCCCGTTCTCTCCTAGGCTCCCAGCGCTACCTGGTCGTGAGAGCAGCCGAGACGCACCGGCTGAAAGACAACGGCCACAAGTCGGCGAGCAACCCCACCTTCGGGAAGACTGCCAGAGACCTGCCCCTGTAAGGACACACTGGGCGTGGGGCACGGGCCCACCACGGCCTCGTAGACCACAGCCCGGGGCCTCTTCCTGACCACTGACCCCTAAATGTGGGGAGAGCAGCAGAGTCCCTCCCCAAGGCTGCAGCCATTGCGGGTCTCAGCCATCCCCAGAGGCTCCTGAGCCTCAAATGAAACGAAACTCTTCCCACCAGCAGCAACGCCTCCCCCCCCCCCCCTGCTCAGGCCAAGGGCGCAGACCCTCCCCACGGAAGCTGTGGGCTTTGGCAGTCGGTGCCCTGGGTTCCAGGACCCTTTGCAGGCCTTCCTCATGCCGCCATTTGGAGGGCTGTGGTGATGGGTGCCCATCCCTCCTTGGTGCAGGGAGAGGAGTGACCGAGAGCCCGCGGCGGCGTCCCTCCTCTGTGGGAAGGGGCGGAGTCGCTGTGCTGAGCTTGGGGCTAACGGTTTCACTGAGGGCTTTGCCCTTCCCCTCCCCCAGGGGTGTCAGCCATGCTGGCCCGGACTCCTGTCTGCCAGGCTGGCTGGCCTGGACCCAGAGCTCAGGGTGGCCCAGTGCAGCCTGGTGTGGGCCTTGTTCCGGGGAGAGCCCAGGCACCCTTGGCTCGCGTGCACTGAGCCCAGTGGATCTCCTAAACTGGCTACTGCTTAGCAAATTCTGGGCCCCATTTCCACACCCATGCCCATTAAAGCCCCAGACAAGTGGTCTGCAGCTCAGGTGGGAGAGCAGGGCTGTGCAGCCAGGCAGCACAAGCTAAGCAGGTCTGGGCACCAGGGTGGGCACCACCTGGGGAAGGACCCACCCCTGCCAGCACCCGCTCGCGGTTTCCTCTTCGTTCTCTTCTTTGTCGGGGAGGGAGGGTGACTCAAGTGGTAGAAAGGCTAGCTTGTCAGGATCAGCCCTGAGTTCAAATCCCAGGAGGATAGAAAAAAAAAAGCACTGCAACCCAAAGTTAGAGTCCGGCCAGGATCTGCTGGAGCTCTATGAGCACTGTTGGCTTGGTTGGACCGCCCATGACCTCGCCAGGGTGTGAAGGTCAGGCCGCCGGTAGCCATCCTTCCACATAAACATGGCCCATGCCTGCTGGCTGTGCCCGCTGGCCGGGACCACTCCAGAGCTGCTGGCACTGTGCCTCACGCGCCTCCTTCCTCGTGGGCCTTAGTTTTGTCCTTTGCTCTCAAGATGTAGAGCGTGCCAGTGAGTACCTTGAAAGGCACGCAGCTTTCTGCCCGCCGAGGTGATGGGGAGGGGGGAGGAGGAGTGGCAGGTTTGGCAGACCCAGGGCCGGGGCTTGGAAAGCAGAAACGCACACCAGCACCCCTCCCTCTGCTTCCAAGACCTGCCCGCCAGCACCCCTCCCTCTGGACGCACAGAAGAGCCACCTGGTACCGTGCCAGGCTTGGGAGAAGCCGCTTCAGGCTCCCCTGGATTAGATTTACGACTTGGGGCTTAATCTCCAGGCCAGGGCCCTGTCCCTGAGCTCTTTTGCACAAGGAGAACACTCTACCACTTTGAGCCACAATGCCACTTCCAGTTTTCTGATGGTTCATTGGAGATAAAGGTCTCACAGACTTTTCCTACCTGGGCTGGCTTTGAACTACAATCCTCCGATTTCAGACTCCTGAGTAGCTAGGGTTACAGGCCTGAGCCACCAGTGCCTAGCTTGTGAGATTCTTACCTCCAGTGAACCACCAGAAAACCAGAAGCAGCACTGTGCTCAAAGTGTAGAGCGCTCACCTTGCACAGAAAAGCTCAAGGAGGCCAGGCCCTGGTTCAAGCCCCAGGACTCAAAAGGAGAGGCAGTAGCCTTGAGAGGTTTGTTGGTTTTTTTCCCACTGAGGACCTGCCCACTCTTTCCACTCTCTGTTCCCCCTTTTAGCTCCATCTGGCTCCTCCTGAGGAACCCCACGTTCGTCCTGCTCTGCCTGGCTGGCGCCACGGAGGCCACGCTCATTGCCGGCATGTCCACGTTCGGCCCCAAGTTCCTGGAGGCCCAGTTCAGCCTGAGCGCCTCCCAGGCCGCCACCTTGTTCGGTGAGAAGACTTGAGTCTTGGGGGGCACTGCAGGGAGGACCGCAGCTGACCAATTTGTCCATGCCACCTTTCCCACCGTGTTATAGACGGGTTTTGGGGTCTGGCTGTCCCCAGGCGCTGGGCAGCTGGTCTCCCGAGGCTTCCCCGGTTGCCCCTCAGGGTTGGGCGGAGTCCAGCAAAGCCTGGACTCCCTCCAGCCATGCCCGCTGTCCTTGAGCTCTTGACCTCCTCCCCCTGGGCCTTGGGCGGAGGCCCTTGCAGGGCTGTGCTGAGTGCTCACGGCTGACCACTGCCCGTGGAGGCCATGGGCCTCAGTGACCCCAACACTGACAAGCCCTCCCTTCCCAGGGTACCTAGTGGTGCCGGCCGGAGGCGGTGGCACGCTCCTGGGCGGCTTCCTGGTGAACAGGTTCAAGCTCCGTGGGCCCGGGATCATTCGCTTCTGCCTGCTCTGCACCCTGACCAGCCTGCTTGCCTTCTTCATCTTCCTCACGCACTGTGAGAACGTGCCCATGGCCGGCGTGACAGCCGGCTACAGCGGCAGGTGAGCGCGGCAGGCCCTGCAGGAGGGGCCCAGCGCCCATGTCCTGTTCTGGTCGCAGTGGCTGCGCACGGGCAGGGAAGATCCCCAAAGGGGTCTGCGCACCGCTGACTCCAAGCCCTTCCAAAGCTCCCTGCCCGGCCTGCTCTGCCGCGGGAGCCACAGCCCTGCCTGGTCTCAGTCTTCTCTATGAGAGGGAGGCAGAGCCCAGCACATAGGGTCCTAGGCTGAGGTGGACGTGACAAGGCGTGTGTATGTGTGTGCGTGCATGTGTACGTGCGTGCACGCATGTGTGCGTGTGTGCGTGCATGTGTGTGCAATGGGATGTGGGAGCACCCATGGGGAAGGTCAGATGTGTGCCTGGCCTGGCCCTGGGGACACCTGTGCCCACACTGTCAGCCTGGGGAGCGCGGAGCTGCCTGGAAGCCTTGACTGTGTCAGCAGGAGGGCAGAGTGGCCTGGGTGTTCCGGTGCCGCTGTGGGTGAAGCTGGTCCACGCTGGGTGGGTGCAGGGGGCAGAGTCGGGTGGTAGATGGGACGGTGGGTGTGATGGCAGCACAGCATGCTCTGCTTGGAGGAAGGAGGCGTGATGGCCGGTGGCTGCTGGCGTGCACACACACACACACGTACATGCAGGCGGTGGCCGCAGCACACAGGCTGGCCTGTGCTGGGAACGGGGCCGGATTGCAGGTGACGGAAGCTGACACTCCTGATGGTGCCTTCAGGCAATGCACATGCATTTCCACAGACCCCAAACAGAAACAAACCAACAAGGGAGCTGGTGGGTACGCGAGCCGCCCTGGCTGCCCTCAGAAGTAGAACAATGGTGGGCCTCTCGAGCTGTGGGCACAGGCTTGGCGCACCTGCAGACCCCAAACGTCGCTGGGTGGGGATGAGGCCCGGGCCGCCCTGGGTCCCCGGCCCCGGCCTCACGTCCGGCCTCCCGTCTCCCTGCAGCCTGTGGCAGGAGGACCACCTGAACCTGACGGCCAGATGCAACGTGGCCTGTGGCTGCCAGCCGGAGCACTACGCCCCCGTGTGTGGCTCGGATGGCCTCACCTACTACTCCCCCTGCCACGCGGGCTGCGCCAGGGCCGACAGCCCTGGCCCGGGAGGCCTGAAGGTGAGTGTGGCCACCGCCCCGGCCCCTGCCCAGCTGGGACCGGGAAGCCGGGCCTTCTGTGTGTGATCAGCGCTGTTGTTGGGCTCCCCAGGTGTACCAAGACTGTAGCTGTGTCCCTTCGAATGTTTCCTCTGGCTTTGGCCATGCCACCACAGGGAAATGCACCTCAGCCTGTCAGAGGAAGCCCCTCTTCCTGGTTCTGGTGTTCGTTGTAATTATCTTTACATTCCTCAGCAGCATTCCTGCGCTGACTGCCACACTACGGTAAGCACTTTCTCCCGCAGCACCGGCAGGTGGCGCTCCGCAAGCCCCGGCGTGTGGGGCTCCCCGGGCAGCAAAGAGCTGACTGGCGTCCGGTGGGGTGCTGGCCACCTGGGGAGGAGGCTTGGCCAAGGCGCCTGCGGGCCGCGGGTGATGGGGTGGCTTGGCGTGCAGCCACACGGCCACCGGTGCCCACGCTGCTGTGTGTTTCCTTGCAGGTGCGTCTGTGATCGGCAGCGGTCCTTTGCCCTGGGGATCCAGTGGGTCGTAGTGAGGACGCTAGGTACTGTGCCGAGGGAGGGGGGCGTGTGCACGCCTGTGGCTGTGCTGTGGCAGCCATGTGCACGCCTGTGGCTGTGTGGTGGGAGGGAGCGTGTGCACGCCTGTGGCTGTGTGGTGGGAGGGAGCGTGTACACGCCCGTGGCTGTGCCGAGGGAGGGGCGTGTGCACACCTGTGGCTGTGTGGTGGGAGGGGACGTGTGCACGCCTGTGGCTGTGCTGTGGGAGGGAGCGTGTGCACGCCTGTGGCTGTGCTGTGGGAGGGAGCGTGTGCACACCTGTGGCTGTGTGGTGGGAGGGAGCGTGTGCACGCCTGTGGCTGTGTGGTGGGACCCGTGTGCACGCTTGTGGCTGTGTGGTGGGACCGTGTGCACGCCTGTGGCTGTGTGGTGGGACCGTGTGCACACCTGTGGCTGTGTGGTGGGAGGGAGCGTGTGCACGCCTGTGGCTGTGTGGAGGGAGGGAGCATGTGCACGCCTGTGGCTGTGTGGTGGGAGGGAGCGTGTGCACACCTGTGGCTGTGTGGAGGGAGGGAGCATGTGCACGCCTGTGGCTGTGTGGTGGGAGGGAGCGTGTGCACACCTGTGGCTGTGTGGAGGGAGGGAGCGTGTGCACGCCTGTGGCTGTGTGGTGGGAGGGAGCGTGTGCACGCCTGTGGCTGTGCTGTGGGAGGGGGCGTGTGCACGCCTGTGGCTGTGCTGTGGGAGGGGGCGTGTGCACACCTGTGGCTGTGCTGTGGGAGGGAGCGTGTGCACGCCTGTGGCTCTGTGGTGGGAGGGGACGTGTGCACGCCTGTGGCTGTGTGGTGGGAGGGAGCGTGTGCACACCTGTGGCTGTGCGGTGGGAGGGAGCGTGTGCACGCCTGTGGCTGTGCTGTGGGAGGGAGCGTGTGCACGCCTGTGGCTGTGTGGTGGGAGGGAGCGTGTGCACACCTGTGGCTGTGTGGTGGGAGGGGGCGTGTGCACGCCTGTGGCTGTGCTGTGGGAGGGGGCGTGTGCACGCCTGTGGCTGTGCTGTGGGAGGGAGCGTGTGCACGCCTGTGGCTGTGTGGAGGGAGGGAGCGTGTGCACACCTGTGGCTGTGTGGTGGGAGGGGGCGTGTGCACGCCTGTGGCTGTGCTGTGGGAGGGGGCGTGTGCACGCCTGTGGCTGTGCTGTGGGAGGGGGCGTGTGCACACCTGTGGCTATGCTGTGGGAGGGGGCGTGTGCACACCTGTGGCTGTGCTGTGGGAGGGGGCGTGTGCACACCTGTGGCTGTGTGGTGGGAGGGAGCGTGTGCACGCCTGTGGCTGTGTGGTGGGAGGGAGTGTGTGCACGCCTGTGGCTGTGCTGTGGGAGGGAGCGTGTGCACGCCTGTGGCTGTGTGGTGGGAGGGGGCGTGTGCACGCCTGTGGCTGTGTGGTGGGAGGGGGCATGTGCACACCTGTGGCTGTGCTGTGGGAGGGGGCGTGTGCACACCTGTGGCTGTGCTGTGGGAGGGAACGTGTGCACGCCTGTGGCTCCTTCTCTGTTCGAGGAGCCTGAGCTTCCTCCCAGCAGGCCGTGCGCATGCCAGCCTGAGCCTGTGCCCACGGAGGAGCCCGCCTCCTCGCTGCCCACTGCAAGGGCTCACTGCTTGCTCTTTGCCCGGTGCTTGTCTCCCCGTGGCCCAGGCAGTGGCCAGGCCACCTTGCTCAGAGCCCACATGCCTGGGTGCCTCCTGCTGCCAGCCCTGCCTGGCATCTCCTCCCAGTCGCTGAGCTGGCCTCTCTCCACAGGCAGCATCCCCGGGCCCATCGCCTTTGGCTGGGTGATTGACAAGGCCTGTCTGCTGTGGCAGGACCAGTGTGGTCACCAGGGCTCCTGTTTTGTATACCAGAACGCAGCCATGAGCCGGTACATGCTCACCGCAGGGCTCTCCTACAAGGTGAGGCGCGGCAAGGCCCCCTCTGTCTCCCAGGGCTCCAGGTGCTCTGGGCCCAACCCCAGCGCATGAAGGCCTCTTGGGCCTGGTCTGCAAAGGGACATTCTCCCCATCCTTGTCCACACATGACCCAGCCCAAGGAAGCCAAGGGACAACTGGGCCTCAGACGGATGGTGGCTGGGCATTGGGAGCAGCTCCCCCCCCCACCCCTCTCTGCGCTGCCCACCCCTGCGTGACTGCTGGAGAGGTCCAGAATGGCTCCAGTGGGGAAGAGCAGCCCCCAGCTGGGCTCCTGAGAATGACACCATCCTCCTGCGGGTCGGGGTGTGTGTGTGTGTGTGTGTGTGTGTGTGTGCGTGCGTGCGTGCGTGCGTGCGTGTGTGTGGCCGTGGCCGTGGCTCCAAGGGAGTGTGCTTGGGTGATCATTTTAGAAGCAGGTGCACATGGGCTCCCCCTCGATCCCTCAGCCTTGGATCCCTGCACAGCCTGTAGAAATAGCCCTGCGTGCAGCCTCCACCCATAGGCAGAGGTACCCCAGAAAACAGCAGGGCTCTGCCCTGGTGTGCACGGAGCCCGCGGATGGCCGCTGGCACCGAGAGGGGCGGTGTGGCCCCGGCTGCAGACATGGAGGCTCAAGCAAGGGAGCAGCCCCGATGCCCAGGCTGAGTCCGTGGGCAGTGGGCAGCGCACAGCCCCTTCTTGTGTCAGGACGGCGGGTTTAGGGCCACCTTCCATCCAGGGGGACCTTGTCTTCCATGTGGACCTCTATACTAGCTGTTTCCCTTCCCAGGTGCCCAGGGCTAGGGCTGGCACCTGGGCTTTCTGCCACCTTGCCGTCTGCCTGTGTTTAGACCTGGCACGGGGGTGTGCAGCCTGCAGGCTGCAGCTCATTCGGTACCTGACGAGGCAGACCGCGTGTCTCTCAGCCTGTGCTGACAACTTGACATGAAGTCCTCCCCCTGGCCCCATCCCCACGCCCCTGTCATTCAGACAAGGGTGGCTCTCATTTCCCCTTAAAGCACCATGGGTGCCCATAAGCCCAGCCCTGTGGGGAGCCCGTGTCTTCACACCTGCGTGGGTCTGATTCCGAGTGTGGGATGAGGCCTAGCAGCCTTCTGTCTCCCCAGGTGCTCGGCTTCCTCTTCTTCGCCACTGCCTGTTTCTTGTACAAGTCACCGTCGGGTTCTTCAGACGGCCTGGACAGCACCTCCCTGCCCAGCCAGTCCTCTGCCTCCGATGGCCCCGCAGACCTGCAGCTGCAGAGCCGTGTCTGACCCCGGACACAGCCGCCCTCTGCATCTCCCAAGAACAGCCTCGCCCCGCCCATCCTGCCCAGCCCTTCTCGGAAGAGCTCATCTTGGATTCTGGGGGCCAGGAGAAGGGATATGGGACACACCAAACACAGCCCCTCCTGGCCAAGGGCTGGCCCCGGGCTGGCCCCGGGGTGGCCGGATCTGGGCAGCCCACTTGATGTGTTCAGACTTGCCACCTGTCCTCAGCGGGGCTGCGAGAGCAGCTGTATAAATAGATGTCTGTGGACCCACATTTCACATCTCTGTGCTTGTGGGGTTTGTCTCTACCTGGTCACCTGGTGTTTGTCAGGGAAACTCCAGCCAGGGCCGAGTCCTGCACCAAGCAATGAGTGGTCAGCATGTTTCTATGTGTCTTCCGTTAAAACCACGTATGTAATATATTTTAATATTTAAAGTACACATCCTGTGCAGTGTGTGTGTTTCCCTCGGTTGAAGTTGCGATTCCCATGGTTTCCATGGCATTGGGAGTCCCTGGCACTGCCTCCCAGCGCCTCCGCTTCTCCCGAGGCCACAGCAGAGGTGGACCCGACGGGCTCTGCTCCCGGCCTTGGGGACAGGCCTGCATGGCCTGGCTCTGACCCACGTCGGGCACGACCTAGAGGGCTGGACGGTGGACTGCCATCTGCAGATGAGGCTGTGCACACGTGAGCATGTACATCTGTGTGCATACTTCTCTGTGTGCCCAGCAGGGTGGAGAGGTGGTATGGCATGAGTCCCGTGCTCTGACCCATGGGCGTGTGAGTTCCCAACAGCAGTGTGTCCCAAAGAGACGCAGCCGGTGAACCCTCGGCGCCAGGCTCCATCAGTGAAGGGGAGAGGGAGAGGCGGGAGCGGGAGGGGGAGCTGCCAGGGAAAGGAGCACTTGAGCAGACGCCTGAGGAAGGGATGAACGTTTCCAATAAAAGACCGCCTAGTACAGGGGTCCTGGGGTGGGAACCGCAACAGGTCCAAGCAGCAGATGATGGGCAGACACTGTCTGTCCTTCACCAAGTGTGTTGCCCCTCAGGTCCTACAGGGGCTGCTCCTGGCTCTCATCACCTCGCTCTTCCCCGCAGATGCCTTCCCTGTGCTGGTGACAGGCAGAGAACCCACACTCCCTCACAGGCAGAGAACCCACACTCCCTCACAGGCAGAGAACCCACACTCCCTCACAGGCAGAGAACCTACACTCCCTCACAGGCAGAGAACCCACACTCCCTCACAGGCAGAGAACCCACACTCCCTCACTAACTTTGACACTCCCTCACAGGCAGAGAACTGACACTCCCTAACTTCAACACTCCCTAACAGGCAGAGAACTGACACTCCCTAACTTTGACACTCCCTCACAGGCAGAGAACCGACACTCCCTAACTTCAACACTCTCTAAGAGGCAGAGAACCAACACTCCCTAACTTCGGCACTCCCTAACTTTGACACACCAGGAGAAACCAGCCCACCCAGCCAGAGCCACTGCCTCAGGCCAGAAGTTAGAGAGCTGGGATCCGAGGATCTGGGACTTGTGTCTGGGCCGCAAGCAGGAAGGCTTGTGGCCAACACCAAGGGCCAGGCCGGCTTCCCTGGACTCACTGTGAGGCCAAGGCGGTAGTATAAAAGATACAAACATACACATGCAAGTTCACACTAAATATAGATAGAAAGACAAGTGACCCGCTATCCCGACTCACACTTCCCCAGCAGCAGGAGGGCCCCAGATCCGCCTGGTGTGCCTAGTGGCCGGGCCTCCCCGGGGGCAGATGCCCTGTTCTCCAGCACAGCCACCACCTCTCCTCCCTCGGCTCTGCTGGGTAGAGCTGGGTCCCTCCCCGAGTCCAGGACGCCCCCGCTCAGCCACTGCCCCCCTCCCCTGGCACGATGGTCCCGCGGTATGTGCCACATTCCAGGGCAAGAGGAAAAGCCCTAGACCCCTGGCCACCTCCCCGGGCCTCACACTCACACAGCCCCTTGCTGTGGTCACCGCATGCTGTGGGGGCAGGGCACACCCAGGTGCTTCCTCACCTCATCCCACTCATCCCAGCGGAGCCTCGCTGCCTCCACCAACTTCCCCTTACAGCCCTGAGCTGCCTCCAGCCCAGTGAGGCCCTCCAGCCCAGTGAGGCCCTCCAGCTCTGGTTAGCTCCTCCAGCCAAAGTTAGCTCCTCCAGCCCTGGTTAGCTCCTCCAGCCCAGTGAGGCCCTCCAGCCCTGGTTAGCTCCTCCAGGCCAGGTTAGACCCTCTAGCCACAGGACTCAGACTGCCTCCGAGGCTCTGTCGGGGAAAATGATGGATCCCCAAGGAGGTCACGAGGCTCTGCACACACACACACACACACACACACACACACTCACACACAGAGTTCCGCAGACACACAGATACCCAGACAGACACATATAGACACACACAGAAAGACAGACATGCACACACAAATGCACACAGATGGGGGCTGGGAAGGTGGCTCAGTGGTAGAGTGCTTGCCTTGCATGCATGAGGCCCTGAGTTCGATTCCTCAGCACCACATAAGCAGAAAAAAAAGCCAGAAGTGGTGTTGTGACTCAAGTGGTAGAGTGCTAGCCTTGAGCTGAAGAGCTGAGGGACAGCGCCCAGACCCAGAGTTCAGGCCCCATGACCAGACCCCAAAAAACAAACAAACAAATATGCACAGATACTTGGACACACAGACAGCACAGCACAGAGAGACTTGCGCCACACAGAAAACACAGAGCCTCCCTCCTCCCTCTGAGGGCCAAGGCCAGCTGTGCGCACCCACCCCAGTCCATGACACCTGTTGCCAGCAACCCAGAGCCAGCGGAGAGCCAGACCCGTGGGATGAGGCGTGGAGCGTCTGCCTTGCCACGTGGCCATGCCCCACTGCTCGCTAGAAAACGCCAGAGCGCTGCGCTCGGGCTTATTTCTAGGCAGCAGTCATGGTTTTGAAGGGCCAGCAGCCCACCATGCCAGCACACTCTGCCTTCTTGCGCCTCCTGGTCTCTAAGCCCATAGCTGCTCTGCTGGGAAGCCCTCGCGGCCTCCAGGGCCCAAGCTCTGGCAGGAGGCGGCATGGGGGGGTGCACACAGGGCGGCGCGCTCGGCCTCGCCCGCGGGCAGCTGCTGCGTGTCTCAGTGCTTGGGCCAGGCGCAGGGCCAGCACATCTCCTTGTCAGCCCCTTGCCCCCCACCAGGGCCTCAGGGCCCCTTCTCTGCCCAGCTTGCTGGGCTCCTCGAGGTCCACGGCCACTTGATGTGATGTGTCTGTGCATGTACTTCCCAGCGTCCCAGTCCCTCGGTGTGTTTAGTTGAAAGGCTGAGGCCCACACGTCCCCTGGGGAGGAGCCAGCCCACCAGCACCCGCCCTGTCGTCGGGTCGGCTGCAGGGAGCGGCAGACCCTGAGGCTCCCACTGGAAGCCTCACTGTTTATGTGAAATTCAAATTTAACTGGAAGACGACCTGTCACTCCAGCTGCCGCCCTGGGGGAGAGGAGGCTCCTCCTGGGACAACTTTCCCCTGAGGCCACCAGGGGGCGGGGAAGTCCACCCTAAAACCAGACCTGGTGACCAACGGGGATGCATGTGAGGCTCCTCCGCGGCGCTCGGCGCTCGGCACTCCGTGGGTGGAGCCGGAAGTCCAGGCCTCCTTGTCACTGCTCTGGGTTCTGGCTTGCTGGAGGGGCGGGCTTCCGGGATGTCCACATTCCACACACAGACCTTGAGGGTCTTGTCCACGGATGGTCACCGTGAGCCATGCCGGTTACAACCATCAGGACAGTCAGACCCCTCCTCCCCTGCAGGAAAGGCTGCCGCCTGCATGATTGGTCTCTAAGCCTAAAAAACAGGCTGGGAAAATGTTACTAGACGTGAAAATACCACCACATCACTGGGAACAAAACGACACATGAAGTGGGGAGGGAGGGCAGGTGCGGGCTGGCGTCCAGCCATCCGCCAGGACACGTGTGTCCAGCTAGCCAGCAAGTGTGGGGAGGGGAGGGGGCAGCTGGGGGGGCAGGAGCCAGGAGGGAAGGCACTGCAGGGTTGGGGGAGGGGAACGGACTTCATGTGTGTGGGGTGACCCGATGGGCAATTCTGAGGACAGACACGGGGTTGGAGAGGAGCCAGCAGCGGCACCCCACGCTGGGGGCCAGAGAAGAGCCTGGCCTCTCGGCGTCAGAAGGCTGGGCCGTGGGGCAGTGGCCTAGGCCCAGGCCATCGCAGCACATAGTGCTCGCCACCAGCAATCAAGCTGCAAGCTACTTGTCTCAGGGATGTGCAGCTGCAAGCCGACTGGTCCTGGGCCCCTCCTCCTGGCCTGCTGGGGACCGCCCGGCTCTAATGCAGACTTGAAGGGACAGGAGCAGAGCAGGTGGCTCCCTGGGACAAGCCGAGCGTGCGACAGCAGGTCCAGCTGGCTCAGGGTCCTTGGGACAGCAGAGCACGACTCACAGCTCAGGGGACACCAGCCTCTGCTTTGCCTCAGCCCACCCTGCACAGGACACCATGATCACCCTGGCCACACTCGGAGCCCCAGGGTACCCTGCCCAGCAGATGCCTGCATGCCCGCCACCGCCGGGGTCACCTGCCCTCGAGGGCTCCAGATGGGCCTCTGGACCAGGAAGCAGGGATTCCGCCAGGCTACCCCTGGAGGGGAAAGGCTGCATCCTGGAGAGGAAGGGTAGATGGGAGCCTCTGGGCTTTCTGTGGGGGGGAAGGGGGTCGCAAGCCTAGAAGTGTGGCTCCGAGGTAGAGCATCTACCTGCCCAGCCTGGGCAGGGCCTTCAGATTCCATCCCCAACTCTGCAGGGAAAAAGGGGGGACCCCCAAGCTGGTGTGGTGGCTCAGGCCCACTGTCCTAGCCCTGGGGGCTGAGGCTGGAAGATCACATGGCCAAGGACAGCCTGCACTACACGGTGGGTGCCATGCCTACTCCGGGGGAGTCTGCTTAGCATGGGAAACCTGCTTTCAGACCTGAGAATGGGGCTTCACAGAAGCCTATCTCTGAGAATGGGACTTCACCGAAGTCTACCTCAGAGAATGGGGCTTCACAGAGACCTGTCTCTGAGAATGGGACTTCACCGAAGTCTACCTCAGAGAATGGGGCTTCACAGAGACCTACCTCCTGGAAAGGCTGGCAAGCCCCTGGGAAAGATGTGTTTCTGTTCCTGTTTTTCTTTTCTTCACTGTATAGGAATGCCTATTAATCTTTTACTGTTCCTGCTGCTTACTGTACTTACTCATGCTCAATGTTCCCTTATTCAAGGCTCTTTCTTAAAAGTGTTGACAACTCCAACATCTGATGAGTGTCTTAAGAATGTGACTAACTCACCAAAATTAAGTGCTACCCTGAAAGCCCCTCTTATGGAGGCTAGTAGACAAGTCATAAGTAAATATAAAAGTATTGGGGGTTTTATGACGTCACTTTAGCAGAAGGAATTGTTTGTAAGAGATTTACAAGAAGCTGTAGGCTCGGCTAGAGCAGAAAGAGTGTATGGCTACTGGAGACTTTTCTTTAATCCTAAAGCATATACAATAGACTCATATAGATATCCTGTAGATAAGAAAGATGTAGAGGGATATTTAGACCAAAAGCTAAATAAGATTCCTAAAAGGTTGGCAGATGAAAGGTGGCAATGGCTTATCAGAGGAAAATGGTGGGATCCTCCATTATCTAGAGGACCCCAAAAACTTCCCCCAGATCCATAGCCTTTTACAGGTGTGTATGATAAGGATGGCAACCGTTGGGAAAACTACTTATGAAAAAGAACTTCCTATTACTCTCTTTCATTTACTGAGAGACTTGCTAGATCTAGGCCTCCTTGGTGCTTACTATCAAAGAAGGAACAAGAAAGATCTTATGAGACAGTTAAGGCCTCTATGGAGAAGAGTAAACGATTATGTGAAAGGGTTACAGAAAAGACACTATGAGCTTAAATTTGATCTATGGCCAGATTTAACTAAGTATACTGAATATCATGATTTTGGCCACAAATTGGGAACCCTCTAAGCACAATTGCTTAGAAAAGATTTGAAACGTATAAAGTACAAAACTAAACAAAAGTAACTATGAAGTACTAGAGTTCATGCCTTTCTGTCCAGCACCTTGCCCATATGCTCTGGTTAATGGTTAATAGGTGATAAACATGGAAACCCATTGTATTTCTTAAAAATAGAGGTAAAGCCGAAAACAAGTGCCTATTGTCATAGCTCGTCATCCAAAAAACAAGATCAGGTGACCAGCTGGTGACCACCCAGGAACAAAGCCCTGCAGCAGGGTTGTGTAACCTTTTGCCCTTTCTCCTGGAGACTTTTGCTATAAAAGCTTGTCATCCTCTGCAATAAATCGCACTCAGCATCCACTCCTCTTGTGTGTGAGTGTCTGTTTGCCATCTCCCCACCTGTTCCAGTTCCTCCACTAGGTGTCCTCCGTCGTCCCGACAGAGCCGGTCCGCGGCAGGTGGGACTATGGCAAAACACAGAAACAAGCCAGGAGCCAATGGCTGGTGCCTGTAATCCTACCCTGAAACCCATAGCTAGAGAGGTCCTGAAAAGTGGCCAGCCCACCCCTGTCTATTTGCTGAAGTGACCATCTGTCCCCTGGTCCTTCCAGAAACACTCGGTCTCCTAGTCACTGTGCTACACACACACACACACACACACACACACACACACACACACACACACACACCTACCTCCCTGCCCCAGGGCCTTTGCAGACACAGTTTCTGCTTTCCAGGAGTTCTGAGCTGTAATTTGGGCAGGATTGCAGCTCACACCTCACTTCCAGTGTAGGAACTCCCTGGCTGTGTTCTAGCTCTTGGACTTCGCCCACGTGTCCACCACCTCTTGACAATGTGAAGAACACTGAGTCTTCTGGGGCTGAGTGTGTCGGCCCAAATCTTTGCTTGGTGCACCTCGTGGGTGCCCGGCATCCTGTTGGTGTGCACTGCATGTTCACTGGATGATGAGGGAGCTCAGGACACAGCTGCTCTGAGGACCCGGCCACCCAGGGCCTCGCACATCATCCTGCTGTCCGGTTACCGCCACGGGGCCCCTTCTGGTTGATGGTGGAGCCTGACGGGCCTGAAATGGCACCGGCGGTGCAGGCGGGTGAGGCTTCGCGTGCCAGGGTTGCCCGTGGCAGCCCCGCGGGGGAAGAGGGACCGGAGCACCCCGTAAATGATAGTTTGCATGCAGATGGATTTTAATCAGCAGCACATTAGATGGGTGCATGTGAAAACAACTTAATGGCTGTTTTATGGATAATCCATTTTATTCTCAGCTGGCTCCCACGGTAATTACATTTTGTTGTGTTTAATTTATAATTTCATCATTTATTCCAAGTTGTGTTGGGCTCAGACCACAAGTTCTCAGAACTTCTCCGGGGCGGCCGCCTCTGGTCCACCTGTCGCCGGAGGGGAAGAAGCCACAGGCCTCTCGGTTGCCCCGGGGGCCCGCGGCCATGGGGGGACGCCGTGGTTCTGTGATGGGTGAGGGTGGCAGGGCTGCGGAGGTCACAGGAATCCGACGTCACACGGCACGCAGCCATGCGCGTGCTGTGGTCACGCTCTTCCTCAAGAGCGCATTGGGGCTGCCCGGGCACCAGGCAGATCCCAGGGGTCCTGGCAGCTTCCCCCTGCCTCAGTCTCCCCACTTCCCAAATGGGATGATACCACAGTGTTTGGCTCAGCTGAGGTTGAACATCAAGGGCCTGGTTTGCAGCAGGTGCAGCGTGTCTCTGAGATAACCAGTCTCTGCGGTTCTTGAGTGGTGGAGGAGGAATGGAGCCCGGACAGCGGAGCGGCCTGAGGGACCACACCCCCCCCCCAGGCCTGCGGGCCCCTCAGACTTTCTCAGAGCCTGGGTACCCACAGGCCACGCCCCACCCCCAGGCCGGCATCTACAGGCGGTAGGGGTGGCCAGCCTCCCCTCCACAGCTGGCGTCTCCTGCCCGAGTTAGACGGGGAGGTGGGTGGACCCCGGAGGGCTCTGACACGCTGGGCAGCCGGGTGGCCTGCACGCGTGGTGCACGCCCCACCACGCAGTCCTCAGACTGAGCCACTGGCTTCCTGCCCCAGTCATTTATTTCCAGGAGAGCAGTTGAGGAGCCTCTGATGAACGCAGCAGCCCGGCCACAGGGCAATTACTGCACCTGGAGGGCGTTAATTAGGAGCCTAATTAGCCCCAGGGCCTCTACGTTCAGCCCCTGCCCTGTCTAGGAAGCACAGACCAGGAATGGGGGGGGGAGGGGCCAGAAGGGAGGGGGGAGGAAGAGGAGGAGGAAGGAGAGGGTGGGAGGGAGGGGGAGGGGGAGGAGAGCTGGGAGGGCCAGGATGCCCATCCAGGGGCCCTCTGGGGCAGCTGGGCCAAGCTCCCTGTAACTGGGGGGGGGGGGGGGGCTGGAAGAGCTGCGGATCCCCATCTGATGGACCCAGCAGGCTGCCGGTTCACAACATGAGCTGCGCCAAGACCCTGAGCGGTCAGCACGGTCAGCACGGTGGGCAGGGTGGGCATGGTGGGCAGGGCATCCAGGGGCTGCCCCAGACCCCTCCAGGAGCCAAAGCACCCTTCTCCCCTTCTTCCTCCCCTCTGTCCTCTTCCCGTCCCCTCCTCCCTCCCCTTCCTGCTCCTCCTCCCTCCCCCTGCCCCTCCTCCCTCCCCTCCCCTTCTCTCCCCTTCTGGGCGCAGCTCTGGGGCACATCAGCGAATGTTCCCTCCCCCGCCATCCGTGCCCCCCTCCTCGCCCCCCTCCTCGCCCCGTTTCCTGGCTCCCAGGCTGCTGGGAGGGGCGGAGCTGTGGGGGAGGGGCCCCCTGGTGGAGGTTTTTCTGGGGTTTGGGCCTGGAAGGTGCGAGTTGGCTGGGTGAACTTGGCCACACACTTCAGGGCAGAGCCCTCGCTAAGCCCCCAGACTTTCTGGGGGAGATGCGCTGTGAGTCTCAGTGGGAAGCCCACCCACCCACACACAGGATGACAGGCAACGTCTAAACAGCCATCTGCGGAGATGCGCCCGGAGCCGGCGCTTAGCTCCACTAATGACACGGTGTGACTCAACGTCATGTTCCCAAGCTTCCAGAGACGGAAATGCAGCTCCTTGTGGTGGCAGTGGGAGGCGCAGACGCCCTCCCCCCTTCCCTGCAGGGCCCCCTCCCCCAGGCCGCTTCCCTCCAGCCCCCCAGCCCTCCCCAGGCCCCTTTGCTCCCCACACTACTGAGCACTGGGGTTCACCAGGGCCTACCTGACCCCTGACCCTTGTCCACCATGCCTCCGTGGTGCGCCCCTGTACTCACTCAGCCCTACCCCCACTCACCCCTCCTCCCTTCTCCCCTGGACACGCACCTGCCTGGCCTTGTCACTTTGGTGGCTGGAGGGGCTCAGGGGGTCCCTCCACGCTTGGTGCTTCACAGCAGCAGGAGATGCTGGAGAATTCCACCAGAAAGGAAGGGAGGGCCGCGGCCGCCCGACCCCCTTCCGCACTGCACATCTGGTGGCGCCGGGTATCAGGTCACATTTGCCATTTGTCTCCCCGCAGCAGAGCGGCAGGAGCTTAGCATTGCTGCATTGCTGCACCCGAGCCAGGGCTCCCCACTCCTGACAGGCTCCCGTGCCTAGCCCCACACTCGCCAGCCAGAGGAGCCAGTGCAGGGCGTCCCCAGGACGTGTGTGACCCCGGAGCCTGGCCAGCGCCAGCCTCTGCCTCCACTCGCCAACAGCATGTCCTTCCCACATCGTGGCCGGCTGGTTTGTGCTAGTGCAGGGCTTGAACTCAGGACTCACAATCTTCTTCCTTCCTTCCTTCCTTCCTTCCTTCCTTCCTTCCTTCCTTCCTTCCTTCCTTCCTCTCTCTCTCTCTCTCTCTCTTTCTTTTTTTATTGGTCATGGGGCCTGAACTCTGGGCCTGGGCACTGTCCCTCAGCTCTTCAGCTCAAGGCTAATGCTCTACCCCTTGAGCCACAGCTTTCTCTGTTTATGTGGTGCTGAGGAATCGAACCCAGGGCCTCATGCATGCAGGGCAAGCACTCTACCACTGAGCCCCCTTCCCAGACCCTTGTTTCTTTTTTGTTTTGTTTTGTTTTTTAATGCCAGTACTGGGGCTTGAACTCAGGGCCTGGGCTTCGTCCCTTAGAAGTCTTTTGTTTGTTTTGCTCAAGGCTGGTGCTGAGGGCTGGAGCCACACCCCCACTTCCAATGTTTTGGTGGTTAATTGAAAATAGGAATCTCAAGGATTTTCCTGCCCAGGCTGGCTTCAAATTATATCCTACATGTACAAACTATGCCCCACCCCTTGCCCTAGCCCCACCCCCTAGCCCCCAGCAAGCACAAGGGGGCACTGTTCCCATGGTGGGCGAGGGGAAGACCAGGCAACCCAGGCCTTGCAGGCTTTGCTCTCAGAACAGGAAACCCCGGACCCCACAGATGGGTCAGGCAAGACCAACAGATGTCCCTTCCTGATGGGCACAGTGTCCAGGCAGAGTGGGCTGCCGGTTTGTTGTGTTCGCCAACAAAGCTGTAACCAGCCTCCCTCCGGAGGCCAGGCTTGTTAAACAGAAGTGGCATTTGGAGAAGATTGTGGAGCCAGACTGAGATCTGAGGGCTGAGAAGGAAGCCAACAGTGACATTAATCATCCTAGGATGTCCAGCAGCCCTGGGCTTGGTGAAAGGAAAATAGAACAGTGCACCGCGAGCGGTGTCGCTGCTGTCTGAGTGTGGCCTGCCAGACGGGAGGTGGAGGTGGACGGGGAGCCTGGGTTCCCGTCTCTGTGGCGGTGGTGATGGATGAGCCCCTGCCCCGTCCCTGGGTCTGCGCTTCAGAGCGGAGATGTGATTTCTGCAAGGTATGATCATCTGATTTTGTTGTCACTGCTCATTTCCACAAGAACACGTTTTCCATGCACGCTCTACGGTTCCCTTTTCCCGCACAGGGATATTCTTAAGAACCAGCTTGCAGAACTGAGCGGGCATGTTTAGAGGTGCCCTGCCCATGCTGCTCCCCGAGCCCGGGGCAGGGCAGGGACCCTGGCAGGGGTCTGATGCCCAGTGGACCTGGGGGATGATGTTGGAAGAGGCTCCAGCTCGCGGTGAGGTCAGCTTCCCAAGGCTGAGTCTGCAGGAGGTCTGGGCTGTCCCGCACACCCTGCTTTGTGGATGGCTGAGCTGCCAGGATGGGGACATGTGTCAGGACCCCCATGAAGAATCCTCAGCAGCTCTGCCGGAGACCCCTCTGAGCCCAGCCCAGAGGACTCGGGCCTCCTCCCCTACAGATCTGAGCCTCTGGAAGTGCGTGAACTGAGGCTGCCCTGGCGGAGGCCCCAATGCTTGGCTCTCTGGGTTTCCATCCACTCAGCAAGGCTGCCGCGTCCTCACCATCGGCTCCCAGGGGATGCCCAGGCAGCCTGTGCGCAAATGGATCACCAAGAGGAGCACCCAGCAAGGAACGGGGAGGAGGGACTGGCAGACTGCGGCAGCCAATGTCCCACCGCTGCCGGGCCACAGCGGGTCTGGGGCGCAGACCCCAGCCCAGTGTGTCCGTCTCCAGCCCGGCAGCTGGGGTTTTGAGCCATCCCACAGCAGCCCGTGGCAGGCTCTGCTGGCCTGCGAGTGTGACCCCCAGGTGGACAGGTGGCTCCATGGACAGTCCTGTGAGCCCCTAGCACTGTGTGCTGGCCAGGCCCCCAGCGCTACCCCCATCCACAGCCCCATGAACAGCAGGTGTGCCTGAGGGGATGGGCCTCCGGGTAGGGGGGGCTGGGAGGACAGAAGAGACACCTTCCAGCACGGCACCCCGACCCCGAGGCGTGGGGCCCCCCAGACCCTGGATGTGTGGATCCCCCAACACCAGATGCGTGGGGTCTCCCTGTACATCTGCACCAATTCTGCAGCTGGCCCAGGCCATGGCCTCCACTCCAGCCCATCTCTGACGCCATCCACTGGAGTGAGTGATGCAGACTCTCAGACTCGGGGCCCACACATGCTCCCCACTTTAGATGTCCATCTCCCGACTCCCCACCCCTCATCTGATGTGCTCGCATGGCTCACCGGACTTGGAGAGGGCTCACGTTTCCCAAGTTACTGGAAGGACTTCTAGAAGGATCCAGATGGGCTGAGGTATGGGGGGGGGGGGGGAGATGCCAAGGGCGGAGTGCTGTGTGGGAGGAGTGGGTACAGCAACTGCGTCTGGTGGTCCACACTCTGGGGTCTGGAGTGCCAAGCAGCCTCTCCTGCTCAGCCAGGAGGAGGGAAGCCGGGGGAGCAGGGCGGAGCCAGAGGTTGGGCAGCAATGCTCAGCCTCGTGGCGGGCGGGGATGCAGACCCAGGGTAAGAAGGACCAACCGGGGCCAAAGGGCCAGTGGCAGAGCTCAGTCTGTCTAGAAAGCACAGGAGGAGGCCGACTCCTGGCTCAGCACCTGCACGTTATTTTTAGGGAAATTTTTACGCTCAATTATCTGTGTTCACAGAACTCACCCTTTGTAAAGTGAATGAGCCAAAATTCGGCACATCTGCCCCAGGACAGGCCTGAGACCAGGCTGAGCAGGGCCGCCCGGGCAGCGGGCAGCTGGCTGTGGGCCAGGCCACCTTGGACCAATCTCAAAGCAGGCTGGGCCCTCTCCTGTTGCTGCCTGAGGAGAGACAGAGGTGGCGAGGGTGGTTGGCGTCAGGAAGCAAGGTCTAGAGGCAATTAGATTCAGGAAGAAATCAGGGCTGACAGTACAAACGTGACTGTTACAGCCGCTCCCCTAATGTCCCTTGCACCCCACCAGGGGAGGACACAGATACAGAGCCATCTGTGAACGGGACATGGGCTTTCACAAGATACCAAAGCAGCGGCACCTTGACCTTGACTTCCAGCCCAGAGCTGTGGACATCAACTTTTGTCAGTACAAGCCACCTAGCCTCCGGCGCTGTGTTCACACAGCTCCCACAGGTGCCGCTCACCAGGCAGCTTCTGTCTTGGGGTTGCTGCCACCACAAGCAGAGGCCACCGGTGGAGCACCTGTGGGGGGAGGGGGATGTCGGGGTGGCTCCCCTTCTGGAGGTAACACGCTCAGCTGAGAGCCAGGGTACAGGGATGGCGGGTGGCGTTGGACCCCGGCTGGGCTGTCTGCCAGTGGCCGGGAGCCGGCTGTCTGCAGCTGTGGTGAAGGGGTGCGTCACCGCCCAGGGCCCCGTTCACCCTGCTCAGGTGTTGCAGGAGCCCTTAAGAGCCTCGGGCTTTGAGATTCAAGCCCGAAGGACAAAGGAGGAAGCTTTTAGGATTTTATTTTTGGAACTCACACATAGCTGCTACTGAAAAGGCCTTCCTCTTTACATATTTCCAAGCAGGGTAGAAGTTGCAGGTAAAGAAGTGTGCATGTTTGTGCAAACGCTGTCCTCAGAGAAGTCTGGAGGATAAAGAAGCTGGACCAGGAGCCCCAGGGTGGTAGGGGGGAGGGCAGGGGGGAGGGCAGGCGGGAGGTTCTGGGTTTTTCCCTCTCAGCGCCGGGCCTCAGCTTGGCCGCCTGGCAGAGCATGTGGTCCACAGAGCCCAAGCCATGCATTCCAGCTCTGGGGACAGCAGGGAGGCTGCCATGGCCCTCCTGGCTGCCAGCCCGCGGGGCTCCCGGGTGTCGGGAAGTTCTCTGCGGGCTGGCGCACTGCTGAGGGCACCGCACCCCGACGAGCGCAGACACAGCTCCTCTGCCAACGGCACAGATGGATCCCCCCACGTGCTGGAGGCGCAAACCCCCAAAAGATGTTCCCCCAAACCCTAACTTCTGTTCCCTGAAGCTTGGTGATGAGGGCCTCCTCCCAGCATGCCCTGGGGCAGACGGAGGGCATGGGGCGGGCTTCCTGCTCCCTGCCCCGGACCTCAGTGTCACATGAACGTGCTATTCTAGTCAACGTCTGGAGGCGGCACTGGACTCTGTAAGCGGGCAGTGGCTGTCATAGAACAGGGTGGCCTCCACTTCCGGTACCTCTGGGAGCGGGTCCCCAGGAAGCTGGCCGGTTCCCTTCCTGGCTCAGCCCTGGGGGGGGCTGAACCCCACTTCCACTCCCTACCCCTTCCCCAGGGGGCCGTTCTCCGCCTCCTGCAGGTGTCCAGCAGCTGCAGCCACCTGGCCTCCCTCCTCTCTCCCTGTCCCTGGATGCCCTGGCCTTCCTGGCCTGAAAGCTGGAGCTGATCCTGGGGATTCCTCCTGGGAAATGGAGCAAGGCCAGGGCGGGCCAGGAGAGGGGCTGGGCAGAGGCTGAGCCCGCCTGGCTTGGAGGCTGTCTGAGGCCAGGTGTCCAGCCCGAAGCTCCTCCTGGTCCCCCGTTCACTCCATCCTGGCTGGTCCCCCGTTCACTCCATCCACTCGGGCTCCTCCTCGGGGCTCTCCCACTGGGCAGAACCCCCTGCGTCCAGCCTGCAGCAGACCCTCTCCTTCCCTGGAGACCGGCGGGGCTATGGGAAGAGGCTGGAGAAGGACCCCAGAGCCCAGCCTGGCCCCACATCGCCTGCAGCCAGGACACCATCCCCACGGGATCCCCCACTGTGTGTCCCCACTGGGCCCATGAGGACACACATGAGCCATGATGGAGGACACACAGGTACCCAGGGTCCCTCCCTGCCGCTCCGAGGTCTTAGAAGGAACCGCATGGAGGCCGCGGCTGAGGCTGGTGATGGCCAGTGTGGCCTTCGGAGCTGTGCACTCAAGAGCAGGTGCATAAGTGGAGGCCCCAGGACTGGGGGTCAGCTCAGAGGCCCCCCAGCTCCCCAGGACTGGGGGTCAGCTCAGAGGCCCCCCAGCTCCCCAGGACTGGGGGCCAGCTCAGAGGCCCCCCAGCTCCCCAGGACTGGGGGCCAGCTCAGAGGCCTCCCAGCTCCCCAGGACTGGGGGCCAGCTCAGAGGCCCCCCAGCTCCCCAGGACTGGGGGTCAGCTCAGAGGCCCCCCAGCTCCCCAGGACTGGGGGTCAGCTCAGAGGCCCAGCTCCCCAGGACTGGGGGTCAGCTCAGAGGCCCCCCAGCTCCCCAGGACTGGGGGTCAGCTCAGAGGCCCCCCAGCTCCCCAGGACTGGGGGTCAGCTCAGAGGCCCCCCAGCTCCCCAGGACTGGGGGTCAGCTCAGAGGCCCCCCAGCTCCCCAGGACTGGGGGTCAGCTCAGAGGCCCCCCAGCTCCCCAGGACTGGGGGTCAGCTCAGAGGCCCCCCAGCTCCCCAGGACTGGGGGTCAGCTCAGAGGCCCCCCAGCTCCTCAGGACTGGGGGTCAGCTCAGAGGCCCCCCAGCTCCCCAGCACAGCTCACTGTGTCTCCTGGCCCCTCCCCGACCCCCACCAGCCCCACAAAGGGGGCACCTGCTGCGAGGCCCGCAGCTGGGGCCACACCCCTCCTCTATGGCCCCCGAGCTGTGTGCTCCCTGGCCTGCATTTGTGGGGGCCCCAGAGGGTCTGTTCTGTGGCCTTTCCCTCTCCTGAGGCTCCAGCCACAGCCCACACTGGCTGGTCTGTTCTGTGGCCTTTCCCTCTCTCGGGTCTGACAGTAGATCTGAGTGCCGCGGACAGCCATCATGTTGTCAGCCACATTCGCATCATTAGCCATTTTACAGACGAGGAGACTGAGGCTCAGAGGCACTGGAGGCTGCCTCCTTGCCTTGGGGGTGATAAAAAGCCAAGACTCAAAGCTATTGCGTCAGCCCTCAGATCCCGAGCCTTCTGCCGAGAGTGCTTCTCCCCACTCTGGCTCAGTGCTCTCTACAAGGTAGGTTCCTAGCCCTGGGGAGGAGGGGGCCTGCGGCAGGGCACTGGAGGCCAGGGCGCGGGAGGCCGGGCAGAGGCCAGGGCAGAGGCCAGGGCGCGGGAGGCCGGGCAGAGGCCAGGGCAGAGGCCAGGGTGCGGGAGGCCGGGCAGAGGCCAGGGCAGAGGCCAGGGCAGGCTGCTTCTGCCAGCACACACCAGGAGCCCCAAGCTGGGAACCGTGCCATGAACGGCTGAGTCCTGCTGGACACAGGAAGGCTAGGGGTAGGGTCAGGAGAAGCAAAACCATGGCAGAGGGGCTGGGGCCGTCAGACACACGCTCTGTCCACCAGCCTGCAGAGCTGCCTGGAGGAAAGTGACTCTCAAAGGTGACTTCCCTGTGCAGGCCCTGAGTGAAGTGCTCACCAGCGCCACCTCTGACCTTGTGTGTGTGCAGATGTGTGTGTGCAGATGTGTGTGTGTGTGTGTGTGTGTGTGTGTGCAGGTAAGAGTCTCATGGGCCAGGCTCTGGTGGCTCACAACTGTCATCCTAGCTACTCAGGAGGCTGAGATCTGAGGATCATGGTTCAAAGCCAGCCCAGGCAGGAAAGTCCATGAGACTCTTATCTCCAATAAGCCACTAGAAAACTGCAAGTGGTGCTGTGGCTCAAGCAGTTGAGCACTCATCTTGAGCTGAAGAGCTGAGGGACAGTGCCCAGGCCCAGAGTTCAAGCCCCTAACCGACAAAGAGAGAGAGAGTGAGAGAGAGAGACAGACAGACAGACAGAGACAGAAACAGAGACAGAGAGACAGAGACAGAGACAGAGAGACAGAGAGAGAGTCTCACGGACTTTCCTGCTGACTTTGAACTGTGATCCTCAGATCTCAGCCTCCTGAGTAGCTAGGATGCCAGGTGAGAACCACTGGTGCCCAGCAGAAACACGCATTTTTAGAGGGCCGGTTTGGGGGCAGGCAGGGTGGGCTGAGCTGCCTTGAGGTCTGAACCAGCAGGTCGGGGCATTTTAGGGCAAGCAGGGAAAGAAGCCCTGGGCATTGGGCCTGGGAGGTGGGGGAGAAAGGTCCTAGAAGGAAGATGAGTGGGGTGACCGGGGAGAGGGGGGCTGGGGGAGCAGCGTCCGGGGAACTGGGGCCCACCGGGGGGGGCAGCGTCCGCGAGACTGGGGCCCACCGGGGGGGGCAGCGTCCGGGGGACTGGGGCCCACGGGGGTGGGCAGCGTCTTCGGGACTGGGGCCTGCGGGGGGGGGCAGCGTCTGCGGGACTGGGGCCTGCCGAGGGGGGGGCAGCGTCTGCGGGACTGGGGCCTGCCGAGAGGGGGGGCAGCGTCCTCGGGACTGGGGCCTGCCGGGAGGTGGTCACCAGCACCTGGGGCCCCGCATCATCTCCTCACAACGGGACTTGCACTGGCAAACCCCTGCTTGGGACTGGGAGCGCCCTGGGTCCAGAGTCTCCAGGCTTTCTGTTTAAAGCCAGGAGCACCCCATTTCCTTGGGGTCCTCTTACTGTGACCTGCCACCTGCCCACTCGAAGAGGGCCGGCGGGGACACGGGGCGGGGGTGGGGAGTGTGTCTGCTTTCCCTGGTGTCTGCGGAGCTGGCCAGGACCCACACCCTCTGCCTGACCACTTTCCACGCTGGTAGGGTCCCCGGAACAGATGGCCCGGGGTGGGTGAGTCCTGGGGTCCTCTGTGTGCTTGGCCTGCACCGCTGACCCGTGAGGGTGAAGCTAGTGCCCCTGAGCAGCACCCCTGTGCAGGACGAAGGGCAGCTCTGGACCACCCTCCCCGTCCAACCTTCCTCCCTCCTGGGCTGGCAGCTTGTCTACCTTATCAGAGCCACAGTCAGGATGTGGTGGAGTTTGGACTCAAAGCACCCTCCAACCCCACCTCAGTCCCCAGCAGACCCCTGCACCCTGAGGCCCGGTGAGGCCTGTCCGCTTGCAGCCACAGGGCACCGGTGGCAGCTACCCCTCCCCCCCAGTCTCCCAGACCCAGCTCTCAGGTGCCTGCAGAGCCGGCCAAGGGCCGAGGGGCAGGCTGGGATAAAAGGGCCACGTGGCTCTTGCGGAAGCCTCACGGCCTAGAGCTTGAACTTGGGCTCTGCCAGCAGCCTGGAGCAAGCTGTGCACACAGCCAGGCAAGGGGGGGGGGGGCCTGCATGCACACGTTTTGTTCTATTTTTAAGCTTCCTCCTTGGAAGGCAGAGGGTCCTGAGCACGTGCAATCTCCACGCTGTGTGATGGAGATCTTCAGCTCACTGCACAGTCTGCAGACTGCGTGTCCTGGGCTCAAGTGCAGTTACACACAGCCACTCCGTGTGGGACATCGCATCATCACTGCAATACATACAGGCAGGCGTGGTCATGCACGCCTGTGACTGCAGCACTCTGGAGGCTGAAGCAGGAGGATCTCAACTACAAGGTCAGACTCAGCATCTTAGTCAGATCCTGCTCAAAAATTAACAGTGTAACAAAATGAACATCAGGAAGCTGGAATGAGATTGTGGGGGGCAGTGGGGGGGGTGTTGAGCAGATGAGGAAGGGCACAGGGGATCAACACGGCTGGAAGATTCAACACACACAGGATGAGGAGAGCAGGGAGCGAAGCCAGCCTGAGGGTGGGAACCGTCAGGACGGGAGAACTGGGCAGGGGTGAGTGGCCAGGAAGCGCCCACAGTCCACACGTTAACCTCTAACCCCGCATGTAACTGCTTGAGTTCAGGAAAAAGAAAGGACTCAGGATATAGCTCAGTGGCACAGCACTTGGTATGCGCTTATGTGCCACAGCCTGTAAGCAAGCAAATAAGTAAATAGATACTTGCCGTCTTAAACCACCAAATTTGGGAGCACTTTGTTATATAGCAACAACCCATATAAGTATTATTGTGAACTTATTGAATTTACTTTGTTGCTGGTCCTGAGGCTCGAACTTTGGGTCTGAACACTGTTTGTGAGCTTCTTTTTGATAGAGCTAGGGCTCTATCACTTGAACCATTGCTTCACTTCCATCTTTTTCTGTGATTAATTGGAGAGAACTTTCCTGCCTGGGCTGGCTTTGAACCATGATCCTCAGATCTCAGCTTCTTGGGTAGCTAGGATTGCAGGTGTGAGCCACCTGCATCCAGCTTTATTTTTCAAATGTGGTAAGACTTCTTCTTGTGCAGTAGCAGTCTGACCAGAGGAAAGAGGGTAAGTTAGCAGATCAAACGAGGACCCCATCCTTCAGGGTCTCCATCAGGGAAGCTTTTGCCGATGGCTCTTTGATTCTCACCGCGGCACGGAATTCTGCCGCAGCCTGTGTGGTGGACCTGACCTGCAGAACAGAGGCGGGGGTCGCAGAGGCCACAGTCACACCTCACACAGGCTGTGCCCAAGAAACACAGCCCGCCAACGGCTCTGGCTCTCACTGCACACGGGGCGAAGACGTGGTCCCCACGGTGCTGCAGCCAGCCGGAGCCGCTCACAGTAAACACACCGCCCCAGGGCTCTGCCCCCGTAAGCTGAGCCAGGACTCCCGATGCCAGAGCCACTGTGGAGGGCGGTGGTCACCAGCAACACTGCGATACCTGGACTTAGCTTTCCTAGGAGCAGCTCACTAGCCTGCCTGCCTTCCTTCCTTCCTTCCTTCCTTCCTTCCTTCTTCCTTCCCTCCCTCCCCACCTCTCTCCAAAGAAGCAACTGTTGAGCTGAGCCCAGTGCTTCACGCCTTCTCTAGTTGCTTGGGAAGCTGAGAACATAGCAATTCAAAGCCAGCCTGGCCAGAAAAGTGAGAGACCCCTTTTCAAATCATAACCAAGGGCAGTGGCTCACACCCGTCATCCCACACTGTGTGAAGGCTGCGATCGGAGCCAGCTTGAAAAGCTGGAGAGACTTCATTTCCATGGTAGATTGGACACTGTGGTACACAGCCAGGAGCACCAAGGGGATGGAAAGGTTACAATAAGTAGAGAGGTTTGAACCTCAGGTGTGCACCAGACAGGAAGCAAGACCCTATCCTACAAATCAGCGAAAACCAGGGCTGGAGGTATGGTTTAGTGGCACTGTGCTAGCCTAGCAAGTGGGAGGAACCAAAGGAGAAAGAGGAGAAGGGGAAGAGGAAGAGGAAGGAGGAGGAGAAGGAGGAGAGGAAGAAGAGGAGGAGGAGAAGGAGGAAGAGAAGAAGGAAGAGGAAGGGAGAGGAGGAGGAGAAGGAGGAGAGGAAGAAGAGGAGAATGACGAGGAGCAGCAGCTGTTGTTTAGGGACTGGAGTCTCGGGGGTATATAGAGAGAAGAACCAAACCACTTCAAATGAAAGATCCAAGTCTCTCTGGCTCGGCACGGGACACGGTCTGTCACAGCCCAGAGGTCACCGGGGCCCTCAGCAAGGGCTGCACCCCTTTGTGCAGACCAGGCACTTTGTGGCATTTTCCTGAAAGGTTTTAAGTGAGTTCCTTGTCATAATATTTGTGCTAAGTTGCCATTTATTGTTTTTTTTTTAAGCTCCTAGGTTAGCTGAGTGAGAAAGAAAGCTTTGGAAAGAAGGCTAGCTAGCTTAGTCAAAAGGTCAGAGGCTGGAAAACCAAACAATGGCTCACACAGCCAGCAAGAGCAATTTCTGCTGCCCGCCTGAGGTGCGATGCCGGCTCTGCTCGACAACGAGACAGACCCTAGTGGACACTGGCTACGGCCTCCTGTGTGTGGGTTGCTGATGGAGGTGTGCAGGTGGCGCCTGGTCGCCATGAGCGTGACAGGGCCTGGTAAGCTGCAGAGACAGGCACAGCCCCCACCTGCCGGCCTGCCTGGCAGGTGGACTCCTCCCGAGTGCGAATCCAGCGTGACCGGGGAGTTTTCGAGCTGAGCTGGGTTGGGCTGTGAGCGCTGCTTCCCGCCCTGCAGAGTCAGAACACAATCCAGCCCAGCACCTCCGCTCCAGGGCCAGCTGTTCTACAAACCTCCCAGCAGACGCTCAACGCCATTACGTCCAACTCTTCAGGTCCCACCTGCTCGCCTGTGGGCCTGCTGAGCTGCCTCCTAGCAAAGGGACCATTGCGTTTCCTTTGAAGATCGAACGTTGAAGCATTGATTTGTATGAGCTGAGACTCTCAAAGGAGAGCATCAGGCTTGGGTGTCAGGCTTGGGTGGAGCAGGAGAACCGGACCAGGCAAGAGCAGTCTAGGCATGGACCGCCTGGCCATCAGCTTCTCAGCCTGCGCACGCTTCTCCTCCATGGCAGGTCTGGGCCAAAGTTCCTGCCTCCACGGCATGCGAAGTCTTGTCTTTCCTGACCCCAGCACAGCCCCTGCACCTGGCAGGGGTTCTGCTGGGTGGGACAGGTGCCTGAGGCTGCAATGCCTGGGCTGGACCCTCGGGCACCCCAGGATCCAGTGTGAGTTGTTGGGAAGAGGAGAGGAGCAGGGGAAAGGGCAGGGAGGTCTCCGCCAGCTGGGGGGGGACGATGGCATCCTGCGCCAAGCTGGAAACGGGCGGCAAACCTGGTTACCCTTGGCAGGACTCTCACCAGGGCAGGACATGGAGGATCACAAAGATCCTCCGCTGACGGCCCCAGTGAGGGGTAGCGGGAGCACGCCCGGGCCATTCACACTCAGGACATCACAGGGCGGCCCGGGTGTGCGCCCAGGGCTCTAGGAGCGGCGCCCGCGGTCCTCCAGCTCGGCCTCCCCTCCTACGGGAGCCCCCTGGGTGCTTGGGGATCGTCCCCACACCCCGCACCCCGGGGCCACGCCGCCAGCTGCGCGGAGGCCCTGCGGCCTGTGGGCCCCCTCCGCGCCCCCCCCCCCCCCGTGATGGCAACTGGGGCTCAACTGCCCTCCTGGAGACGGGAGAAGTTGGGAGGGGAGCTGGCCAGCGCCCCGCGCTCCCCGGCCCGCACCGCGTGGGGAGGGGACGCGCCTGGGGCCGCCCCGCTCCGCCGCCACGCCCCCCGCCGCGGGGCGCCGCGCAGCCGCCGGCTCGGTGGAGGCGCAGCGGGTGCGGGCGCGCGGGGCGGGCGCGGGCCGGGGGCGCGGGGGGCGCCGGGCGGCCGAGTCGAGCCGGGGCGGCGAGCGCCCCGCGGAGCCCGAGCGCGGAAGCGGCGCGGCCCCGGGGGTCCCGGGAAGCGCGGTCCGAGGCATCCCGGGGCAGGCGCGCACCGCGGAGCGGGAGGAGCGGGAGTCGGAGCGCGGAGCCCGGCGTCGGGAGGAGGCGGAGCCCTGGGCGACGCGAGCGGAGAGGAGCGGTCCGGAGCGGCCGGCCCGGGCGCCCAGGCTCTGCGCTCTGCGCTCCGCGCCCTGCCCCAGCCGCGCCCACCGGCCCCGGGACTCCCACGCCCGCTCCCCGCCGCGCGGGACAAAGCCGCGCGCGCCGGCGCCAGCCATGCGCCTCAACAGCTCCGCGCCGGCCGGCTCGGCGGGCGTGCCGGGTGTCGCGCCCTTCCCGCAGCCCCAGCCCGGGCTGGAGGCCGCCCTCTCGGCCCCCGGCTTCGGGGGCGTGGGCAATGGCTCGGGCAACGCGTCCCAGCCGGCCCTGGCCGCGCCCAGCAGCGACCTGGACGTGAACACCGACATCTATTCCAAGGCGTTGGTGACAGCCGTGTACCTGGCCCTTTTCGTGGTGGGCACGGTGGGCAACTCGGTGACGGCGTTCACGCTGGCACGGAAGAAGTCGCTGCAGAGCCTGCAGAGCACCGTGCACTACCACCTGGGCAGCCTGGCGCTGTCCGACCTGCTCACCCTGCTGCTGGCCATGCCCGTGGAGCTGTACAACTTCATCTGGGTGCACCACCCCTGGGCATTCGGCGGCGCCGTCTGCCGGGGCTACTACTTCCTGCGGGATGCCTGCACCTACGCCACGGCCCTCAACGTGGCCAGCCTGAGTGTGGAGCGCTACCTGGCCATCTGCCACCCCTTCAAGGCCAAGACCCTCATGTCCCGCAGCCGCACCAAGAAGTTCATTGGCGCCATCTGGCTGGCGTCGGGGCTGCTGGCGGTGCCCATGCTCTTCACCATGGGCCAGCAGAACCGCAGCGCCGACGGGCAGCACCCCGGAGGTCTGGTGTGCACCACCATTGTGGACGCCGCCACGGTCAAGGTCGTCATCCAGGTGAGAGTCCCTTCCTCGCGGAGCCTGGCGCCCCAGGGGCTCTGCACAGGGGGTACGAGCACTTTCCTCCCCCAGACCCCAAAGGACTTTGCAGCGGGGTGTGTCGGACCCTGGGAGCCCAGGGGCTCCGGGGCGGGTCTCTGGTTTTCTCCCCACAGGCTGTGTTCAGCCTGACGGTGCTCTTAAGGGAAGTCTTTCTAGCAGCTTCTCAGGCAGCCTTGTGACCTCCCCCCACCCCACCCCTGCGGGGCCGCAGCTCTGCCCTCTGCCGCGGGAGCCCTGGCCGCCCTTCCATGCCTGCTGCCCTTCCTTGACTGGAAGCGGGGCAGAGCCGAAGTGAGGCCGTCTTGGGCTGGTGAAGTGCCGTTTTCTCATCTGTGAAGTGTGATGAACATGGCTTTGGCCGGGAGGGGAGAGCAGGGGCTTGCGGGCAGTGTTCGAGAGCTGGAGAGTGCGCAGACGCCGCCGGGGCTCTCACGCCCGTGCCTGTGTGGGAGAGGCGCTGGGAGGCTCTGAGGTATCTGGACAGGGAGGGGACCCCAGGGCCTTAGAGCCTGAGCCATGGGGTCCTGGCAGGAGCTTTTAGAGAGTCTGCGATCGGGCCGGGCTCAGCACCAGAGGGAGCTTATCAGGCATGGGCCCACAGAAAAAGTTGGGGCAGAAATGACACTTGGAGCCAGGTGTGGTGGCACACGCCTATAATCCTAGCACTGGGGAGGCTGAGGCAGGAGAAGAATGAGCTTGAGGCCAACTTGGGCTGCATAATGAAACCCTTACTCAAGAAAAGCAAGAGAAGAAGAGGGAAAGGAAGGAAGGAGGGAGGGAGAGAAGGAAGGGAGAAGGGAAGAAGGAGGGAAGAGAGGAGGGAGGGAAGGAGGAAGGGGGGAGAAGGAGGGAAAGGAAGGAAGCAATACTGTGGATAGCATCTTGGACGTGGAGCAGAGCAGCCGTGAAGGTTGGTGTCTCTCCCACCCCGGGGTTGGTAAAGACGGCAGAGAATGAACGCTTCTTGGCAGGGTCTCTGGGCGGGGCTATGGCTTCTGCCTGTCCCCATTGGCTGGCCCTCTCCCGGAGCGTCCTCCACAGGCTCCCAGCAGAATTCTGTGGTCACCTCAGAAGGTGCCACTTCTATGAGATCAGGTAGGGGCTGTTGTTGGTCAATCAGACTCCCCAACAGCCCCTTCCGAGGTGCGCCGGGCCCCCGCAGTCTGTGCATAGCCCTGTGCTACAGGTGTCCGTGCGGAGCGCCCCTCGGGGAGGGCGGGTGGCACCTCACCTCTCCTGAGCCGTCTCCCTCCACACAGAAGCAGACGGGCACCCGCCGTGCACGGTGAATGCGCAGGGCAATTACCAGTGCAGTGTCCTTTGAGGCCTCATTTTTCTTTCCTCAAGCTTCTGTCTTTGATCGGCTTTGCGGGTCTAGAGCCTCCTCTTCCCCTTCCCTCCCCTCCCCCAGGAGACATGGGGGTATCTGCCAGTGCCCCTGCCCCAGGAGGCCACCAGGCAGGTTGGTGGGCCAGTGCCCTGGAGCACCTCACGCAGACCCCACCCTCTGGCCGTCTGGAGCCGTCTGGACGTTTGCTTCCAAAATCAACTGCAGAAGAGGGGGAGGGAGGACAGCCACCCCTGGGCCCCGAAAGTGTCCCCTCCCTCCTTACTCCCCTGCTGGTTCTGTGGGCTGGGACCTTGGTGATCACGTTGCCTCCCAAAGTACCGTTCGCCTCACTGTGGGCCACCGGGCAGCCTGTTTGGCCGCGTCCTGGTGGTTTGTCCACTCCAGGACGCCTGCTGAGCACAGGCGCTGATAGACCGTCCTGAGGTGGACGTGCCGCTGGCCAAGGGTCCCGGCAGCCCCCGCTGGCCTCCTGTGCACCGGGAGAGCGGGGTCCCAGCCCCCGCTGACCTCCTGCGTGCCAGGAAAGTGGGGTCCCCAGCAGCCCCCGGTGACCTCCTGTGCACCGGGAGAGCGGGGTTCCAGCCCCAACTGGCCTCCTGCGTGCCGGGAGGGCGCAGCTCCTCGGCAGTTCTTGGGGTGACTGATGATGAGCACAGCTTCCAGAGCAGGCAGCTGTGACCTGGCTGCGCAGGGTGGGTGCGCTGTGGGACACGCCCTCTCGCTGCACAGCGCCCGCCAGTGGGAAGCAACGTGGCCTGGAGCTGGGCGGGGTGCGCATGTCGCTGCCAGCAGCGCCGGTGAACAGCACCAGTGAACAGTGCCGGTGAACAGCGCCGGTGAACAGTGCCGGTGAACAGGGCGGGTGAACAGTGCCGGTGAACAGCGCTGGTGAACAGGGCGGGTGAACAGGGCGGGTGAACAGGCCCTGCTCTCAGGCTCTGACCTGACGGAGCCCGACCGCCTCTTCCAGGGGCTGGACGTTTGGAAATGCTGAATGGCGGCCAGTAAAGTGCCCTCTTCCTAAAGCTGGGTTTCTCTGTCCTGAACATTCTCCACCATGCCAGCTGCCCTCCACACAGAGCCTTCAGCACGGCCACTTGCAAACAATGGCTTAGGAAGGGGCTGAGCGTCATGGTGACATTTCTGAGTGAGTTAGAACGGTCACTGCAGAAGACAGCTGGGTAGAGAGTGTGGCTGCGGGAGGGGACAGACACACGGACACACGGACAGGCACAGACACACGGACACACGGATGGGCACACAGACACAGACACATAGACACACAGACGGGCACACAGGCACATGGACACAAATAGGTATAGGCATTGACACACACACACACAGAGGCACATATGCACCCAGAGAAGCACACACAGAAGCACTTGTTCACATAGACACACACATACAGACACAGATGTGTGCACAACAGTGATACACACGTGTGTGCACACACCTGTGATAGACACCTGCACATGTACACACATGTTGACACACACACATTGCACAGGTGCACACACATGGCAGCACCCACACGTTGCACACACTGACCGCGGTCTCACATGGCCTCCTGTCCTTGTGGGAGGCTTGGGGTCAGTCTCCTCACTCATCTTTTTCCTCAAGATCACAGAGGGCTCGTGGCTGCAGGGCTGCAGGGCTGTGGGACATGGGGTGCAGGTGTCTGTAGTGGGCTGGAGAGAAGACCAGAGCCCCGCCCCCGAGGCCATGTCTCTAGCCAGACACTGAGGGCCGAGAGCCCCTCACACAGCACCATGGTGCGGCGTGCACAGCTGCAGCCCACCTGAGACTCGCACCCAGGGCTGCGGGCACCAGAGCTGTGGGGCACTAGGGCTGCAGGCACCAGAGCTGTGGGGCACCAGGGCTGCGGGCACCAGGGCTGTGGGGCACCAGAGCTGTGGGGCACCAGGGCTGCGGGCACCAGGGCTGTGGGGCACCAGGGCTGTGGGGCACCAGGGCTGCAGGCACCAGGGCTGTGGGGCACCAGGGCTGTGAGGCACCAGGGCTGTGAGGCACCAGGGCTGTGGGGCACCAGAGCTGTGGGGCACCAGGGCTGTGAGGCACCAGGGCTGTGGGGCACCAGGGCTGCAGGCACCAGGGCTGTGGGGCACTAGGGCTGCGGGCACCAGAGCTGTGGGGCACCAGGGCTGTGAGGCACCAGGGCTGTGGGGCACCAGGGCTGTGGGGCACCAGAGCTGTGAGGCACCAGGGCTGTGGGCACCAGGGCTGTGGGGCACCAGAGCTGTGGGGCACCAGGGCTGCGGGCACCAGGGCTGTGAGGCACCAGGGCTGCGGGCACCAGGGCTGTGGGGCACCAGGGCTGCGGGCACCAGGGCTGCGGGCACCAGAGCTGTGGGGCACCAGGGCTGTGGGCACCAGGGCTGTGAGGCACCAGGGCTGTGAGGCACCAGGGCTGTGGGGCACCAGAGCTGTGGGGCACCAGGGCTGCGGGCACCAGGGCTGTGAGGCACCAGGGCTGCGGGCACCAGGGCTGTGGGGCACCAGGGCTGTGGGCACCAGGGCTGCGGGCACCAGAGTTGTGGGGCACCAGGGCTGTGGGCACCAGGGCTGTGAGGCACCAGGGCTGTGGGGCACCAGGGCTGCGGGGCACCAGGGCTGCAGGCACCAAGGCTGTGAGGCACCAGGGCTGTGGGGCACCAGAGCTGTGGGGCACCAGGGCTGCGGGCACCAGGGCTGCGGGCACCAGGGCTGCAGGCACCAGGGCTGTGGGCACCAGGACTGTGAGCACCAGGGCTGTGGGGTACCAGGGCTGTGGGGCACCAGGGCTGTGGGGCACCAAGGCTGTGAGGCACCAGGGCTGTGGGGCACCAGGGCTGTGGGGTACCAGGGCTGTGGGGCACCAGGGCTGTGGGGCACCAAGGCTGCGGGGCACCAGGGCTGTGGGGCACCAGGGCTGTGGGGCACCAGGGCTGTGGGCACCAGGGCTGCGGGCACCAGGGCTGTGGGGCACCAAGGCTGCAGGCACCAGGGCTGTGAGGCACCAGGGCTGCGGGCACCAGGGCTGCGGGCACCAGGGCTGCGGGCACCAGGGCTGCGGGCACCAGGACTGTGAGCACCAGGGCTTCCTCCTTGCAGGACTGGTGGGCTGATTTTAGTCGATCCACAGAGTGCTTTCCCCCGAGACCCCGCTTGCTCTGCTGGTAATGTGGAGGACTGGAGCAGCACCCCGCCGCTCTGGACACCAGGAGGTGTAACATCCTTGCCAGGCTCAGGAGGCAGGAGCTGGAGGCTGCAGGCTGCTGTCAACGGGGCGAGTCTGCTCCCGGCCAGCCTCTGCTCTAGCATTTGTGTCCCGATCCAGGCAGAGGCCCCTCTGGCTGGGCCTGGAGCTGACTTGGGTGGCAGCTCTGGACTGGGTGCAGGCTCCCTTGTAGGGGCGGTGGTGCCCAAGCCACTGCCCAGCGTCCAGGGAGACTGATGGGAGGTGACTTGGTCTCCAGCAGACACAGGCAGATCGCTAGGAGCAGGACACCTTTGACCCACCCCCAAACATCAGAGAGCAGTGTGGCCAAATGGAAGGCGAGCGCTGGTAATGGTGTGGGGCAAAGCGCTCGTGGGCGACCAACCTGGTAGAGCAGACCCAGCCAGTCCAGGGAAGGACAGAGGTCTTTGCACGGCCCTTCCAACTTCTGCGCTTTAGAACTCTTTCACTTAGAAAGCTGAAAAATAAATAGGGCTCAGTGGCTCACACCTGTATTCCTAATGACTCAGGAGGCCGAGATCAGGAGGATCAAGGCTTGAGGCCAGCACCAGCAAAGATTGGCAAGACGGTGGTTCGAGACCAGCCCTGACAAAAAGGCTTTTCTGGTGCTTTATTGGAGATAAGAGTTTCATGGGCTTTCCTGCCAGAGCTGGCTTTGAACTGTGATCCTCAGATCTCAGCCTCCTGAGTAGCTAGGATGACAGATGTGAGCCACCGGTGCTGTTATCCCGTAGGCTTTTTTTTGGGTCTGGTTGTGGGGCCTGAACTCTGGGCCTGGGCACTGTCCCTCAGCTCTTCAGCTCAAGGCTAGCGCTCTACCACTGGAGCCACAGCGCCACTTCCGGCTTTTTTCTTTTTTCCTTATGTGGTGCTGAGGAATTGAACCCAGGGCCTCATGCATGCAAGGCAAGCGCTCTACCACTGAGCCACCTTCCCAGCCCTCCCATAGGCTTTTAATAGCCTACGATACTGGGTAGGGTGGTATATATCTGTATTCTCAGCATCCAGACGTAGAGGCTGAGAACATGTGAGTTCAAAGCCAGCCTGGGGCTATACAGACCCTGCGCAAAAAGAAAAACAAAAGCTGTATATTGAGGATACTGACTTTGGCTTGTGAAACCTGGCAGGCTTTGGCCAGCACTTGGGCGTCATGAATCAGGTCTGTCAGGCAGGTTTCCGGAAGAAGACCAAGTGCAGGGCAGAGGCCCTGTGCCATCCTGTGGCTGCTGAGCTGGTCAGGGCTGACCCAGCCCGTGTGTGTCCTCAAGGAGACCAGAGCCAGAGGGTTGGGGCCACCGTCACTGCTATGGGGCAAGGCCTAGGTGCTGCGGCTCCCGGGCTCGTCCTGCCCCCGGCTGGCTTTCTGAGGGTGTTTCTCTTCAAGAAGGCAGTGTGTCCAGAGGCCTGGTTCTTGGGGGGGAAGGACAGTGAGGGACGTCTCCCTTCTCCTCTCCAGAATGCCACCTGCAGCTCCCAGTGGACGGGCAGAGAAGCTTGCTCCATGGCCAGCTCTGTCCTGAGCCAGGAGTCCAGCAAGTGCGTCCAGCTTGTGAGCCAAGGTTGGGAGTTCGAGGCTGCCCATGCCGTGCTCCCAGCCACAGAAAACCAGTCCTCACGGGTCATCTGGTTGTTTGTGTTTAAGAGGAAAACAATTCTTGACCTTTTTTTTTTTGCAATAAAGTATATCAAACTACGGTTTGCACAGTTCAGGGCATGGTACAGCCTCGTCATCATCCATCCACGAGGTCTCCATCTCCCCGGAGTGACTCAGTCCTCCAGCCCTGGCCCCGCCGAGCCCCTCCGAGCCTCCGCGCCCCCCCACCCCCAGCCCTGGCCCCGCCGAGCCCCGCTGAGCCCCGCCGAGCCTCCGCGCCCCCCCCCCCCCCCCCCCCCCCCCGGCTGGATCTGGCGATTCTCATTCACATGCAATCACATCCTGTCTTTGGGCTTCACAAAGGAATATTTCAGACTGAGTTCAGGAAGTGCTCAGGCAGAGGTTGACATTCTAGAAAAGACAGAGCCACAGGGACAGGAGGCAGATGGGGACTGAGGGCCCCGAGCCGTGGGGGTGGAAATACTGCTCAGAGGCGCAGGCTGCACCGCTCAGCCCTTACCCAGGCCTTTGCCGCGTGCTGAGGTTTGAGTGTGGCCCCGCCGGGCTCCCAGCCTGCGGGCTGCACGGTGGGAGAGCACTGCTGTTCCGTCTGGTGCCTTTTGCTTCCATTTTCTGTTTCCAACGGTCCCTGCTTCACACAGGTAAACGCCGTCTGTGTGTCTGTGAATTTGACCTTGCCTCTTGCCACCATGGCCAGTGCACACGAATGCTCAAAGATCTGGGGATGTTCTGGCAGTTTCCAGGCTGGGTCATCACCCCATCCTTTCCAGAGCGCACGTGCACCCCTGCTCCCGCGCTCCTCCGTGGCCTGGCTGTGGCCGCAGACGCCGGCCTTCACCTCCCTGAGCTTCGTTCCCCCAATGTGCAGATGACACCCCAAGATTTCCAGCAGATGTTCTGCTCCTAGTTGGATGAGGGTCTTTGTTTCATTTTTTTTTTTATCATAAGTAGATGTTGCGTTTTGTGTGATGGTTTCTGTGTCCATTAGCATGATCACGTGGCTTTTCTTCATGTCAGTATTGATGCGGTGAATTATATAGTGAATTATATATAGTGTGAAAATACATATTAAATAAATGTCACCACCTCAGCCTCTTTAAGCACCATTAGCAGCCATCGCCCGCCGGAAGTCCTCCGCATCCCCGGTGCAGACTCTCCAGCCATCCGTCACCAACTCCTGGTCCAGCGGGTACGCGCTGGGCAGCTCGCTGCTGTCCCGCGCCTCGGGAATCCAGCTGCACCCCGCGCCTTGCACGGGGGACGGAAGTGTGGCACCCGCTTGCATTCGCTGCTCATGCTGCAGCCGGGTTTGAGCTGCTGGTTTTCGTGAAGGATTTGTTCTGGCTTTCCTCCTTGTCTGACAGCGGAAGCTTAGTTAGCCATTTCAGAGCTTCCTTTCTCTTTTCCTTCCCTTCTTCCTTTCACTTCTGGTGCTCATGGAGTTTGGAACCCCAGGTCTTGCTCTTGCTAAGCAGGTACTCTACCACCTCGGCCCTGCCCCGGCCCTTTTCCTCTCATTGTAGGGTCTTGCTTTTATGTCTAGGTTGGCCGGCTTGGCCATTCTCTTGTTTATACTATACCCAGAGCTGGGATGACAGACATGTGCCGTGATACTCAGCACTCTATTGGATTATCACAACTGTTTTACCCTTGCTGATCTCCAGCTACCATCTCCATCTCTGCCCCTCAGCTAGCCAGGACTATAGGAATATGACACAACACTCAGTCTGAGAGCTTTCTTCTTTCCTATCATGAATAATTAATGCTAAGTATCACTTTAATGGCATCTCAAAATTTTTGACCACCAGAAAACAAAGTGGCGCTGTGGCTCAAGTGGTGGAGCGCTAGCCTTGAGCTGAAGAGCTGAGGGACAGCGCCCAGGCCCAGAGTTCAAGCCCCACGACCGACTCCTTTTTAAACTTTTGGATCATTTAGAAATATGTTTTTTAATGTCTACTTTTGGAGATTTTTCCAAATATCCTTTTGCTATCTGTTTATTCTGTTATGCTCTGAGAACATGCTTCTCAGTGCAGATTCTGTGTGTTAGTGGTTGTTTGGGGGCTAGGGCTGCAGCCCATCAGCCACTGTTGAGTAAACACAAGGAGAGTGTGCTTACTCCATGAACTATTCTATAAAGGCCCGTTTGCCCAACAGTGCTGATTTATTTCTAACATTTTTATTGTTGTTGGGTTTTTTTGCATTGTTTTTCTTCTCTCATAAAAGCTCTTATCTTTTCCTTCATTTCAAGGTTCTCCACAGTGCAGGGGACACAGTCATAATGCCTGTGTTTTTGCTTGAAATGAGGGTCCCACTACATAGCCCAGGCTGGCTTTGAACTTGCAACTCCCTTACCTCCCAGTGCTGGGATGACAGGCATGTGCCACGACTCCTAGCTGTCTGCCTGCTTTGTTGTCCTGGGTCACTCCTTTCTCTGGAAGGATGATGTGCAATGATTGTCTTTTGCTTTTGAGTGAATCTTGTTTTCCTGGTTCTTTGAATGGTGAGTAACTTTGGATTGCTTCCTGAGCATTTTCCATTTTGTTGTGGTATTTCAGGGTATGTTAAAATCCTTTGGAGAATGTTGGTGTTTTTCTTGTAGCAGGCAGTCTGCCCAGTGAGAGCTACCACTTCTGATTTACCATCTGTTGGTGGCGGTTCCAACGTCAGTGCTGTTTTTAAGTCCTTGCCGGGCTGGGCGGCCCTCCTCCAGGCCCACTCCATTCAGTCTTCATCTTGGATCTTGGCGAAGGCTCCGTTTCCAGATCCTTCACTATGGCCCCCTAGGAGGGGTCCAGACACGAGCCCTGAGGTCCTAGAGGGAGGGGCTGTGTGCAGACAGAGTCAAGCCCTTTGCACCCTCTCTGCTCTGAGTTCTGCCGGGGAAGCCCAAGTTCCTGTTTTACATCCTGGGAAGTCCTTGGGTGGAGCACTGTGCACTTGGATGGGGCACTGTGCACTTGGATGGGGCACTGTGCACTTGGATGGGGCACTGTGCACTTGGATGGGGCACTGTGCACTTGGTTGGGGCACTGTGCACTTGGATGGGGCACTGTGCACTTGGATGGGGCACTGTGCACTTGGATGGGGCACTCTGCACTTGGATGGAGCACTCTGCACTAGGATGGAGCACTGTGCACTTGGATGGAGCACTGTGCACTTGGATGGGGCACTGTGCACTTGGATGGAGCACTCTGCACTTGGATGGAGCACTCTGCACTTGGATGGAGCACTCTGCACTTGGATGGAGCACTGTGCACTTGGATGGGGCCCTGTGCACTTGGATGGGGCACTGTGCACTTGGATGGGGCACTGTGCACTTGGATGGAGCACTCTGCACTTGGATGGAGCACTGTGCACTTGGATGGAGCACTGTGCACTTAGATGGGGCACTGTGCACTTGGATGGAGCACTGTGCACTTGGATGGAGCACTGTGCACTTGGGTGGAGCACTGTGCACTTGGATGGAGCACTGTGCACTTGGATGGGGCACTGTGCACTTGGATGGGGGCACTGTGCACTTGGGGCACTGTGCACTTGGATGGGGCACTGTGCACTTGGATGGGGCACTGTGCACTTGGATGGGGCACTGTGCACTTGGATGGGGCACTGTGCACTTGGATGGGGCACTGTGCACTTGGATGGAGCACTGTGCACTTGGATGGGGCACTGTGCACTTGGATGGGGCACTGTGCACTTGGATGGGGCACTGTGCACTTGGATGGAGCACTGTGCACTTGGATGGAGCACTCTGCACTTGGATGGGGCACTGTGCACTTGGATGGAGCACTATGCACTTGGATGGGGCACTGTGCACTTGGATGGGGCACTGTGCACTTGGATGGAGCACTGTGCACTTGGATGGGGCACTGTGCACTTGGATGGGGGCACTGTGCACTTGGGGCACTGTGCACTTGGATGGGGCACTGTGCACTTGGATGGGGCACTGTGCACTTGGATGGGGCACTGTGCACTTGGATGGGGGCACTGTGCACTTGGGGTACTGTGCACTTGGATGGGGCACTGTGCACTTGGATGGGGCACTGTGCACTTGGATGGGGCACTGTGCACTTGGATGGAGCACTGTGCACTTGGATGGGGCACTGTGCACTTGGATGGAGCACTATGCACTTGGATGGGGCACTGTGCACTTGGATGGGGCACTGTGCACTTGGATGGGGCACTGTGCACTTGGTTGGGGCACTGTGCACTTGGATGGGGCACTGTGCACTAGGATGGAGCACTGTGCACTTGGATGGAGCACTGTGCACTTGGATGGGGCATTGTGCACTTGGATGGGGCACTGTGCACTTGAATGGGGGTACTGTGCACTTGAATGGGGCACTGTGCACTTGGATGGGGCACTGTGCACTTGGATGGGGCATTGTGCACTTGGTTGGGGCACTGTGCACTTGGATGGAGCACTGTGCACTTGGATGGGGCACTGTGCACTTCGATGGAGCACTGTGCACTTGGGTGGAGCACTGTGCACTTGGGTGGAGCACTGTGCACTTGGGTGGAGCACTGTGCACTTGGATGGGGCACTGTGCACTTGGATGGAGCACTGTGCACTTGGGTGGAGCACTGTGCACTTGGATGGGGGCACTATGCTCTTGAGCCACATGGCTCTGGGGCTCCCAGCACATCCTCAAGTGTTGGGACCTCATGAGGCCAGTGCTACCCTGCCTCCTCCACCCATCGTGCGCCCAGGGGCCATTGCGTCCACCCAGGGTCTGCACCATGTCCACTCGGGGTCTGCCTATCACTCACCCAGGGTCCACTCTACCTGGGGGTCCATCCCCCTAGCGTCCACCCAACACTTACTCCGGGTCTGTACCACGTCTTCCCGGAATCTGCCCATCGTTCACCTGGGGTCCACCCTGTATCCACCCAGGTTCCACTCTACCTGGGGGCCTTCCCTGTGTCCACCCAAGGTCCACTGTATGTGCACTTGGGGTCTGCTCTGCCCAGTTGCTCTCTTTCCTCCAGACAGGGCCCATTTTCCTGTTTGCATATCTGGAAATTTTAATTTTCGCCGGACATTGCACTGGACTCTGCTGGCTGCCTGTGGAGAGCACTGCGGGCACTCGGCTGCAGGCTGGCCGTCCTGAGCTTGTTTCAGGCTGCACTGAGATGTGCTGAGGAAGGCCCTGAGCTCCTTTCTGTGGTTTTGGGGGTAAGGACTGCTTCAGGCTTATGAGGGTATAACGTGTGCACGTACACTACCACCAGGGCTTGAACTCAGATCCTGGGCCCTGTCCCTTTACTTTTTTGCTCAATGCTGGTGTTCTACCACTTGAGCCACAGTTCCACTTCTGCCTTTTTGCTGGCTAACTTATCTCCATATAAGAGTCTCATTTCCTGCCTGGGTTGACTTCAGACTGCGAACCTCAGCCTCTTGAATAGCTGGGATTCTGACGTAAGCCACCAGCTCCTTGTTTGGGACACGGTTTTTACTGACTCCTGAGGTGTAGTTAGCTGGAGTCTGTTGAAGGCTTGTGTGTTCAGAGCCCCCTCTCTTCCAACTCTAGCAAATACCAGCTGGCCTACAATAAACCTTTTCTAGTCTCCTGCCAGCCCAGGCCAGCGGAGCCCAGGGCACTCCAGGGGCACCAGGGAAGCCGCTCGCAGGGCTGCCTCCAGCCCCGGTAGCTTGGGTAGCAGAGTTCTGTCCAGACCTGAGCATCTTACACCTCTGGGAGGAAAATACCACAAAGGCCAGGACAGGTGGTCTCCAGGCTCCCAGGAGCACAGGGCACAGGCCGGCCCGTGTCTGAACACAGCGTCAAAGGCCTGCACCATTTTCTGGCTGTTTCTGGCAGGAGAGCTAGTCCAGGACCCCAAATGAAAGTCCTCTGTAGACTCTAAGCGCTGCCTACTCTCAGACACATCAGAGGCAGCGGAAGATAAAAGACTGGCTCCGAAGTGTTATTAAAACAACGTCTCCAAAGCACGGGTTACAAAGAAACACAATCACCCCAGAAACACAGTCAGAGCGGCCACCGTGTTTGAGTAAATCTTATATTAAGGTTTGTTTAAAAAAAAAAAAACACTAAAGAGCAGCATTGTTTGGATTTAAACATTTTTAGCCCGTTGTCTGTGAAAAGGTGAGTTTATTGTAAATTTCAGTAACTCTGCTTTGACATATTTAAAGGTTAAGAGCAGGCTCGAGAGCTCTGTGCTCAGAGCGCTCCTGTTTAAAACGACGCCACCCTGCCCCGGAGGCTCTGCCAGCCCCGCGGCCGAGGAATCTCCTGGGCTGGAGATGATGAAGTCGTAAGTGCTTGACAGCCGTGGGACGCTGTCACCCGCACAAAGTCCCCATGTGTGAGGACCAGGAAGCCCCAGTGGCCCAGGACGGGCGGGGGCCGGGCGCTGAGCGAGTCTGGGCTGTGGGGAGAGGGGGGAGGGCACAGGGCCCGCCAGGCCTGGGTGCTGGTCATTTGTAAGGGTGTCTGCCTCTGGCTGTGCATGCCAGCATGCGGCTGTCCAGGGTCAGGGTCGATTGCCTGGAGAAGAAGGTGGAGCCCTCACAGCTGGGCTCACCCCCATAGCTGGGCCCATCCCCCACGCCTCCCATCACTGGCAGCCCTGAGGGGAAGATGCGGCAGCAGGCACCCTGAGCCTTTGGAGTCAGGGACTCTTCAGGCCTGGGAAGTGCCTGGTCTCTACTGTGTGACAGAGCCAGACACCACACGGTCAGCACCGTCCACTGATACGGCAGGACCGTTGCTCTCGCGCCATCTTCAGAGGTTAGCCACGCACCCTGCAAGGTCTCCAGAGGTGGGAGGGGCGCTCCCAAGAGAGCCAACCAAGGCCCAGAAAGTTAGAGACAAACATCAGCCAGACACGGAGACGCGGGAGTGGCGGTCTGGGGTTAGGACGCCCCGTGGGAGGGAATGTTTCTGGAACAGCACGGCGCCCCGCAGGCCCCACGCTGTCAGCGCTCTGCAGACTGGAAGCCGGTAATTGCAAGGCTCTTAGGCAGGTTAACGCCTGCTAAACTTCCTGCAATTAATTTTCCTGACAGCTTGTTTAAAAGAAGCTCGTCTAGAGGATTAAAAAATACCTGTGTCGTGTCAGATGCATGAAGTGAGCGCAGAGCCTCCCGTGGACACCAGCAGGGGCGGATATTTGTGTGTTGTAAAATCTCAAGTCCCCAGCACCTTTTGGGCTGTTCCGAAGAGCCCTCGGGCCCTGGGGGTCTGGAGAGCACGGCGGGGCGGGGGGGGGGCACGAGGTCCCTGTGGTGAGGGACCGCTCCCACAGCGATCATTCAAACCCTCACAGTTCTGGAGACCGGGGACCCCGCGCCAGGCTGCCCGCTCTGGCCTCTGCCTCCGTCCTTACATCATCTCTGTGCGTCCGTAGAATCCCGGCCCACCTTGGCCAAGCCAGGACACTGCCACTCAGGTCCTCAAGTCTATCTGTACAGACACCCAGTACCGCCATGCTCGCAGGCCCAGGGCCACACATGGACTTTGGGACCCCCAGTTTCTGCCCCACGTCATCATTCCAGGGAGGAGCCGAGGTGGGACCAGGGCCACGCCGAGCCCGAGCCGTGGACCGGCCATCCCCTGAGCACGTGACAGGGCTCGCTGGGCCCTGGGTAACTATGGGAGAAATGGGGCAGGACTGGATAGAGCCCGCAGAGTCGTAGCCCCTAATACAGCTGCCTGGAGCAGCAGTTGGCATCACCAAGACCACCAGGCGGCGCAGGAGACGGGAAGACAGGACGTGAGCCCTCTGGGGAAGTCCCAGCTCCTGTGTGACCTCTGACCTCTCTGTCCCACCACAAGTCCTGAGACTCTAGCACTGCTGTCTGTGGACCTGGTCACTGCCCACCCACCGGTGAGACGCGAGGAGGTGCTGGCGATTCTCCTCCTGCCAGTGCCACGCCCTGCGTCTGCCTCCAGCCCCGCTGCTGTCTGTGCCCCTCCCCCCTTAGATGAGGGATTCCCTCTAGGCCCGCTGCCCGTGCCGGTCAGTGGCCCTGCAGCCCATAGGCCTTCCAGCAGCGGCTGACAGTGCTGGGTGCTTTCCACGGGTCCTGTCCACAGGGCCGCAGAGCATCACTTGGTCAGTCGGTCAGCCCACAGGGCCGCAGAGCCTCGCCCAGGTCAGGCAGTCAGCCCCAGAAAGGCGGTGTCAGGGAGCCAGTGTCCCCGGCTCTCCCGCGGCTCCTTAGCGGCTCCCGGAGCAGCCCTGCCGTGGTCTCGGTCAGCAAAGGCCCTGCCCCAGGCACCGTGAAGCCCAGCAGCCCTGGGTGTCGTGGGATTGGTTCCCATGCTGGGCTTCACCTTGGGACCAGGGGAGCCGGAGGGAGCAAGGGGGGCAAGCCCAGGCTGTGGTCAGGTCCCCGTGGGCACTCTCAGGGCCTGCTGGAGTGCCAGGCCCCAGGAGGATGTGGCTGGGCAGCTGGCCCTGGCTAGGCTCCCAATCCCTGCCCTGTCCACCTCCCAGATCTCCCTGGGCCCCCAAATGACCCCTGCCCTGGTCCTGCCCTGGGGTCAGGGGTCAGGGGGCAATCCCTGACCATGGCCATCTGGTCCGGGACCTGCCACATCCCAGCCAGGCGTGGACCCCTGCAGCAGGGTGAGCAGCTGTGATGGACACAGAACCAATTTCAAGCCTTTCCTCGGGCCTGCCGGGTTGATGGCTTTCTTCCCTGACCTCTAACAAATTCACAGAACAACTGGGAGCACCCCCCCCCCCCCCGCCAGCCCCCTGAGGTTCTCAGCTCAGAGTCGTCCCCTGAGCCACCTTGCAGACGTCACGGTGAACACGCAAGCGCAGGTCCTGAGGAGCTGGCCCTCCCTCCCAGGCTCGGCGGCCAGGAGTGGCAGGCTGGCCCCGCGGTCCAGGGAGCTGTCACGTTGACTGGCAGTGAGTGAATCCGGGTCACCCCTGCCTTGGGGAATGGCCACGGTGGGGAGCAGAGCTCCGCGGGGGCAGATGAACGTGAGGGGCCTCGCTCTACCCCTGTGGGCAGGCAGCGGCCAGCGTGCCTGCGGCTCTGAGCAAACCCCGGAGTTGGGTTTGTTGCTGTGTTTTTTTAACCTCTTGGCTGTTTGGAGGTCAAGCAGACGCGTTCCGCGTTCTGCGGCAGCAGCAGCAGCGGGCATCCACGGCAGCGCTCAGTGCCCTGCTGTCATCGCGAGCCGGCCCAGCCTCTCTAAGATGCGTCCAGGCCCCGCTGCCCTCACCCCGCGTCCAGATGCTGCACATTATCTCTGGGACTGTTCGGACACCGTCCATCCCTTAGAGTCCCAACCAGGAAGCCAGGTTCCAGGAAGTAAGTGGTCTAAGTGCGGGAACCCACAAGAAGCGGGCACTGGGGACCAACAGAGCTTCCTCCCCAGAGACAGGGTCCGTCCACCAGGTAGGCCCGCAGCCAGCCCGGGCAGGTAAGGCTGTCTGCGCTCCACACAGACAGCTCTGACAAGTGTGCGCCTCAGGCTGGCTGGGACCCCCGCCCCAGCGTCACAGTGGCCTGGGACGGCCGCGTGTGGGGTCTTTGGGGAGATGCGGGGTACTCACACCTCATAGAACCAACACGCCACTGCAGGCCCAGGTGTCCAGCCCGGCACCCACAGGGAGGTCGGGCCTGCGCACGGCGGGCACCCCCGTGGCCGGCTCCCTGGGAACCTGTGGCCCGCGCTCTGCTGGGCGGAGCAGGTACCTCTGGCGCCCAGCGCTGTAGGGCTCAGTGTCCCTCTGTCGGATGAACAAGGGCTGACCCAGCACGCATGGGAGCGGTCCTCACTCTGAGGATCCTGACTGCTCCGTGCCTAAAATCAGCAGCGGACGCTTCCCTTCTCCCCGCTCACCAGAGCTGCTTCAGTACCACTTTGGACTCGTGTCTGTAGCACTCCGAGTGACTGGTTTGGGGCAGTTCCCAGTGGGGCTGGGTGTGTGTCTGCAAAGGCCAGCCTTGCCCAGCGGAGGCGCACTGTGCAGGAGTCTCACTCAGAATGGGAACAGAGGAAAGATGATCTGCGCATGCGAGCCGGGGTGAGGAGGTGGCACCTTCATCAAGCAGATTTCTGGGAAGTTGCTTTGACCCCAAAAACACCGTTTCTTGGTGAAAAGGAGGCGGGCCACCGGGATAACCTGATCAGGGATCCTGGCCGGAGATGCAGCAGGTGCCACGGGGCTCTGCCCAGAGCCAGCCCTCCCAGATCCTCTCTCAGGACAGCCTGAGAGAGCTGTGGGTGGTTTTTATTCTGGAGGAGCCTGGGAATGCTCAGGTGAAGAGGAGGTCTCTGCTAGCTCGCTCCCATTACGCTGGCCACAGGAGGAAGAAGAGAGTGTCCGGCCCTCCGTCCAGCTTCGGCTGGGGGCTGGCACGGCGGGGAGCCACTTGGTATCACACACAGGGGACTTCAAGTGCGACCAGCATCCACGTGCCACTCAAGTCTACCTTCATTTTGAGTTTACGTCTGTGATCCACTTTGAGGATTTTTTTAAAATATAAGGTCCATCTTTTCACATATCGTTGTCTAGTTATTCCAGCACCATTTGTTACAAAAGACCCTTTCTTCTCCTTTGTCACAGATGGGTTGGCCATGCTTGTGTGGCTCCATTCAGTTTATTCTACCCCACTGTTCATTTGGCGTTTTTTCTTTGCAGGTGTTCTCTCGTTTAGTGCAGGGTTGGCTACATGTTCGTCATAGGTATACTTTAGAAAATTGAGGCATGTGCCTTCTGTTCCTAGTTCCTTCGGAGCTTGTATTATGAAAGGATGTTGAACATTTTCAATGGCCTCTTCAGTGTCTTTTTGATGATCATGCATCTTTGCCCTGGATCCTGTCTGTGTGCTATATTATGTTATCTTATTGACTTGTATATGTTGAACCATCTTCGTATTCCTGGGATGAATCTGACTTGATTATGGTACATGATCTTTGTAATATGTTCTTGAATTTGAGAACTTTTGCATTTATATTCATCAAGGAAATTGATCTATAATTTTCTTCTCTGCGTGTTCTTACTGAGTTTGGGTATCAAGGTGATACTGGTTTCATAGAATGAATTTGGTAGTGTTTGTTCCCTTTCTAATTTATGGAGTAGTTTGAGAAGCATTGGTATTAGTTCGTCTTTAAGCTCTAGAAGAATTCAGCAGTGAATCCATTTAGTCCTGCATTCTTCTTTATTGGGAGAGTCTATTACTGCTTCAATCTCATTACTTGTTATAAATCTGTTTAAGTGGATTGCATCCTATTGACTCAATTTTGATATGTCAAATGCACACAGAAATGTATCCATTTCTTCTAGACATCCGGCTTAGTAGAATTTAAGGTGTTCCCTGTGCTTCCTTCTTCTCTTTAGATTTTTTTTTTTTATCATGGGGCTTGAACTCTGGGCCTGGTTGCTGCCCCTCAGCTCTTCAGCTCAAGGCAAGTGCTCTACCACTTGAGTCACAGCACCACTTCCAATTTTCTGGTTGTTAATTGGAGATAGGAGTCTCATGGACTTTCCAGCCCAGACTGGCTCTGAACCATGATCCTCAGATCTCAGCCCCCTGAGTCGCTGGGATGACAGCCGGGAGCCACCGGTGCCCGGCTTCTTGAGCATTCTTCATTTATCATTCGCTCCCGAAGTGTTTGGTAGAGCTCACCAGTGAGTCTTCTGGTCTGATGCTTTCTGTTTTGGAAGAGGAACAATTATTGATTCAGTTTTCTTAATGAGGTAACGGTCTATACAGATTGTCCATTTCTCCTCTGGAAGTTGTGGTAGATGGTGTGTTTTGAGGAACTGGGCCATTTCACACAACTATCATATCTGAGTGTGCAGGTGTCCACAGATTCCTTCGTTCTTTCCCTGTCTATGGGATCCATAGTGAGGGCCCCTCTTCCACTTCTGATTTAGGTACTTCCGTTTCTTTCTTCTTTGTTACCTAGGCTAGAGGTGTGTTTCTGTTACTGATCTTTGGTGGGGGGTGAAAACAGCTTCTCGTTGTATTGATCTCTGCCTGCTGGATTCCTGTGTTCGGTTTCGATTTAGCAAGCTCTCCCGGTGGCCGTCCACCAGGCCAGCCGGGAACGGGGAGATGGTTGATCTATTTCTGCTGTTGTGTGTCCTGAGCACTGCTGCTCACCCCTGACAGTCGCCCTGGAGGCTGAGATGGGTGGAGAAGCTGCAGCCGAGAGTCTCCGCCGGAGCTGGTGCCCTGGGAGTTTGTGCGGGAGGCTAGCATGTGCTAGGCAAGCCGGTCAGCCCGGACATCAAGCCACCTGATGGCCAGTCTCCGTTTGCCTCAGTGGCCTCCAGGATGATCTCGGGGGGTGGGTGAGTTGGCGCGCATGGCATCCTTTGGGCTCCATGTCCACATTTCTAAATAAAGTCCACACGCTCTTTGCCGATGTGTCAGGATGCAGTTTAAGAAACTTTGCCTTGGGCCCACCAATGCCCTTGCTTCTCACTTTACAGTGAAATACGTGTAACTCAGAGGCTGAAGTGTTGAAGCTATGCATGCAGCAGGAAGGGAGAAGCGGGTCATGGCCCAGCCACACATGGCCAAAAGCCATCTGTTTCTCCCTGCTCCTGGACGCCAGCGCCCCTGCAGCCCCAAGCCTGCGCCAGTGGGGCCCTGAGGGGCAGGCAGCCTGCCCTGCCCTTGGGGCCTGGGACCATGTGGGGAAAGGATCTAAAGCTCCCAGAGAACTGATGAGGGACGTGTGCGGTTACTCTACGTGGGGTCTCTTGGCCAGCCCAGGTCTCATTCCGGGGCCAGAGCCCAGCTGTGGAGAAGGAAAGAGCGGGAGGAGCGGCCTCTGGGGGGGGGGGGGGGGCGGCAGCGCCCAGAGCAGCGCTCAGTCTCTGCGCAGCGAGCAGCACCCTTCTCCCCTTCCCAGGTTTTCTCTGTTCCTTGCCGTCTGTCCAGGACCACGGGGTCACCCAGAGTACGCGGGGTGGGTCCAGGCCAGAGCGTCGAGGGCAGTGAGCCGCTCTCAGACTGCTGGGGCACCACCACAGGCGCGGGCAGGGGAGGGGGCTGGTCTCACCACGGCGGCCCCGGCAGCCCCCGAGGGGCAGAGAGAACCGCCCTGCTGCGCATGCATAGTCCTGAAAACACAGGATGTGCCCGCAGACGTTGAGGTTCCAATGTCCTGAGCGCCAGTGGCATCCTGAGCCGATCTGTCAGAGGAAATACATCTTCATTACAGCCACAGCAGAGGGCAGCAGCGCCCGGCCGCGCTCAGCCTGCCAGCGGCCCTCCCGATCCCAGCTCCGCGAGGGCGAGCCACCGCGCTGCTGGCCCTGGCTAAAGCAATGCACCCTTCTCTGCCCCTCTTCCCTGCCTCACCAGCTTCTCCGTAAGAAGGTACCCCCAATCGGTGGCTTCTCCATGCACACAACAACCGCCTTGCCTCCATGAATTCCAGCCCACTCTCCCATTCCGTGTCAGAGAAAAGTTCCCGTGGGTTCGCTGTGATCGAGGCCGTCGGGGCTCTGGGCTGAAGCTCAGGTGGGCCTTGAGGGTGGGGCTCCAGGGAGAGGAAGAGGAGAGGTGAAGAGAGTAGTGGGAGAGGGTCACCCCTCACCCCCCAACTCTTGATTGGGGCTTCAGCTGGTGAGAGACAGAAGGCTTTGAGCTGAGTGCGCATTCAGGGGTGAGTCATTGGTGTGGCAAGTGCGTAATTAATGTGAATCTCAATGGCCTGTGTCTAATGGCCTGTATCTTACAGCTCACCTCATTGAAGACCGAGAGCATGGACCCAGCCCCAAGGCTGGGGGTGCCACTGACCACCCCTCTGTAGGCATGAAGGGCTGAGGCCGGGTGGAGACGCACAGTTGGAGCGCCGTGAGGCGCGGGCGTCTGATGGGTCTGGGCCTCTGGTCCCCAGGCCCTGTGCCTCTCAGCTCTCAGGCACGGTCGCTCCCACACTCCACCGTGAGCCGGCCTACACGAGGTCCACACCCAAGGCTTGCTGGGGGATGACGTAGGAGAGGAGGATGTGGGGGACCAGCAGGACAGTGGGGGTCCAGCAGGGACGGTGAGGTCCAGCGGGGACAGTGGGGGCCAGCAGGGACGGTGAGGTCCAGCAGGGACGGTGGGGGCCAGCGGGGACGGTGGGGGCCAGAATAAAGCCTGACGCATCTCTGGAGCGCATCTCTGGAGCGTGTCCACACCCGCACCCCAGTGAGAGCTTGCTGCCGCTCGCAGGGGGTTGGTGCGTCCTGCGGGGGCTGGTGGTGGGCAGAAAAGAGACTCTGGGCTCCGCTCTGGGCCCTGCAGCCCACCCCGCCTGGCCCAGCCCCTTTCTCTCTCATGGGCTTCCTTGGCCTGGGGAGTTCTGTTTGGGAGTGACTCCCGCCAACCAGGCCTGGGAAGATGTCACGCCTGCCCAGGCGGTGCCCGTGGCTCTGTGGGTGAACTCCACAGATCAAGGCTGATGTGCTCCGTGGCCCAGGTGACACAAGCAAGATTGAGCACGAAGGATGCGTGCGGTCTGCTTTTACAAAAGGGAACCTTGTGATCACTCGCTGAAGATAGCATGTCGACATGATATCCTCCATGTATCAGGTTCGATGCAATATGTCATTGCAGTTATTTTACTGATTTCTTTCTACATGTACAGTGTGAGTTTCCTAACATTTCGCAGTTTGTTCTGGCCTACAGCCTGTGTCTTTCCTGCCCCTGCTGCCAGCCTGCCTGTGCTGGGAACTTCACAGAGCCTGCCTGGCCCCTCGAGGCCTGATGGTCCCGGGGGACATGCCTCCCTGGCTCTGGGATCCCAGGTCGGGTGAGATGGACAGGCCCTGTCCTCACTGCCCTGGGGCTGGGGGTGGCAGCATTGGAGAGCAAACAGTCCCGCACTCAGGCCCGGTGTAGGGGAGGCTGGGGAGCGCCCTGGCTCCTCTGGGTGCTGTGCTCCTTTGTGCAGGTGGTCGGGTGGCCCCCTGGCCTGCGTGCTGCACAGAACCTGCGCCGGCAGCAGCACCGACACCCAGAGAGACGGAGGGTCAGCCCGTCCCCAAAGGCTCCAAGCGGGTCCCCAAAGGCTCCAAGCGGCCGTTCACAGCCTGCAGATCCTCACTGCGGGGGAGGGGGAACAAGGGAGGCCAGCAGGGGGGATGAATGCCTCATTTGCTTTCCTCAAAGCCTGGCAGCATTTACGGGAGGTTGTGCATCTCTGAAACAAAGAGCCCAACGTACAGCCTGAAACGCTCAGTCAAACAAATGAACCAATTATGTCTTTGTGACAAACTCATTATTAGGGGGAGATGAGATTCCTTTTGCGGGTGGGGGTGGGTGCAGAGGCAGGGTCCTGGCTCCCAGGACCAGCCTCTGTCACCCACCCCCTTCCCTGCCCATCCAGGGTGGGCGCAGGACCAGCGCCTGTCCCGCTGCTGGCTGCTGCAGGGGGAGAGGAAGAGGAAGCAGGGTGGTGGGTGGGGCCAGGGAGCAGCCCCCCCCCCCGGCCTGTGACAGGAGCCCACGGGCTCTGTGACTGCTTGAAGCTCTCTTGGAGGGAGTCCGATCTGCATCTCAGGGCTGGATCTTGTGCTCCATCTCCTCAGAGAATTGTGTGTGCAGGCAGTGCACACGCATGTGATCACTGTCCACATCATCTGGTGTTCATCCTCCACGGGAGCCAGAGCAGGGCGGGACACAGGCCACTGCTTGCTCGGTGGAAAGTACTCTGGGCTGGTCCTTGCAGAGTGTGGCCTGGCGTAGGAACTGGGCCTGCAAACACTGGGATGCCCCGTGGTGCCCACTGAAGGTGGAGCTGGCAGAAGGAGCCAACCAGGCTGTGTCTGGCCTGTGCTTGGTAGTGGGGAAGGCTCTGGAAGCCTGCGCAGAGCCAGGTACAGAGGTTTGTACCTGTAATCCTAGCTACTCAGGAGACTGAGACCTCTAGCATCACATTTTGACACCAAGCCAGGCAGAAAAGTCCTGGAGACTCCATCTCCAATTAACCAGGCATGGCTCCCAAAGTAGAGTGTCACCATGAGCAAACAAGCTGATCAAGAGCACTAGGCCGGAGTTCAAGCCCTAGTACTGAGACAAACAGAAGAGGAGGAGGAGGAAGAGGAAGAAGAGAAGGAAAAGGAGGAAGAGGAAGAAGAGGAGGAAGATAGGAAGAAGAGGAAAAATGGAAAAAGAGAGAACATGGCTGAGAATGGGGAGACAGACTTGCTCTTCAGGCTCAGCTCAGGCCTGCACCCAGTGTGCATCCAGACAGGGTCTCCTGGATGACTCCTCTCGGCCACCAATGATGAGGGCTGGAAGACAGCAGGGAGGAGAATGACCCTCAGCACTGGGGATAAAGACTCACCCCAAGACCCTGTCCCAAGACAAGACTATGGGACACCCCTGTGCTCACATGCACACCAGATACCCATGCCCTGGCTTACCCAGAGACACAAGTACACATGCACACCCTCAGAGACAAACATGCACGCATCCACATGCCCTGGCTTACCCAGAGACACAAGTACACATGCACACCCTCAGAGACAAACATGCACGCATCCACATGCTCATCAGCCACATGTTTACAGACGTGCTTACAAATATGCGCACACACTCATGAACACTTGGCATAGACACACCTGTCTACACCTATGCACCCCCCCTGACACACTCATGCCAAATGAAGGCAGAGGCCACTGCGTGGCACTGGCGGACTGTGGTGTGGTGTGGAGACTCCGCCAGCGCTCCAGCCCTGTGAGCGCACCCCAGACCCCTCTGTCTGACGTCTGCTGCATGTAGACAGCGGCAGACCCTGTGCTTCTCTTGCAAAGGGCCTCAGCTCTTTGCAGCGTCGGCCTGGAGGCCGGGCGCCCTGATGACAGGCTTGCTGTGGGAAGCAAGCCTGAGCAAGGCCAGGCCCAGCGTGCCAGAGGCCGCACAGACACCGCACTGCCATCTCTAAAACCGGCCGACCCTGGGTGATTCAGAGCAGGGTCCCCTGCCCCCGCCACACCCCACCTGCCCTTCCAGAGTTTTATTTGAGCAAGGGCCGGCCTCTGCAGGGGAAACCCTGGAGGGGGTGCAGACACATGAGAATATGCTCCGAGCCAGGGCCACAGCCCGTGAGCCTCTTCTGTATAACAAAATAGCCCAGACACATTGGCTTCAATCAGTGCCTACAGCTTTGCTCGAGGTCCTCTCAGTAGCAGCTGTACCACGCGGCCAGTCCCCTCCTAACTCAGTGCTCCGTGTCAGTCGTCCAAGATGATTGTCTCCATTATGGCTCGGAGGTCCTCAGGACCCTGGGTGGCCCTTGGGTTTCACGTGAGGTTGTGCCCATGTGTCCCTGTGTGTGTGAGCCCATGCACACGTGTGTGCAGCTTCAAGGACACAGCACAGAGGTGGTGTGAGCCAGCAAGCATGCCACCAGCAGCAGCACGGGCTCCCGTGAGCACCAGCTGGGGACAGAGCAGGTATCATGGGAAAGGGCCACTCAGCCCACTCCCTCCCAGCCCCAGGGTGACCTTGAGCCTGACTTTCAGTTGTAGAAATCCACCCTCAGCCCAGCATCACTCTCCCCTGTAGCTGCCACGGTCCAGGAGAAATTGTAGACCAAGGTCTGAGTGACTTCAAGTGGCCATTTCAAAGCCATCAGAGGAGACTGCTCACTGCCCAGGCAACGGGATTGGCAGGGCTGGGCCCCGCTCCCCTCCCCCCCCAAGAACCTGGCCAGTGCTGCCTGTCCATGCTGTGTCTGGGATAAAGCTTCGAGGCTGCAATTACCATGCAGGTTAGTGGTGGAGACGCAAGCCAGCCACCTGGAGAGCCAGCGGCTGACCCCGTGTTTCCAGGCAACTCAGCCTGCCCTGTGGCTACAGCACTCATTGTCCGGCCAGGGGGGGCAGGGAGCTCCCTCCTCCCCTAGAAGAAGGTCTGGACGCCATGGTTTATTCTGAACGCTACTGAAGTGGGCAGATCTCAGTCCATGTCCCCCTTGGACATGCTTGACCGGGCCTCCTAGCAGGGTGACTGACCGCCTGCAACGTCCAAGGGAAGTTAGGCCGCTGGGTTCTTGCAGAGACCGGGATTGGAGCAAGTCTGGCCTACATCTCAGGCCTGGGTCCTGATAGGAAAGAAGTCTGGCGGGATGTTTCCCCTTGGAGAGAATGCAGCTGGTCAGATGGAAGACACCAGGAGGAGCCACTGGCCCAGGGGACACAGGCAGGGGAGACGTACGTGGGCCAGACTCCTCAGGTGCGGCTATGTGCACAACCGCAGGGGTGCGGCCCTGAGAGCTACGGGGCCGGGTCAGGGGTGCCGCCCTGAGAGCTACGGGGCCGGGTCAGGGGTGCCGCCCTGAGAGCTACGGGGCCGGGTCAGGGGTGCCGCCCTGAGAGCTACAGGGCCGGGTCAGGGGTGCCGCCCTGAGAGCTACGGGGCCGGGTCAGGGGTGCCGTCCACAGGGCCACAGGCAGGCAGCGGCAGAGGGGCTGGGCTAATGCACAAGACAAACCCCTCTCCTGGCTCCACCAAAGTTCTTACTCAGGGTGGTTTTGTTTTTTTTGTTTTTTGTTTTTTGTTTTTTTTTTGTCGGTCGTGGGGCTTGAACTCTGGGCCTGGGCGCTGTCCCTCAGCTCTTCAACTCAAGGCGAGCGCTCTATACTTGAGCTACAGCGCCACTTCCGGTTTTCTGGTGGTTTATTGGAGATAGGAATCTCACGGTCTTTCCTGCCCAGGCTGGCTTTTAACCACGATCCTCAGATCTCAGCCTCCTGAGTAGCTAGGATTACAGGCGTGAGCCACCAGCGCCCGGCTCTCAGGGTGGTTTTGAACCACCCTGGATGAGAAGAAGGAAAGGAAGGGAAGAAAGCGGCTCCTGTAACCCCGGCTCCGTGGGAGTGGCTGGTGAACCTGGTCCACCACGTGCTGCCAGTCATGGCCCATTGGACACCAGAGTGGGAGGAGAAAGGCTGGTGGGAGAGACAGTGTTCCCACTCCCCCCAGGGGAACCCTACCTAACACGCTCAACACAATCTGGCTCTTCCTGTTTATTGTTCCCGATCCTTCCCACAGGATGCAGACCCTGGGCCCTTCATACAGAAAGAACACGGTCCATCCATCTTCCAACAGGACACAGACCATGATCATCCCACACAGAACACGGTCCATCCATCTTCCACACAGGACACAGACCCTGGGCCCTCCACACAGACCACGGACCATCTATCTTCCACACGGGAGGCAGACCCTGATCATTCCACACAGAACACATCGCTCTTCCACAGGGGACACAGACCATAGTCATTCCGCACAGGATGCAGGCCGTGATCATTGTTGATCACCTCAGTCCCAGCTTCTCCTGGACAGATAGTGCTGTGTGTGCTGTGGTTCCCACAGGGGCAGCAAATGCCCCTGAGTCAGCTCTGGGTCCCATCTACAGCTGTAAATAAAGCGTTATTGGCAGGCAGCCCACCTGCTCACTTACACATTGTTTATGGCTAGGTTCAGGCTACAATGACCTGGCTGAGCCATTGTGACAAGGATCATCTGTCCAGAAAGCCAAAGTCCTCTGCTCTCTGGTCCTTTACAGAAAACATCTGTGGGCGGCTGTGCTAGAACAGCAGTGGTGTCTGACTGCTTCCCACTGTCGATTTGATGGCTGTGTGGTCGGTCTCGGCACACCTCACAAAGCTTAGCTTTGTCAGCCCAGTGGCAGGAACAGGACCACCATGGGGCCTCTCTTGACCACTCAGCACTCAAACCAGCCCTGAGCCTGCCCCGCAGCAGACCGGCCTTCGTGGACCTACCACCGTGGCAGACCCACGGCAAGGCCGGAGAGCCATGCGCCCTGCCCAGAGCTGGCTCTCCTCTGCTCAGCACCAGCCCCGGCCTGGTCCTTCCCTGCCTTCCCTCTGTGTTCAGAGCCACAGGTCTGTGTTAGCACCCTTGTCAGAAAGCAACCCCATCAACCCCCCTGTGATCAGGCCCCCTCGGCCTCCTGCCCGCCTGCGGCCTGGCCCACCTCCGCTCTTCCCTTCTCATGCTCATGTTTGCCTGCCCAGCTCCCTCTCACTGCTGTGGGCAGGGCACCTCGTACACAGCAGGTGCTTCCTAAATGTCTGTGGGAACGAGAAAGAAGTGAGCTTGTGCACACAGTGCTGCAAGGATGCCAGAGGGCAGAGGAGGCTGGGAGGGGCTGGAGTCCATGGGAGGCTGGGAGGGGCTGGAGTCCATGGGAGGCTGGGAGGGTTGGGTGGAGTCCATGGGAGGCTGGGAGCGGCTGGAGTGGATGGGAGGCTGGGAGGGGCTGGAGTGGATGGGAGGCTGGGAGGGGCTGGAGTCCATGGGAGGCTGGGAGGGGCTGGAGTCCATGGGAGGCTGGGAGGGGCTGGCTGGAGTGGATGGGAGGCTGGGAGGGGCTGGCTGGAGTGGATGGGAGGCTGGGAGGGGCTGGAGTGGATGGGAGGCTGGGAGGGGCTGAGTGGAGTCCATGGGAGGCTGGGAGGGGCTGGAGTCCATGGGAGGCTGGGAGGGGCTGAGTGGATGGGAGGCTGGGAGGGTTGGGTGGAATCGATGGGAGGCTGGGAGGGGCTGAGTGGAGTCCATGGGAGGCTGGGAGGGGCTGAGTGGAGTCCATGGGAGGCTGGGAGGGGCTGGAGTGGATGGGAGGCTGGGAGGGGCTGGAGTGGATGGGAGGCTGGGAGGGGCTGGAGTCCATGGGAGGCTGGGAGCGGCTGGAGTGGATGGGAGGCTGGGAGGGGCTGGAGTGGATGGGAGGCTGGGAGGGGCTGAGTGGAGTCCATGGGAGGCTGGGAGGGGCTGGAGTGGATGGGAGGCTGGGAGGGGCTGGCTGGAGTGGATGGGAGGCTGGGAGGGGCTGGAGTGGATGGGAGGCTGGGAGCTGCTAGAGTGGATGGGAGGCTGGGAGGGTTGGGTGGAGTCCATGGGAGGCTGGGAGGGGCTGGAGTGGATGGGAGGCTGGGAGGGGCTGGAGTGGATGGGAGGCTGGGAGGGGCTGGAGTCCATGGGAGGCTGGGAGCGGCTAGAGTGGATGGGAGGCTGGGAGGGTTGGGTGGAGTCCATGGGAGGCTGGGAGGGGCTGGAGTGGATGGGAGGCTGGGAGGGGCTGGAGTGGATGGGAGGCTGGGAGGGGCTGGAGTCCATGGGAGGCTGGGAGGGTTGGGTGGAGGTCCATGGGAGGCTGGGAGGGGCTGGAGTCGATGGGAGGCTGGGAGGGGCTGGGTGGAATAGACAGGAGGCAGATTCAGTCAGAGAGTTCTGGAACATTCTGGGGAGAGCCTGCCGTGCCTGCTCCGAGCTCCGGCCTGCGCTGACAGCTGGACCTGCCTCCCAGCTGGGCCCAGCAATCAGCACTCATTGCCTGTCCTCAGGGGAGGTCTGTGAGGCGCAGACTTGCTTCCCGAGATTGGCTCTGCCCCCTGCTCTCCCGCCGGAGGAAAGGATGAGCCGATGAGCAGCTGGAGGCTCCAGAAAGCAGACTCGGCAGGGCCTGAAAGCCGGGGTCTGTAGCAGAGGCCTCAGCTTCCTCCTGCTGCCAACACTCCATGCAAACACCTTGCCAGGTGATGGGTGACAGCCCCAGGCATCAGCCTCCCTCTGCCCCGCCGACGGTGACGTTGGAGCCAGAGTAGTGACCACATTACCCCAGGCTCATGCTGGGCCTCAAGGCGTGGCTTGGCCTTTGAGCTACCCTCGGTAGCCAAAGAGGGTCAGGGTCAGAGCCAGAGATTTGCCTGCCTCCCTCCGTCACAGGGAGAAAGGACGCCCAGCCCGCAAAGAGGAGGAAGGTACTGGGGCAAAGTGCAAACCCTGGTGGCCTTCTCTTCTCTCCCCTATCTAGGAGAAGTAGTGGGAGCAAGCCCGGCCCAGCCACCATCCCCTCCACATGCACGTGGAGGAGTTCACAAGCTATGCCATCCACAAGCTGGAAGAGCCTGTTCGCTGCTCGCTGCTCACTGCTGCGGAGAAAGCTGTGAAGGAAAAACAGAAGTGGGAGGGGAACAGGGTGGGGGCTTGTGGGGCGAAGCGGGGAGGAAAGTGCGGCCTGGGCAGAGAGAAGCACTCTGAGCCCCTGTGGGGGCGCACAGGCCCCCGTTCTTACAACCTCAGGCTCCAGATGAGCCCTGGGGCTCAGCCTGGGGCCGAGCATGGCCAGCAGAGCACTTCTAACCCCTTCCCGAGCAGGAAGGGATGCCTGCAACCCCATAGTCCGGCAGCCCTGAGGTGGCCGGGCTGAAGCATGAAGCATCACCTATCTGGGGGGGCTGGGGTCTGGTGGGCTGGCAAGACAAGAGCCTAGTTTGATCTGAGTTGGGTTGAGGCCCTGTCTGTGCTGGAGGCTGGCGGGGGAGGGAGAGGGGGGAGTCGCCCCTCACTCCTCCCCTGGTCCTCTTCTGGTGGGTAACAACGCTCAGCTGTGTGGCTGTGTGTCTGGTGTAATCAGATTTGCTAAGCAGGCCTGTGCCATAATTCTATGGAAGCGCCTGACACACAGGGCAGTGCCCAGTGTCCCCGGGGAAGCAGAGTGGCCAACTTTGCCAGTGGTTGGTAATTAGCCACCGGGAGGAACAGGATATTTGCTAAATGGCCCACACAATTCAAGGCAAAACAGCCCTGGAAATTGTGGGGCTGGAGTTTCCGCTGCGGCCACAGAGCCGGGCTGTGGCTGGGCACAGGACAGGAACTAAGTGTATGTTCTGAGCTCCCTGGCGGAGCCCTGCCCCAGCCCTACCCTGCCCAGCCTTGCAGCCCAGCCCTCTGCTCAGCTTTTCAGAGCCTCGCCTCCTTGGTCCCAGGCTTTGCGCAAACCCTGGACGTCCATAGCAGTGTCCGTAGGCCCCAGGCTCCCTGGCACAGAGCAGACTGACCCTGGGCTCAGCTTCTGGCCAGGGCACAGGCTAAGGCTGGAAGCCTGCTGTGCTGAGTGACTTGGCCTCCTGTTTAATCCTTTGAAGTCAAATTACTGCTCAGTTTTAGAAAATGCAAATGAAGGGCTTATTAGCAAATCTTATTGAAGTAGCTCAAGCTTCAGAGACCAGCACACAGCAGCTGACAGGCGCAAAATTGGGGCTGTTAGGCAAAGGGCATTCTCCTGCGGAGCCAGAGGTAGAGCGGGGCCTTGAACTCACCGCAGCTGCACAGTGTGGGCGGTGGCTTCCTGCAGAGCAGAGTGGGCGTTGGCCAGCAGCAGGGCCCCTCCTGCCCCCCACTGCTGGGCACACGGGGAACGAGAGGGCAGAGCCACGGCCCCAGCTCCTGGCTCTGAGCTGCCGCTGGCCTGGACGAGGATCTCAAAGCCCTGCCAGCCGCAGCTTTGCAGGCGCCCCGCAGACAGGAACATTCTAGTGGGCTTTTTTGGCCAGCAGATATTTGAAGCCATGGCAGGCAGATCTTTGTCCCAGAGGGCTGGCTCCCAGATGCGCGTGGCTTTGGTCCATCTGTGAAAGACCGAAGGCACCGCCTGCGTTGCTCCGAGTCAGTATCCACGCACTCCCGGCTGACAAGGGCTCTGATGGAGGCCAGGCCCTCACCACTCCTGCAGGGAGGGTGGGTGCGGGGCAGCCCTGAGAGCGTCAGCATGGAGCAGGTGGACAGTCCAGGGCTTTCAGGAAGGTGACCCCAATCCGATTCAGGCCTCTGAGCTGAGTTGGTGGCCTCCCAGCAGTGGGAGTGGTGCCAGTTTGCGTGGCACAGCGTGACACCGACAGGCTGTGACCCTGAGGGCTTTCTGTTCCTCGGGGCTCAAGCTCAGTGGCCTCTGTGGTCAGCTCTCCAGGCCAGGGCTGCAGGTGGAAGGAGGTTGCCACCGCTTGTCTCCGCCTGTCTGCCTCACTCAGAGGAGCGGCCAGGCCCAGCTGTCCCTGGTAAAGTCCCTGCCCCAGTAGGCACATGCCTTGCCCAGACTCCTGCCTCAGCTCTGGGCTCTGCTGGTTAGCAGCCCTTGGGCGTGTCTGGGTGCTGTCCGTGGTGCTGACTTCCTGAGCTCTCTGGGGCTCTGAAGCCTCTTGTCAGTGACCCCAGACACTGTGGTCCAGCTGCTCCCAGAAATCCCAAACCAGAGGAGAAGGTCAGGGACCAGGTGGCAGGTGACAGGTACATGAGGAACATGGCCAGAGGCTGCTGAGCAGGGTCAGCCTAGGAGAGGCCCAAGGACTCATGGCCCAGGGCATCTTTCTGGGATGGAGTCACTGCCTGGTCTGGCTCGTGGTCTGTGCGTGGCGGGTGCTTATGTGTTCGTTTGTCGGCTTGTAGACAGTTACTCTGTGCACCAGCCACTGCTCAGGCTGTGGGCTTTGAGTCTGGGTTCACAAATGGCCCTTGTTTCTCCCCCCACAAAAGGAGGGAAATAATAGTTTCTGCCTCCCAGATTTCACATGCTGACCACCAAGGTTGGACGAGGGGCCACCCCTGTCATGTGGGCCCCAGCCGGTCCTGCGGGCATCGTGGGGGTCCCCACTGTGGCAGGTTTTCTCACCTCGCCCTTCTTGGGAAGTTCTGGGATTTGCAAACCTCCCAATAGAGTCTGGACACCCCACCCCCGCCCTCCACTACCACCTCGCACGGGCCGGTTGCGGGCAGGAGTCAGGGTTGTCTATCTAAACACATCAGGATTCGTTAGGTAGAAAAAGGCCCAGGGTAAAACAAATGACACCGTGCAGAGCAAGGGAAGACGGTGGGGAGAGGCAGTACCTGGCGGGCTTGGGGCTCTGGGCCACCCTCAGCCTGGGTCAGAGCACCTCCTGCAGCGGGCGGGCCAGCACCGCAGCGGGCGGGCCAGCACCGCAGCGGGCGCAGCGGGCGGGCTCGGGGCTCCGGGCCATCCTCAGCCTGGGTCAGAGCACCTCCTGCAGCGGGCGGGCCAGCACCGCAGCGGGCGGGCCAGCACCGCAGCGGGCGGGCTCGGGGCTCCCGTCCATCCTCAGCCTGGGTCAGAGCACCTCCTGCAGCGGGCGGGCCAGCACCGCAGCGGGCGGGCCAGCACCGCAGCAGGCGGGCTCGGGGCTCCCGTCCATCCTCAGCCTGGGTCAGAGCACCTCCTGCAGCAGGCAGCCCAGCACCACAGCGAGCGGGCAGGCTCCGGGCTCCGGTCCATCCTCAGCCTGGGTCAGAGCACCTCCTGCAGCGGGCTGGCCTGCACCGCAGCGGGCGGGCCTGCGCCTGCTGACAGGTATGTTGTGTGTATCTTCCCCTCCTGCCCTGTCCTAGCAAGATGGGGCCCAGCAAGCTCACACCCGCTGCACAGAAGCACAGGCCCTTTGTGATTATCTTACCCTTTCCCTCTGCCTCTCTCCTCCCCACAAAAGAACAAATGCAAGCAGGGCAGAGGCCCAGACCCAACCCAGCCCTTGCCTTGCCCCTGGTGACCACCTTGGGTTCTGTTGGTTTACACATGCTCAGTCTCAGGGCTCAGCACCTGTGGGGTCCTCGTGCAGAAATGAGAAAGCAGAGTCTGCTCAGGAAAAAGGGCTGGAGTTCTGTTTAGGACCAGCCCGACGTCACAGCTGCCCAAGAACTGGCTGGGGCTCCATCTCCCTGAGGTTCACGTCCCCACCACAACTCACAGACCCCTGCTCCCAGGTGCCCGGCCACCGCCCAGAGGCCCTGCTGGTGCTCAGGAGTGTCCAGTACCAGCTGGGAGGTGTGGCTGGCAGATGGGGGCGCGGGGAGCTGAGATGTCCTCGGGGTTTCTGGGTCCAGGCATGGATGCCATACGTGCTTGGTACACCCCACCAACCCAGCGTCCTAGAGCACTCATTCACTGGCCAACACCCAGCCAGCACTGCAGTGCCCTGGCCGCAGACAGGCACAGGAGAGACAGGTCACTGCAAGCCAAGGCCTCACCAGATGCCAACACCAATCCAGCCAGGTGACCTCCAGCCTTGCCCTGGGCTTAAATTCCTGCTGAGGCTGGGATTTGTCTTGGATGTTTCAACATTCACTGGTTGATACATTGATACGTCACATTTATAAAACCCAGGGTTAAAATTTGTAAGAGTGTCTCAATAGATACAGAAAATGCATCTGTCAAAATTCACCATCCTGCAACTGTAACCCCACCATACATAACAACTTAAAAACTTAAAAAGAAATTCATCATCCTTCATGATAAGAGTCAAACTGAGAACTCAGTAAACTGCACCCCCCACAGTAAAGAGGGACACACACCACCCCCAGCGTCACAGGAGCTTTTCTCCGGGATCAGGACTGGAGACCACTCTCCCCGCTGATCCAGCACAGCTAAGCAGCACTGTGTCAGGAGAAAGCGATAAAGAAGTGAAATTGTCTGTTTGCTGACAACATGATGTTATTATAGAAAACCCTCAAGATGGTACCGAAAAGCCATTAGAACTAATGAGCAAATTAAGCATTGCTACGGGACACAGAGAAGCAAAATATGCCACATTTCATACGCTACAGCATCACAAAAATGGATTGTGTCTACACACTAGCAATAAACTAGGAAAGAAACCAAAAGCAACTCTATTTACAATAGCAACAAGAAATTAAATTCTCCAGAATAAATTGAACCAAGGGGTTGAAAAATCTGCAAAATTATAAAACACTGATGAACAAAAATGAAAGGAAATACAGAAGGAAAGACACAGCTGCAGGGCATTCCCTACCAAAATCCAGTCACGGTTTGCATAGTCGTGAGAAGACCATCCTGAGACCCCAAATATGCAAAGTATTTTTTTTTTTTTGTCAGTCGTGGGGCTTGAACTCTGGGTTTGGGCACTGTCCTTGTGCTCTTCAGCTCAAGGTGAGTGCTCTACTGCTTGAGCCACAGTACCAGTTCCGGTTTTCTAGTGGTTTATTGGAGATAAGAGTCTCACGAACTTTCTTGCCAGGGCTGGCTTTGAACCACGAGCCTCAGATCTCAGCTTCCTAAGTAACTAGGATTACAGGCATCAGCCACCGGTGCCCGGCTATGCAAAGTATTCTTGTGTGCATGTGTGTGTGTGTGTGTGTGTGTGTGTGCGCGCGCACGCGCGCATGCACTGTGTCTTGTGTCATGTGTGTGCATGCATGGGTCTGCACACATGCATGTGTTTTGTGTGCATGCACGTGTGTGTGTGTGTGTGTGTGTGTGTGTGTTTGCACATGCTGTGGGCAGAACCAGGGGCCCTGTGCAGGCATATCCTCTCCCTCTGAGCTCCATCCTCAGCTTGGCAGTTTTTTTCCAAAACACACTGAAATTTGATGAGAGTTGTGTTATGGTCTTGTGCATCTTTTTAATGTTGCTTGATGGAACCCTGATGTCAACAATCCAGCTGGGTGTGGTAGCTCACCGCTGGAATGCCAGATTCACCGCAAGACGGTTGGTGGGAGGGCCACTGTCCCAGGCGGTCCCTGGGCAAAAATGCAAGATTCTTTCCAAACAATAGCTTAGGCAAGAATGGCTGTAGCTCAAGTGGTGAGCAGCTGCCTAGCAAGTACAGGGCCTTGAGTTCAAACTCCAGTACCACCAAAAAAATCCACATTTCTTAACTTTACCAGTGATCTTATCAGCGTGTTCCAAAATTCTAACTTTCACCTGAGAACTTGGGTCTTACTAGCCCGTGGTATCTTTCTTTCCTTTTCCTTCCTCCTCCTACCCTCCCCCGCTTCTCTCTCTTTTTGGAGACGTGGCTAACCTTGTGGCCCAGGGCCCTTCCTGTGTCTGCCCTTCTACGCTGTGTGGTCTTACCTGTGGGAGCAGAGCAGCATGGTGGCCGCCAGGGCAGGGGATGGGCAGCGATCAATGCTGGTTAGACAACAGGAGCTCTCGGTTCTGCCGGGGGCCAGGCTCTGGCGATCTCACAGCGCGTGTCATCGATGGCCACCTCATTCTGTGCACATTTGGGACAAGAGCAGATCTGAGGTGTTCTAACCCAAAAGGACCGTGTGAAGCGTGGGGTTTGTTCCTTAGCTTGACACTTGTCACCATTCATAACAGACATGCTCAGAACCCCGCATTGCAGGTGCAGAGATGGGAGGTATGAATCCCAGCACGGCCTTTCCTGGTGCCAACAGAGCTGTTGGATACGCTCCTCATCTGCTGGGGTCACACCCTCTACGGGACCATGCCCGCCGGACCCACCCACGCAGGGGCTGCAGGCTGGGCCTCTCCCCTGCAGGGTAGGAAGCATGGAGGGGTTGGGAGCTAGGAGGCCTGGGCCCCACCTGGGCTCCACGCTGGGCCCTGCTAGCCCCCATCGGGAGCTGTTTTTGCTACCTGTGCTGGGTGAGGTGTGTGGTGTGTTCAGTGTTTTGACATTTAGAACCTGTGTTGGGCACACTCGCGCTGTTCAGCTCTTCCCCGGCTGCAATGACTCCGGCATTGCGTTGTCTCCTGAGACCAGACCCGGCGCCGGTGAGCGGGCAGAGGACCTCTCACCGGGCAGGAGGTGGATTGCAATGGCAGGGGGCCACAGGCTCCAGACCCCCACTCTGGGGAAAAGACCCCCCTCCGCCCACGGGGCTGCCAGAGCTCTGCCCTCGGGGCTCTTCATCCTGTCTTTGGGAAGCTGAGACTTGAAGGTGAACTCAGGCCTCCTCCTCAGAGTCCTGCTGAGTGGGGTCTGGAGCTGCCCGAGGCAGGGGCCGGGGCTGGGGGCTTCAGGGTGCCTGGGCTGGCTCCCAGACCCAAGGGGCTAGAGGGATCGCCAAGTGATCGGACACCTGCTTGGTAATGGTGAGGCCAAACTCAAACCCCAGTACCACAAAAAGATGAAGACTTCAGGTCCGGCCACTCTGGAGGCCTATCTCAGACTCAGTTTCCCCAGAAGCAGAATGGATGTGGAAGTTGGAAGTGGTGGTGGGAGGGGCTGGCACTGCCCATGCCCTCGGCAGTGGGGAGGAAGAGGATCATGTGTTTCTCCAAGGACATGAACTCTCCGCCTGCAAGGGGGAGCCACAGCTTCAGCCTCCTTGGAGTGGCCTTGAACTTGGGGCTGGGGAGGTGGACATACCTGTCTGCCCCTGGGAACTCAGCCCAAAGCTTCAGGCCGCTGGGACCCCTGGGGTTTGTGCAACTCGGAGCCGGTGGGAGCGGCCGGGAGCTTGCCAGTGTAACCGAGGTCCCCCTCCTCTGGATGTGGGTGGATGGGGCGCCAGGGGGCTGGCCTGCAGCACAACCTGGACGGGGCCCTGGACAGGGCAGGTCCTCCCGGCCTCCCTGCCGCAGGCCCTGAGCCTGGCCATGACGACCAGCTGGGTGGGCACGTGCCTCGATCCCCCCCCATGGCTGCTGTTGCCTCCTGCAGATCAACACCTTCACGTCCTTCGTGTTCCCCATGGTGGTCATCTCCGTCCTCAACACTGTCATCGCCAACAAGCTGACCGTCATGGTGCGCCAGGCCGCCGAGCAGGGCCGAGTGTGTGCCGCAGGGGCCCAGCCCAGCACCTTCAGCATGAGCATGGAGCCCGGCAGGATCCAGGCCCTGAGGCACGGCGTCCGGGTCTTGAGTACGTAACCTGGGGTCAGAGGTCAGCAAGGGTGGCCAGTGCTGCTGGAGCAAGGCACTGGAGTGCCGGGGGCCCAGAGGCCCCGCTCCACTCCGCTCCCCCTCCCCACATCCCTCAGTCACCAGGTCACTCCGTGGGATGCTGGGCACCAGGGTCAGCAGAGGGGGTCAGCGGAGGGGTCAGCGGAGGGGTCAGCCCTGGCACAGGCAGCCGAGCACTGCTGAGCTCACACAGCGCGGTAGTGTTCAGAGGCAAATGCGAGGGAGGAGAAGGTGAAGCGGAGCCGCTGGACGGGCGGCTGGGGGCGGCTCAGAGTGGATGTCCACGCCTCAGGACCAGGAGCCGGTCTTGGCAACAGAGCCCCGGGCAGGAGGCATTTGTGCAAATCCCCAGCAGTCAGAGGTCAGAGGAAGTCCCTGGAAGTCCAGAGGCCTCTCCTGGCTCTGTGCAGTGACTTGGGGAGCGTGCCAAGACCACAGCCAGGGCTCCTCTTCCTGACGCTGCTGTGGTCCATGCTGCCTGGCCTCCCTCGGGTGCATCCCACACCCCTGGGCTCTGGGGCTCTCTACTTAATGGGACCCCTAAAACTTGGGGAATTTTTAAATTATGCTTTTAAAATACATAGCATAAGCCGGGTGCTGGTGGCTCACGCCTGTCATCCTAGCTACTCAGGAGGTTGAGAGCTGAGGATCACAATTCAAAGCCAGCCCAGGCAGGCAAGTCTGTGGGACTCTTATCTCCAATGAACCACCAACAAACCAGAAGTGGTACCATGGCTCACTTGAGCTGAAGAGCTCAGGGACAGTGCCCAGGCCAAGTTCAAGCCCCATGACCAACCCCCCCCCCAAAAGCATGAAATGGACCATCTCCAGATCTCTTCTGCTTCCCCAGCTAAAATTCTGTCCCTGCAAAACACCAGCTCCACAGCCCCCCACCCAGCCCCCTACCCAGCCCCCCACCCAGCCCCCACCCAGCCCCCCAAACAGCCCCCACCACAGCCCCCCACCCAGCCCCCACCCAGCCTCCCACCCAGCCCCTACCCAGCCCCCCACCCAGCCCCCACCACAGCCCCCCACTCAGCCCCCACCCAGCCCCCACCACAGCCCCCACCCAGCCCCCACCACAGCCCCCACCACAGCCCCCACCATAGCTCCCCACCCAGCCCCCTACCACAGCCCCCACCACAGCCCCCACCACAGCCCCCACCACAGCCCCCCACCACAGCCCCCCACCCAGCCCCCACCACAGCCCCCACCCAGCCCCCACCCAGCCCCCCACCACAGCCCCCCACCCAGCCCCCACCACAGCCCCCCACCCAGCCCCCACCACAGCCCCCCAAACAGCCCCCACCACAGCCCCCACCCAGCCCCCACCACAGCCCCCCACCACAGCCCCCACCACAGCCCCCCACCACAGCCCCCACCCAGCCCCCACCACAGCCCCCCACCACAGCCCCCACCACAGCCCCCCACCACAGCCCCCACCACAGCCCACCACCCAGCCCCCACCACAGCCCACCACCCAGCCCCCACCATAGCCCACCACCCAGCCCCCACCCAGCCCCCCACCACAGCCCCCACCACAGCCCACCACCCAGCCCCCACCATAGCCCACCACCCAGCCCCCACCACAGCCCACCACCCAGCCCCCACCCAGCCCCCCACCACAGCCCCCACCACAGCCCACCACCCAGCCCCCACCACAGCCCACCACCCAGCCCCCACCCAGCCCCCCACCACAGCCCCCACCACAGCCCCCCACCCAGCCCCCACCACAGCCCCCCACCCAGCCCCCAACCAGCCCCCACCCAGCCCCCACCCAGCCCCCACCCAGCCCCCACCACAGCCCCCCACCCAGCCCCCACCCAGCCCCCCACCCAGCCCCCACCACAGCCCCCCAAACAGCCCCCACCACAGCCCCCACCCAGCCCCCACCACAGCCCCCCACCACAGCCCCCACCACAGCCCCCCACCACAGCCCCCACCACAGCCCACCACCCAGCCCCCCACCACAGCCCACCACCCAGCCCCCACCCAGCCCCCCACCCAGCCCCCACCCAGCCCCCACCCAGCCCCCACCCAGCCCCCCACCCAGCCCCCACCCAGCCCCCACCACAGCCCCCACCACAGCCCCCACCCAGCCCCCCACCCAGCCCCCACCCAGCCCCCACCCAGCCCCCCACCACAGCCCCCCACCCAGCCCCCACCACAGCCCCCCACCCAGCCCCCCACCCAGCCCCCACCACAGCCCCCACCACAACCCCCCACCACAGCCCCCCACCACAGCCCCCTACCCAGCCCCCACCACAGCCCCCCACCCAGCCCCCCACCCAGCCCCCCACCACAGCCCCCACCACAGCCCCCCACCCAGCCCCCACCACAGCCCCCACCCAGCCCCCCACCCAGCCCCCACCCAGCCCCCACCACAGCCCCCCACCACAGCCCACCACCCAGCCCCCACCACAGCCCTCACCACAGCCCCCCACCACAGCCCCCACCACAGCCCCCACCCAGCCCCCACCACAGCCCCCACCCAGCCCCCCACCCAGCCCCCACCACAGCCCCCACCCAGCCCCCACCACAGCCCCCACCCAGCCCCCACCCAGCCCCCCACCACAGCCCCCACCCAGCCCCCACCACAGCCCCCACCCAGCCCCCCACCACAGCCCCCACCCAGCCCCCACCACAGCCCCCACCCAGCCCCCACCACAGCCCCCACCCAGCCCCCCACCACAGCCCCCACCCAGCCCCCACCCAGCCCCCACCCAGCCCCCACCCAGCCCCCACCACAGCCCCCACCCAGCCCCCACCACAGCCCCCCACCACAGCCCCCACCACAGCCCCCACCCAGCCCCCCACCACAGCCCCCACCCAGCCCCCACCCAGCCCCCACCCAGCCCTCACCCAGCCCCCACCCAGCCCCCACCACAGCCCCCACCCAGCCCCCCACCCAGCCCCCACCCACAGCCCCCACCCAGCCCCCCACCACAGCCCCCACCCAGCCCCCACCACAGCCCCCACCACAGCCCCCACCCAGCCCCCACCCAGCCCCCCCTGCTCAGCTCTTGTCCCTGTGAATCTGACTCTGGTAGGGACCCGAATAAATGGAAGCATGCAGGATTTGTCTTGTGTGTGTGTGTGTGTGTGTGTGTGTGTGTGTGTGAGAGAGAGAGAGAGAGAGAGGGAGCGGGAGCGCACTGATCCTGAGGCTTGAACTCGGCCTGGGCGCTGTCCTGAAGCGTGTGTGCTCCAGGCGAGCGCTCTACCGCGTGAGCCACACGCCACTTTGGTTTTCTGGTGGTTTATTGGAGATAAGAGTCTCACTGACTTTCCTGCCCGGGCTGGCTTTGAACCGTGACTCTCAGATTTCAGCCTCCTGAGTCGCTGGGATGACAGGCGTGGCTCACTGGCAGGCAACTTCACATCACTTTTTGAGTTTTTGTGTCTTTCACTAGTGTCAGCTAGCTGTATGGGTGGGCTCTGCCGGAGGTACCATGCTGAGATTCACGGCCCTCCTTTTCCCTCGCTCCCCCCCAAGCCAGCCCCAGCCAGCTCTGTTCCCCGCGCACTCAGCTTCGTGTAAAGCATTGTCACTGCGCTCACCCTCCTGCCCTCCCTCCACGTCCCTCTTCCCACGCCCCCCACGCCCGTGCCCTGTCCTAGACGGCGCCTGCTCTCCGTTCCTGTCGTCCGTTCTTCAGCGGGTGCTCATTGTTCTGTTTTCACGGTGACGCTGCACACGTTTTCACCATACTGACCCGTGTGGCCCTCGCTATCCGCCCCCAACAGCAGCTTTCGGGGCTTCGTTTTGTCATCTTCATTGACAGGGCTGTGCATTTCAGCGTTGCTCACCCTCTAGTGCTCCCTCCCCTCCCCCGCCACCCCTCAAGTGGTCTCTTATCACAAGCATTCTGTATGCACGCACGCGTGCGCGTGTGTACGTATACGCGCACGATCTTGCACATGCTTGCTTATCTTTTAGGTCTAGCGGCCACCTGTGAGAAGATGCATATGGCCTTTGTCCTCTGAACCTGAACTAGTTTTGTTCCCGTGGTTTCTAGTTCTGTCCACTTCTCTGGGAACAACATGGTGTCATTCCTCCACGGGGCTGAAGAGCGCTCCCCTGTGTACAGCGACGACCTTCGCTTCTTCACTGGCCAGTTGCAGGGCCATCTGGCCGGTTTCTAGAGCTTGGCGATCGTGAAGAGTCGGGCTGCTTCTCTACCTAGGCTCCGTTCCTTCAGTACCTGTTGGAGCCATCATGTGGTGCCCTGTTTTTAGCTTTCACGCTAGCTTACATTCCCACCTCCAGCTCATGAGACCCCTCCCTGTGCACTCCAGCACTTCCTGTCTGTGTTGATGGCCGTTCCGCTCAGTGAGAGGTGCCTCACAGCTGTCTTGGCTTCTATCTCCCTTGTGGCCAGGATGACGAGCACTTCTTGATGTAGTTCTTTGTGGATCTCTTCATTGGTACTTCAAGAATGGTCTGTTTCATTCACTCATCCACTTGCTAATTGGATTGTTGGTTCTCTGGGAGCTCAGTTTTTGAGCTCCCTGTATATTCTGGTTGTGAATCCCTTGTCAGCTGTGCTGTTGGCAAAGATTTTTCCCTCGTTCTGTAGGCTGTCTCTTCAATCTAGTGACTGTTTTCCTTGCTGCGCAGGAGCTTCTTGGTTTGATGCGATCCCATTTGTCAATCCTTGCTCTTATTTTCCGAGCCATTAGAGTTCCTGCCTGTGCAATACGTTCTAGTGTTTTCTCTGCTCTTTCCCACAGTGATTTTTAAGTTTCAGGTCTTACATTAAATCCTCAATCCACTTTGAATTGGTATTGACACAGGATGAGAGGCAAAGGTATGGGTTCATATCCTGTTTTCCCAGCACCATTTATTGAAACTGTCTTGTCAAAAATCCTTTGTCAACCTGGCACGGGTGGCTCACACCTGTCATCCCAGCTACTCAGGAGGCTGAGATCAGAGGATCGCGGTTTGAAGCCAGCCCGGGCAGAAAAGTCCGTGAGACTCTTACCTCCTATCAACCACTGGAAAACTGACTCAAAGTGGTAGAGCCCCAGCCTTGAGCAAAAGAGCTCAGGGTCAGCGCCCAGGCCCTGAGTTCAAGCCCCATGACCAATAAAAACAAAGCAGAAATCCTTTGTCAAACATCAGATGGCTGTCAGCAGTGTCTTGATAATCACCATATCATGGCTGGCAAGATTTCTCCCCCTTTCTGTGGGCTGCTCTTCCACTCCGATGATGGCTCCAGAAGTTTCTTTTGTTTTCATGTTGTCCCATTTGTTTACTTTTTCCTCTTGTGATCCGTGCTTTGCAGCCACGCTCACGACATCACTACCCACACGGCGTTTGGAAGTCCTTGCATTGTTGCTGCTGTGTGGGGCCTCTCTGAGGACCTGAGTTTTAGGACAGATGTTTTTCTTTCTGCAGCAAACATCACTGCCAACAAATGGATATCGACAGGGTCGCACTGGACGTATGGACAGCTCTATCCATTCACTTACGGATAAGTTTGAGGACAGCTTTGTCCATGCATTTAATGCAATAATATCTCTCTCTTTTTTTTTTTTTTTTTTGTCGGTTATGGGCTTGAACTCTGGGCCTGGGTACTGTCCCTCAGCTCTTCAGCTCAAGGCTAACGCTCTACCACTAGAGCCACAGAGCCACTTCTGGTTTTCTGGTGGTTTATTGGAGATAAGAGTTTCATGGCTTTTCCTGCCTGGGCTGGCTTTGAACCGCGCTCCTCAGATCTCAGCCTCCTGAGTAACTAGGATTACAGGTGTGAGCCACCAGCACCTGGCTTGCAATAATATCTTAATAGCATTTCTTCCCATCTACAAAGTCAAGGTGTCCCCATGAGACCATCTCTCTCTCTTTCTCTCCTTCCCTCTCTCTCTCCCTCTCTCCCTCTCTCTCTCTCTCTCTCAGGGGCCGTGGTCATTGCCTTTGTGGTCTGCTGGCTGCCCTACCACGTGCGGCGCCTCATGTTCTGTTACGTCTCCGATGAGCAGTGGACCCCGTGAGTACTGGGACGCTGGGGACCCCGTGCAGGCAGGGGTGAGGGGTGCTGAGCCCCTGGCCTGGGTGAGGCCGCTGGACAGAGAAGACGGCGGAGGGACCGGCAGGTCCAACCTTTGCAGGAACAGGTCTGGCCGGCCAGGAAGCAGAGCTGGGCTTGTCACCAGACGCCCCGTGGAGAAGCACCCCAGGCAGCCACTGGGACCCCAGCACCCTGCAGTCCCCCAGGCCCCATGGCCGAGCTCTGAGCACCTCTCTCCCTCTCCCTCAGCTTCCTCTACGACTTCTACCATTACTTCTACATGCTGACCAACGCGCTTTTCTACGTCAGCTCCACCATCAACCCCATCCTATACAACCTCGTCTCCGCCAACTTCCGCCAGGTCTTCTTGTCCACACTGACCTGCCTCTGCCCCGTGTGGCGACGCAGGAGGAAGAGGCCGGCGCTCTCCAGGAAGCCCAACAGCGTGTCCAGCAACCACGCTTTCTCCAGCAGCGCCACCCGGGAGACGCTGTACTAGGCCAGGCAGCCGCCCCATGCCAGCCACATGTGATGGGGCACTGGTCCTTGGCCGTGCAAACCAGGCCTGCGGCCGCTCACCCATTCCTTTTCCATCTCCCTCCTCCCCATCTCCTCCCCTCCCTCCTCCCTCACCACCCCCACTTTAAAGCCAGAGCAGAGATGGCTCCTTTCACTGATCAAAAGCTAATTGCGAGAAGGCCGTTTCCTTTGTTCGCAGACTAATGGATTTTAGAGAAAGGGAAGGAGGGTGACCTGGGGCTGGGCCCATGGGCAGCTGATGGGCTCACAGACCCCAGGCAGGGCCACCAGTGTCTAAAGAGCAGGCCCTGGGCCTGGGCCAGGCTCCCTCCCTTCCCCCCCCCCCCCCCCCGGTCCAGCCCCAGGACCAGTGGGCTTCGCAGCTCTGGGCCTCACAGCCAGACCCTCCTGACAGTGCCTTCACTCCTGGAGCCCGAGGCTGAGGGTGAGGACATCCATCTCTCTACCTTCCCCTGGGCAGTCAGGGTCCACGGAGGGGACCCAGGCTTCCACGTTCCCACAAAGTCAAAGGAGTCAGGGCTGGCACGGCCCAGGGAGGAGAGCCCTGTCCCTCTCCGGCCTGTCCTCACCTGGCCACGCTGGGGAGGACCAGCAGGGATGCTGTCAGTTGGCGTTTGATCCCAGCCTCTCAGATGAGTACAGAGATGGCAGACCTGTGGCGTCTGGCCTTTCCCTCCCAGCTGCGGCCCGTGGGGCACCGCTGGGTCTTTCACAGCTGTGTGGGCTGAGGTTTGAGGGCCTCGAGGGTGAGGATCTTGAAAATGGATGTGGGCTAGGCAAGGACCTACGTGCCAGGACCCACGTTCCAGGAAGAGAAGGGGCCAAGCACCCTCCCCCCACACCCCACTCCCACCCCATGGGCCAGCAGCCCTCAGCTGAGATGAATACTCCTTGGTCACCAGCCACCAAGCAGTGGCCTGCCCCAGACACCCAGCTAGACACCCAGAAGAGCAGGCACACCTGGCCCCCCAGAGCCAGCCCCACGCAGGACAGAAGAACAGGCACACTTGGTTCTCCACTCAGGACAAGATGGCCAGGTCCCTGCCAAGAAGGCTGCCCGGCTCGGGGAGACGGGACCTGGACCGAGCAGCAGGAGCAGCAGGACCAGGAGGCAGAGCTTGGCTTTTTGCCAAGTCCATTCACTGCCCACATTCCCAGGAGCGGACAGCCAGTCTGCAGGGCCGATGTCCTCGGGACACAGGGCCTCTGCGCAGGGCCCGCACTGCCCTGAACTATGGAAGGACTCAGTGTTCCTGGCAGCTAGACCTGCCACTCGATGAGCCGGCATGCTAGTGAACCCCACGAAACCCCTGCCAGCTAACCTGGTTTTCCTGGTCACCATGGGCGGGGTCTGGACATACCAGGCCCATTCACTGACCCCAGCCTGAAGGGAGCCTTCTCCACCCGGAGCTCCCCACGGGGGTCAGCTCGGGACAGGGGAGCCCTGTCCAGTCCTATGGGGCCTGAACTAGTGAGGTGCCACTCTCAGCAGGCACAAGCTGCGAACAGGCCCATCGATGGATGAGGTCTTGGACTTGGGCAGCACAGCCATCGGCTGTGAGGTTCTCAGAGTTTGAGGCGTACCACAATTTCTCGAGCCTCGGTTTCCCCTCCGAAGACAACATGGTGGCCTGGGGATGTGGCTCAGGTGGTGGAGTGCAGCGGCCTCGGAGTTCACCCCCAGCTCCCCTACCACAAAAAAGACCAGACGACAAAACAGCCGCTTTATTAGACCCAGCATGGCTGCCCCACCGTCTGGTCTGAGGCCTCAGCCCGCAGCGGCAGAGCAGACCCTCAGACAGGCCAGGGCCGCTGGCACCAGGAGCCCAAGCCAAGCTGCGCCCAAGGCCTGCGGCTCGGCCATCCTCACGCTCATGTGCACGTGTTTGATGTCCACGGAGGTGCTCTTCCTCTCTTCCTCCAGGGTGAGGACTCACTCGTGGCACTGACGTGGTATCCCCTTGGCCCTTGTCACCGTGGAGCCGAGTCTGCAGCTGCCACAAGCACATCCAGCTGCCGAGTCTAGAGCACCAGGAGCCCGGTGGCGACAGGAAAACCCAGAACCCCATTGTGTGGCCCCCGTCTCCCTCCAAATACTCACCGGAATAGAACAGCCCCTCCCCCTCCCCTCTCAATAAAGGAGATTGCAAACCTCAACGTGGACCCTTCGGTCCAGGGCCATGTGCGTCCATCCACGTGCCACGCACGCGCGCTGGGCATTCATCTTGAACCAAGGAGCCCTTCTACGCTGGCCAAGGGTTGAGAATGAGTGCAACCACGATGGAAAGCGAGGTGGAGGGTCCTCAAAAGCCCTAGAGATAGAACTACCCTCCCACCCAGGGGTTCCGCTCCTGAGCAGAGTGGGGACAACAGCCAGCCCTGACCGCCAGCACCACCCCGCCCGAACCAGAACTGGAGCCCTGAGCCCCCCACCTCACAGCTCTTCTGAGCTCCACCCTTGTTCCAAGACCTGGGCAGGGGGAGCCGGCTGGCGCATCCGTCACCATCGCTAGGCAACAGGGTATGAGAGAATCGTACATACAAGTGTGTACGTTCTAAAAATGCATTAAAGGAAGGAGCAGCCAGAGCTGTGTAATCCAGGCTCCCCCTCCTCCCCTCCTCCCCTCCCCCCTCCCCCATGTGGTCCAGGCTCCCCTCTCCTCCTCCCTAACAGCTCCCTGCAATTATGATTTGAATTTCAGTTTTTATCAGAACTCCATGGAAACCATGTCCAGGCTGAATTTATGAAAGGAATGACGCCAACAGAGAGAGGCTAGGGTGAGGGAAGGCTGGAGATGCGTCAAAGAGGAAGAGAGGCAGACAGACAGACAAAGGCTGTCCAGCGCCGGCCTCACTGCGAGGGGCATGCCCAGCCGTGCACCCACACATACCATTCACACGCACACTTCAGCAATGCACCGCACATACCATTCACATGCATACTTCCACACCCGCACATACCCATTCACACGCACACTTCCACACCTGCACATACCCATTCACACACACTTCCACACCCGCACGTACCCATTCACACGCACACTTCCACACCCGCACGTACCCATTCACACACACACTTCCACACCCGCACGCACCCATTCACACGCACACTTCCACACCCGCACGTACCCATTCACACGCACACTTCCACACCCGCACGTACCCATTCACACGCACACTTCCACACCCGCACGTACCCATTCACACGCACACTTCCACACCCACACGTACCCATTCGCACGCACACTTCCACACCCGCACGTACCCATTCGCACGCACACTTCCACACCCGCACGTACCCGCACGTACCCATTCGCACGCACACTTCCACACCCACACGTACCCATTCGCACGCACACTTCCACACCCGCACGTACCCATTCGCACGCACACTTCCACACCCGCACGTACCCATTCGCACGCACACTTCCACACCCGCACGTACCCATTCGCACGCACACTTCCACACCCGCACGTACCCATTCGCACGCACACTTCCACACCCGCACGTACCCATTCGCACGCACACTTCCACACCCGCACGTACCCATTCGCACGCACACTTCCACACCCGCACGTACCCATTCGCACGCACACTTCCACACCCGCACGTACCCATTCGCACGCACACTTCCACACCCGCACGTACCCATTCGCACGCACACTTCCACACCCGCACGTACCCATTCGCACGCACACTTCCACACCCGCATGTACCCATTCACACGCACACTTCCACACCACGTACCCATTCACACGCACACTTCCACACCACGTACCCATTCACACGCACACTTCCACACCCGCACGTACCCATTCACACGCACACTTCCACACCCGCATGTACCCATTCACACGCACACTTCCACACCTGCACGTACCCATTCACACGCACACTTCCACACCAGGTACCCATTCACACGCACACTTCCACACCACGTACCCATTCACACGCACACTTCCACACCCGCACGTACCCATTCACACGCACACTTCCACACCCGCACGTACCCATTCACACGCACACTTCCACACCCGCACGTACCCATTCACACGCACACTTCCACACCACGTACCCATTCACACGCACACTTCCACACCACGTACCCATTCACACGCACACTTCCACACCCGCACGTACCCATTCACACGCACACTTCCACACCACGTACCCATTCACACGCACGCTTCCACACCCGCACGTACCCATTCACACGCACACTTCCACACCACGTACCCATTCACACGCACACTTCCACACCACGTACCCATTCACACGCACACTTCCACACCACGTACCCATTCACACGCACACTTCCACACCACGTACCCATTCACACGCACGCTTCTGCATTTGCATATACATGCAGGCACCTGCACACGTACGTGCTCCACACGTACACACAGACACGGCCTGTGGAATGGGAGCGCACACACGGTTCATGCTGGCACGCGCGCACACCAGCAGCGCGTGCACTCGTAAGGAGCGCAGGCACACAGTCCTGCAGGCATGAGAACACGCACTGACACCTCACCACGCACACGCGTGCAGACCACGCCTCGCCCTCCCCCAGGGGCCTCCTGCCTCACCATTAGGGCCTCGTCCTCGTCTGGGACTCGTCTGTTCTCATCCTGTGATCAGGAACCTCTCGTGCTGTGAAGCAGAACCACTGGGAGCCAGGAAGGCTCTGGTCAGTCCCCAAAGCAACTGTTTCCCTGGAGCCTGGGGCAGGCCCAGACTGCTGTCCCCACCTCAAGACCAGCCCCTGTCTGCTGAGGGCGGGCAGCGGCGGGTCCTGGCTGAGGAGGGCAGGAAGCCCCAAAGGGCCACACAGGCTCCAGGGCCACCCTGAGCTTCACCCGCTGACCCACAGGAGCCGACGAGGACCCAGCTCCCCCCTTCCTGAGGCCAGTCACCAGCGCTCATGCTGCTGGCCAGCTGTCCCTCCTTGCATAGCCCCTGTCCTCTGTCTCTGCCCCTTCCAGACCCCCACCCCACTCTGCTTCCCAGAGGCACTTCATCAGCGAGTGAGGGGCTAACACTCAAGCCTGGTTCCGGGTCAGTGGCCTGGCAAACAAGACCAAGACTCCCCATGCCATCGCAGGCCAGGCAGCCAAAGGGACCTGGAAGCTGGGCCAGGCCCCAGGGCCCAGCCTTGGTTCTGGTGTGGAGACTGGAGGGTGAGAAGGAAGAGGGGGGGAGGGAGAGAAGGAGGGAAAGGAGGGGAAGGGAAGGAGAGGGGAAAGTGCCAGGAAGAAGAGGCGCAGCAGAGGCCTCCTGGGGAATGGGTCTGTGTCCAGGCTAGGGGCGGGGAGGGAGGGGGCGGGAATGGTCCTGGCAAAGGCAAAGCTGCCGTCAGCCAGGGCTCCCTGCCTCCACCGGCCAGTGGAGGATGGGTGGAAAGGCCCCCCCTCCCTGCTGGAGGGGCTCTTCCTCCTCTTGTGAACATGGTACAGTTGGGGAAACTGAGGCCTAGAAAGGAGGAGTGACTGCTCTAGGGTCCCGGAGATGCCTGTGCGGGGCTGGAACTAAACCCAGGCCCTGCCCTCCGCCCGGGCGGCGGCCGGCTTGTGCGTGTGCCGGGTGCAGGCAGGCAGAGGCTCCCGGTCACTGCACAGCACAGTTCTGAGGCCCTCGAGTTCCCACCTAGAGACTGCAGGACCCTGCTTCCCACACCTGCCTTCCAAGGGTGGGGTCCTGGGAGCCGTTCCTGCCCTGGGCCTCCCACCAGCCCACAGCTGCCGTCCCACAGAGTCCTGCAGGCCAGGGCCGAGGTCCACCCCCCCCCACACACGCATGCACACACGCACGCACACACGCACACACACGCGCACACGGCCCCTGGGTGAAGTGCTGCTCTCCTCAAAACCACGCAGCTGGTGGTCAGGGCTCTGTGCCCACAGGAAAGCCCTCCAATGCCACCCTCTCAGGAGACGATGCCTCGGGGCCAAAAGCAAAGAAAAAGGTTTCTGTGCTCAGCTCGGGGGTGGAATCAGGGTGTCCCTCAGCACCCGCCCTCTGCTCTGAGCTCCAGAGCTGCCCTGGAGTTGCGCTTGGAGAGGAGGAGCAGGCCGGCCCTCACACATCTCAGACGCCGGTGGGGGGGGAGGGGAGGGGGGAGAGCAGCGTGAGGGCAAGACAGAGCAGTGCCCTGCGCCATAGGAGGCTGACAGGGAGGGAGGGACGGCAACAGCTCCCAGATCCCCAGGAAACCAGCCCTGCCACCCATTGCTAGGACTTGTGTCCTCTTCCAACAGACAGCGGCAGCAGGCCGGTGCCCAGCCCGGCGCCCTTCGTCCCTGCGCCCAGGAACCCCATGCCAGGTCAAGGTTTGTGCTGTCCAGGTGAAGGCACCCGCCCCAGGCTCTGCCCCAGGGGCTGCACGCCCACTCTTGCAGCCCCAGCCACCCCAGGCCAGGCCACACTCGCCCTGAGACAAGGCTGGGCAAGGCGGGTGCCTCCTGGGCTCCTTCCCGCTGCTTGTCACCCATCGCCGGCCTCCCAGTCTCCGGCCGCCCTCTCTGATCTCCTCAGCTCCAAGGGACCCCGTGAGCCAGGTAGCCCTTCATTATGGGGCTATAATAAATGATAGCCCAGTGATTGTGATGAAGCAGTCCCCATGCACTTTGGGGACAGGCCTAGGGCTGAGCAGGCTCTCAGCCACGCTGACAGGTCAGTCTCCCTCTCTCCTGGGCTGCAAGGTGGCGTATGGGGCTGAAGAGCATTATTATCAGGTCTGTTATCTCTCCGTCCTTTTGACAAAAGGTTTGGAGATCAGATGAAATGAGAGGAGCACTGAGTGCTGGGCATGGGCACTGTGGCCCAACAGAACCCCACCAAAGACAGCAGAGCCGGCAGCCGGCAGAGGCCCGCAGCGAGGCCCAGGACAGGCGTGGTGCAGACCCGACCCGCACGGCGGCCCTGTGGTCACACTGTGCGACCACGCTGACAAGATGCAGTCCAGCCTGGCCTCTGCGAACGCGGCGTGGCTTCCCACCGAGCCCGGGCTCCTGGGCTGCAAACCCAAGCCAGAGAGAAGTGTCTTTGAGGCAGGCATGGCCTGATACCTGTAATCCCGCCCTCCAGACTCCGAGGGGGATTGGGAGCTCAGGCCTGGGCGCTGTCCCTCAGCTCTTCAGCTCAAGGTGAGCGCTCTACCACTTGAGCCACAGCGCCACTTCCGGTTTTCTGGTGGTTTATTGTGATAAGACTCTCACAGACTTTCCTGCCTGGGCTGGCTTTGAACCACGATCCTCAGATCTCAGCCTCCTGAGTAGCTAGGATGACAGGCGTGAGCCATGGACTCGGCGGGCCTGGCTATTTTTATTTTTGGTATGTTTCATCTTGTCTAAGATAAGGACCTTGCTGTGTTACCCAGGCAGGTCTCAAACTCTTAGCTCAAGCGGTCCTCCCGCCTCAGCCTGTAGTCCTGAGGCTACAGGCATGCCCAACCATGTCTGGCTCTTTAGTTAACCTCACTGTGACTGTCGGATCCATGGCCTACAGATGAAGGTGGTGCTCTTCAGCTCTGCCTTGGGCTGCCTGTGGGTGGAGGCCACCTGGCAGCTGCCCCTGTCCAGTGTCACAGCTCTCCCCTGTCCCCTCGGGGTGAGCTGCTGAAACCCATCACCAGCCCGAGACCACTACTGGCGCCGGAACCTTCCTTCCACGTGAGGGCCGCAGACCAGGGACCTGACACACGTTCACACCTGGAGAAAGAGATACTCATTTTCAATGACATATTTAATTTAGGCAGATTACTGTAACTTCGATGTGGACTCATATCAAAAAGCACTGCATTTCCTTCTGCTAAATCTTTGAAATCTGGCCATCTTCTACGCTCAGTGCCTCTCGATTTAGACATTAAATTTGCATTGGAAACACTTATCTGTATTTAGATCTTGTAAACTGCACAATTCAGAAAATAAGTTCACGTATGTTGTTCCAAACGCAGTAATTACTGAAGTTTCCTTGTCACTACGTCGAGTATCAAGTTTTGTTATGGTTGTGTTTTTTGAAGTTTAAATTCAAATAAAAGAAAAGTTGTTCCTTCCTTGCCCAATCCGTACTCCAGGTGCACAGCAGCCACACAGGGCTGGTAGACGGGGGGAAAACGGGGAGTCAAGTTCCTGGGGCACAGGTGCACTCTCTCTCCTTCTGCAGCATCTCTGATGTCAGACACCCAGGGCCTGCTGCTCCTTGCCAGATCTCACCTGGAGTCCCTGCAGGTGCTGGGGGGGGGGAGGGGCACTGTCACACACCTGGAGTCCCTGCAGGTGCTGAGGGGGGAGGGGCACTGTCACACACCTGGAGTCCTTGCAGGTGCTGGGGGGGGAGTCCCTGCAGGTGCTGTGGGGGGGGAGTCCCTGCAGGTGATCTGGGGGAGGAGTCCCTGCAGGTGATCTGGGGGAGGAGTCCCTGCATTGCTGTGGGGGAGGAGTCCCTGCATTGCTGTGGGGGAGGAGTCCCTGCATTGCTGTGGGGGAGGAGTCCCTGCATTGCTGTGGGAGGGGGGAGTCCCTGCAGGTGCTGCGGGGGGGGAGTCCCTGCATTGCTGTGGGAGGGGGGAGTCCCTGCATTGCTGTGGGAGGGGGGAGTCCCTGCAGGTGCTGTGGGGGGGGAGTCCCTGCATTGCTGTGGGAGGGGGGAGTCCCTGCAGGTGCTGTGGGGGGGAGTCCCTGCATTGCTGTGGGAGGGGGGAGTCCCTGCAGGTGCTGGGGGGGAGTCCCTGCATTGCTGAGGGGGGGAGAGGGGCATCACACACCGGCACTGATACCTTCCAGAGCACACAGCAGTGATGCTGTGCGTTGGGAGAGGCTGAGGCTGAGGAATTCTCTCCCGCACTCGGGACCACAGAGGCCAGACAGGTGAGGGGCTGCTGAAGCTCTGGGCTCTAGCAGCTGGCAGGACATGAGCCCAGGAGCCTCTCCCGCGGCAGGCGTGGGGACAGTGTCCGGGACGCATGGCGCCAGGAGGCGGGCAGCCAGCACACTCCACCCGAGAGGGCCAAGGCAGAGCAAGCAGGCCACCAGGAGAGCAGGAGCTGCCGGACCAGGAGCCACTCTGGAAGAATTGGACCCTGCAGGCCGCCCTGGGGGCAGAGAGCCAGCAAAGGAGCCTTCCAGAGAGGCCCGGAGCTGCCCACCGTCCAGCCAGGCCCGCTGGCCCGCCGTCAGGGCTGTGGAGGCAGAGGGCCCTCGGGACTCCGCTGTGCCCAGGGCCGGGACGCGAGGGGTGACAGGTTTGTTGGGAACAGCTCTCCAGGAGAAAGTGACAGGACGTGGGGTGAAGGAGGAGCAGCCAGGTGAGTCCAGGAAGCTCCCCGCCATGACACCCACGGCCCCACCGTGTGACCGCTCGAGGCTGCCAGGGGGACAGTGCCACCGAGGCTGAGCAGCCCTCAGCAGCCCAGGAGTCAGGCGGGCGGTGGGGGGAAACGTGGGAGCTGCCTGCCGTGGCAGCCTCCCGTGGCAGCCCCTGGCAGCCCCCGTGGCAGCCTCCCGTGGCAGCCTCCCGTGGCAGCCCCTGGCAGCCTCCCGTGGCAGCCTCCCGTGGCAGCCTCCCGTGGCAGCCTCCCGTGGCAGCCCCTGGCAGCCTCCCGTGGCAGCCCCCGTGGCAGCCCCCCGTGGCAGCCTCCTGTGGCAGCGTCCCATGGCAGCCTCCCGTGGCAGCTTCCCATGGCAGCCCCCGTGGCAGCCCCCGTGGCAGCCTCCCGTGGCAGCCTCCGTGGCAGCCTCCCGTGGCAGCCCCTGGTAGCCCCCGTGGCATCCTCCTGTGGCAGCCCCTGGCAGCCTCCCGTGGCAGCCTCCTGTGGCAGCCCCCCATGGCAGCCCCCGTGGCAGCCCCCGTGGCAGCCTCCCGTGGCAGCCTCCGGGGCAGCCTCCCGTGGCAGCCCCTGGCAGCCCCCGTGGCAGCCTCCTGTGGCAGCCCCTGGCAGCCTCCCGTGGCAGCCCCCCGTGGCAGCCCCCCGTGGCAGCCTCCGTGGCAGCGTCCCATGGCAGCCTCCCGTGGCAGCTTCCCATGGCAGCCCCCGTGGCAGCCCCCTTGGCAGCCTCCCGTGGCAGCCTCCGTGGCAGCCTCCCGTGGCAGCTTCCCATGGCAGCCCCCGTGGCAGCCCCCGTGGCAGCCTCCCGTGGCAGCCTCCCGTGGCAGCCTCCGTGGCAGTGTCCCATGGCAGCCTCCCGTGGCAGCTTCCCATGGCAGCCCCCGTGGCAGCCCCCGTGGCAGCCTCCCGTGGCAGCCTCCGTGGCAGCCTCCCGTGGCAGCTTCCCATGGCAGCCCCTGTGGCAGCCCCCGTGGCAGCCTCCCGTGGCAGCCTCCCGTGGCAGCCTCCTGTGGCAGCATCCCATGGCAGCCTCCCGTGGCAGCTTCCCATGGCAGCCCCCGTGGCAGCCCCCGTGGCAGCCTCCCGTGGCAGCCTCCGTGGCAGCCTCCCGTGGCAGCCCCTGGCAGCCCCCGTGGCAGCCTCCTGTGGCAGCCCCTGGCAGCCTCCCGTGGCAGCCTCCTGTGGCAGCCCCCCGTGGCAGCCCCCGTGGCAGCCTCCCGTGGCAGCCTCCCGTGGCAGCCTCCCGTGGCAGCCTCCTGTGGCAGCCTCCCGTGGCAGCCCCTGGCAGCCCCCGTGGCAGCCTCCCGTGGCAGCCCCCGTGGCAGCCCCCCATGGCAGCCCCCCATGGCAGCCCCCGTGGCAGCCCCCCATGGCAGCCCCTGTGGCAGCCCCGTGGCAGCCCCCGTGGCAGCCTCCCGTGGCAGCCTCCTGGGGCTTGGCATCCAGCAGCACTGACCTTTGGGGGCTGGGGGGCGGGAGGGGAGGGACAGGAGGGTAAGGTGAGGCCGAGGCTGAGGTGCTGTCGCCTCCTCAGGCTCGGGTCCCCTCTACAGAGCAGCACCCCGGCCGCCTCACCCCTCGGGGTGCTGGGAAGGCTGTGGGAATGGCAGAATGGAGTGGAGGAGCGTGAGCCAGAGCAGGATCCGTGTCCCTGGCCGAGGCTGTACACCCTTCAAGGAGAAGATGCTGGGGACTCCAGCACTGACCCGCCCCCCTGCACAGCAGGGCCTGGAGCCCAGGACAGGGTCCCCTGAGCCCCACAGAGATGGGACCACCCGAAACCACCTGCAAACCACGGCCAGAACAGACAGGGAAAGCGCTCTCAGACTCCACGCCACACGGTGCCCGACAGACCGGTACTGAAGTGCCACAGGCCTGCTCTGCTCATCCCAAGCACCTGTAGACTGCGCAGGTCAGAGCGGCTCCCGCCTCACTTGCCAGCCAGAGCTCTCCTCCCTCCATCCTTCTAGAAGAGTGATGGTACCCAACATCTCAGCAAGGGCACCGCTGGAGCTCCAAGGAGCAAATGAGGACAGCCCTAGAACTGCACCCCAAAGCACCCACCCAGAGGAGGTGAGCCTCCCTGCATACTGTCACATGTGGCTGCCAGGGAGGCCGGGAGGGGCAGGGAGGAGGAGGCCGGGAGGAGGAGGCTGGGAGGAGGAGGCTGGAAGGAGGAGGCCAGGAGGAGGCTGGAAGGAGGAGGCTGGAGGAGCAATGAGGAGAAGGAGCCAAGGAGGAGGCCAGGAAGAGGAGACTTAGAGGAGGAGGCTTCAGGGAAATGGGGACCCAGACCAGCTCAGCCACACTCAGGTCTGCTGCCCGAGCGTAGAGCAGAGGGCCGGTCTTTGGGGGTGGGCGATGGGGGCACCAGACGCAATGCCCTCAGCCACACTGAGGGGCAGAGAGGGCAGGGCAGGGCCACAAGAGGGGAACAGCTTCAGAATCACCCCTGGTCCCAGCCCAGCCCTGCGCCCAAGGGTTTGAGGCAGAGCCCTAGGCCTTCCCTTCCCCTTCCCTGTCCCAGCCCAGGTGAACCAAGGGAGAGGTCAGGAAAGGGCGGTTCTTATCTCTAGGTCTTGAGGTATGCAGCCAAGGGACTGACGCCAGGAGCCACAGCTCCTGGCAGCCACATTGTGCCCACACTAAGCCCAGGCTTCAAGCTTGAGGCTGGGACCCTGACACCCGCTGAAGCTGTCGGCGTGGCAGCCGGCAGCACTGGCTCTGTTGTCCACGTCGGCCATTTCTCTTGAATCCAAATTGCCGTTAATCACGGCCTCCTCTGTGCGACAGTTCGGCTCCACCACACAGCCGGCTCATCCGTCTGCGTTACAGCTCAGTTTCCAGCAGAACAGACACCCACCTCTGCCCCCAGCCAGTGCAGAGCCAATAGCCCACCTCTGGCCCAAGGCCCAGACTCCAGGCGGATAGTTTGGACCACAGTCTAACTGGCAGTGTGATCCAAAAGACCCCGGCCTGATTGGAGACACGGACAGGGCCTGACCAGACACACGGACAGGGCCTGACCGGACACACAGACAGGGCCTGCCAGGACTGACTCTGGCGCACCGACAGATCCCAGGCTTGATTACAGTCCTCAGGGGCTTCTGCACCGTTTTCATAGTCTGCTCTGCCAGGCACGTCTGTTTACCACTCAGCGCCCCTCGACATGTCCAGACCAAGGGGCAAAGGCTGCAGGCGCCCGGGTACGGCGGCGGGCACGGGGTACAGGGAGCCTGCGCCTGGGTACGGCGGCGGGCACGGGGTACAGGGAGCCTGCGTCCGGTGCATGTTGGGAGGCAGTCCGTGGACCCGCATTTCACCGTGGCTCTGGGCCTGTGGGGACTGGACTGGAGCACTTGGCTTCCCGGCAGCCTGAGGAGTCGCTCCCTGCCCATGGGTTAAGGAGGGGAGGCCCCATCCCAGGGGCATTCTGCCCCACGGCCCTGCATAGTAGTGCAGGGAGAAGAGTCAGCCTGAGATGTGCATGTGGCAGAGGCTCCAAATCTAGCTTCCACCCCAGAAACCCCTGACCTTGGCAGGGCAGCCCCTACCACCTCTGACCCCGCATCACAGCGCTAGCCCGACCCCGCATCACAGCGTTAACCTCTGACCCCGCATCACAGTGTTAACCCCTGACCCCGCATCACAGTGTTAACCTCTGACCCCGCATCACAGTGTTAACCTCTAACCCCGCATCACAGTGTTAACCCCTGACCCCGCATCACAGTGTTAACCCCTGACCCCGCATCACAGTGTTAACCCCTGACCCCGCATCACAGTGTTAACCTCTGACCCTGCATCACAGCGTTAACCTCTGACCCCGCATCACAGTGTTAACCCCTGACCCCGCATCACAGTGTTAACCTCTGACCCCGCATCACAGCGCTAGCCCCTGACCCCGCATCACAGTGTTAACCTCTGACCCCTGCTTCACAGCGTTAACCTCTGACCCCGCATCACAACGTTAACCTCTGACCCCGCATCACAGCGTTAACCTCTGACCCCGCATCACAGTGTTAACCTCTGACCCCGCATCACAGTGTTAACCTCTGACCCCGCATCACAGTGTTAACCTCTGACCCCGCATCACAGTGTTAACCTCTGACCCCTGCTTCACAGCATTAGCTCCTGACCCTGGGCAGGGCAGCATGGTCCCCGGCCCCCTCTGACCTCTGCTGACCCCCAGGCAGGGCAGCACGGTCCCCGGCCCCCTCTGGCCTCCACTAGCCCCTGACCCCGGGCAGGGCAGCACGGTCCTGGCCTCCTCTGGCCTCCGCTGACCCTGGGCAGGGCAGCACAGTTCTGGCCTCCTCTGGCCTCCGCTGACCCCGGGCAGGGCAGCACAGTCCTGGCCTCCTCTGGCCTCCGCTGACCCCGGGCAGGGCAGCATGGTCCCGGCCTCCTCTGGCCTCCGCTGACCCCGGGCAGGGCAGCACGGTCCCGGCCCCCTCTGGCCTCCGCTGACCCCGGGCAGGGCAGCACGGTCCCGGCCCCCTCTGGCCTCCGCTGACCCCGGGCAGGGCAGCACGGTCCCCGGCCCCCTCTGGCCTCCGCTGACCCCGGGCAGGGCAGCACGGTCCCGGCCCCCTCTGGCCTCCGCTGACCCCGGGCAGGGCAGCACGGTCCCCGGCCCCCTCTGGCCTCCGCTGACCCCAGGCAGGGCAGCACGGTCCTGGCCTCCTCTGGCCTCCGCTGACCCCGGGCAGGGCAGCATGGTCCCCGGCCCCCTCTGGCCTCCGCTGACCCCGGGCAGGGCAGCACGGTCCTGGCCTCCTCTGGCCTCCGCTGACCCCGGGCAGGGCAGCACGGTCCTGGCCTCCTCTGGCCTCCGCTGACCCTGGGCAGGGCAGCATGGTCCCCGGCCCCCTCTGGCCTCCGCTAGCCCCTGACCCCGGGCAGGGCAGCACGGTCCCCGGCCCCCTCTGGCCTCCGCTGACCCCGGGCAGGGCAGCACGGTCCCCGGCCCCCTCTGGCCTCCGCTGACCCCGGGCAGGGCAGCACGGTCCCCGGCCCCCTCTGGCCTCCGCTGACCCCGGGCAGGGCAGCACGGTCCCCGGCCCCCTCTGGCCTCCGCTGACCCCGGGCAGGGCAGCACGGTCCCCGGCCCCCTCTGGCCTCCGCTGACCCCGGGCAGGGCAGCACGGTCCCCGGCCCCCTCTGGCCTCCGCTGACCCCGGGCAGGGCAGCACGGTCCCCGGCCCCCTCTGGCCTCCGCTGACCCCGGGCAGGGCAGCACGGTCCCCGGCCCCCTCTGGCCTCCGCTGACCCCGGGCAGGGCAGCACGGTCCCCGGCCCCCTCTGGCCTCCTCTGGCCTCCGCTGACCCCGGGCAGGGCAGCATGGTCCCCGGCCCCCTCTGGCCTCCGCTGACCCCGGGCAGGGCAGCACGGTCCCCGGCCCCCTCTGGCCTCCGCTGACCCCGGGCAGGGCAGCACAGTCCCCGGCCCCCTCTGGCCTCCGCTGACCCCGGGCAGGGCAGCACAGTCCCGGCCCCCTCTGGCCTCCGCTGACCCCGGGCAGGGCAGCACGGTCCCCGGCCCCCTCTGGCCTCCACTGACCCCGGGCAGGGCAGCACAGTCCTGGCCCCCTCTGGCCTCCTCTGGCCTCCGCTGACCCCAGGCAGGGCAGCACGGTCCCCGGCCCCCTCTGGACTCCGCTGACCCTGGGCAGGGCAGCACGGTCCCCGGCCCCCTCTGGCCTCCGCTGACCCCGGGCAGGGCAGCACAGTCCTGGCCCCCCTGGCCTCCTCTGGCCTCCGCTGACCCCGGGCAGGGCAGCACGGTCCCCGGCCCCCTCTGGCCTCCGCTGACCCCGGGCAGGGCAGCACGGTCCTGGCCTCCTCTGGCCTCCACATCACAGTGTTGCAACATCTTCAGCAGGGGCTCGGCCCTGCCAGATCCTGTCCAGGGCTGGTTGTGCCTGGCAACCAGACACCAGACCTGGGCACTTCCTGCCTCATCCCTGGAGCCCCTGCGGTCCTGGCCCCGCCTCCGTGGTCCTCGTCCCCAGGACCTGCACGGCTCCTCCCTGCTCCCCGAGCGGCACCCCTGGGGAGGAGCCTGCCCCTGGGCCAGCTCACCGCCTGGAGGGAGCCGCAGCACACACATACCCTAGAGGAAGGAGTTCCATGGCCTCCGCCCTCTGGCAGCCAAGGAAAACGGCAGGTGGGGGCCAGTCCCTGACCACTCTGCCCTTAGCTCCCCTCTGGCAGCCACCGAGCACCCAGGGCCCAGCGCGATCGATCCCCATGATGCTGAGGGGAGGGATACTCCATCTGGGTAACTGCCAAGCACAAAGAGAAAAGAACAATTTCTCAGGGCCAGAAGGAAAACAACCTTCTCTTCCCTTCAGCTTTGACTCTGAACACACAATCAGGTTGTACTTGACACGTGCGTCCATCTTTTTAGAAGCTCAGGATTACTTAGCTGCACACAAGCCAGAGCTCTTCGGGCAGGACCCGCGAGTCATCCGTCTCTCTGAAATGTCAAGAGCAGGAAAGTCAGGGCTCCTACCGCACGGGCCCGGCACTGGAGGGCGGCTGGGGAGGCCGGAGCCAAACGCCAGCCGCAGGTTGCACCAAACAAGCTTCTGTCATAGAGACACAGAAGATTATTTCCCTTTGGAGAAAGCCAATTAGCTAGCACAGATGGCCGGCACAATCCCCAGGTGGGTTTGAGACAGAGCATGAGTGACAAATGCTGCCCCCACCATGTGAGGCCTCGCTGTGCTTCTCTCCGGGACAGCATGTCTAGCTGTGTTTCTCTCCGGGACAGCGCATGCCTACCTTGTTTATCTATCTCCGGGACAGCGCATGCCGGCTGCGTCTGCTGCTGGCTCAGGCAGCCCAGCCTCACTCAGCGCATGCCGGCTGCGTCTGCTGCTGGCTCAGGCAGCCCAGCCTCACTCAGCGCATGCCGGCTGCGTCTGCTGCTGGCTCAGGCAGCCCAGCCTCACTCAGCGCATGCCGGCTGCGTCTGCTGCTGGCTCAGGCAGCCCAGCCTCACTCAGCGCATGCCGGCTGCGTCTGCTGCTGGCTCAGGCAGCCCAGCCTCACTCAGCGCATGCCGGCTGCGTCTGCTGCTGGCTCAGGCAGCCCAGCCTCACTCAGCGCATGCCGGCTGCGTCTGCTGCTGGCTCAGGCAGCCCAGCCTCACTCAGCGCATGCCGGCTGCGTCTGCTGCTGGCTCAGGCAGCCCAGCCTCACTCAGCGCATGCCGGCTGCGTCTGCTGCTGGCTCAGGCAGCCCAGCCTCACTCAGCGCATGCCGGCTGCGTCTGCTGCTGGCTCAGGCAGCCCAGCCTCACTCAGCGCATGCCGGCTGCGTCTGCTGCTGGCTCAGGCAGCCCAGCCTCACTCAGCGCATGCCGGCTGCGCCTGCTGCTGGCTCAGGCAGCCCAGCCTCACTCAGCGCATGCCGGCTGCGCCTGCTGCTGGCTCAGGCAGCCCAGCCTCACTCAGCGCATGCCGGCTGCGCCTGCTGCTGGCTCAGGCAGCCCAGCCTCACTCAGCGCATGCCGGCTGCGTCTGCTGCTGGCTCAGGCAGCCCAGCCTCACTCAGCGCATGCCGGCTGCGTCTGCTGCTGGCTCAGGCAGCCCAGCCTCACTCAGCGCATGCCGGCTGCGTCTGCTGCTGGCTCAGGCAGCCCAGCCTCACTCAGCGCATGCCGGCTGCGTCTGCTGCTGGCTCAGGCAGCCCAGCCTCACTCAGCGCATGCCGGCTGCGTCTGCTGCTGGCTCAGGCAGCCCAGCCTCACTCAGCGCATGCCGGCTGCGTCTGCTGCTGGCTCAGGCAGCCCAGCCTCACTCAGCGCATGCCGGCTGCGTCTGCTGCTGGCTCAGGCAGCCCAGCCTCACTCAGCGCATGCCGGCTGCGTCTGCTGCTGGCTCAGGCAGCCCAGCCTCACTCAGCGCATGCCGGCTGCGTCTGCTGCTGGCTCAGGCAGCCCAGCCTCACTCAGCGCATGCCGGCTGCGTCTGCTGCTGGCTCAGGCAGCCCAGCCTCACTCAGCGCATGCCGGCTGCGTCTGCTGCTGGCTCAGGCAGCCCAGCCTCACTCAGCGCATGCCGGCTGCGTCTGCTGCTGGCTCAGGCAGCCCAGCCTCACTCAGCGCATGCCGGCTGCGTCTGCTGCTGGCTCAGGCAGCCCAGCCTCACTCAGCGCATGCCGGCTGCGTCTGCTGCTGGCTCAGGCAGCCCAGCCTCACTCAGCGCATGCCGGCTGCGCCTGCTGCTGGCTCAGGCAGCCCAGCCTCACTCAGCGCATGCCGGCTGCGCCTGCTGCTGGCTCAGGCAGCCCAGCCTCACTCAGCGCATGCCGGCTGCGCCTGCTGCTGGCTCAGGCAGCCCAGCCTCACTCAGCGCATGCCGGCTGCGTCTGCTGCTGGCTCAGGCAGCCCAGCCTCACTCAGCCGGGGACAAGCCGTTTCCTTTCTCTTCTGCCTCCACAGAGAGGCTTCTGGGCTCGGCAGGAGCTCTTGGCTGTGTTACAGTTATCTGACATGTACAAGCTACCCCAATTCCACATGAACTTGGAAGGAGCCCCACAGAGCGCCGACCATCCAGACAAACTCCCCAGACTGCTCATGATCCTGCCATGATCCCAACACATGCATGCTTGCCAAAGGAGCACTGCCCGCCTCCCTGTCCACCCCTGGCGCAGTGGCCCCTGCCCACCTGCCCTGGCCGCCGAACGTGCCCACATGTCTTCCCCCTCCAGCTGGAAAGCACCTCATACATACTTGATGGAGAAATTACAACACACACCTCTGGTCGCCAGCCAGCCCCAGGCTGCGCCCCGGGGCCTTCAAGGAAGCGCCTGGTGACCTCACGACTCTCTGGTCATTGCTCACCCGGGCCTCTCTACCAGCCCCTTCTCAGCCTTCTCCTTCTCCTCCTCTTCCTCCTTCTTTGTCAGTCGTGGAGCCTGAACTCCAGGCCTGGGCGCTGCCCCTCAGCTCTTCAGCTCAAGACTAGCGCTCTACCACTTGAGCCACAGCGCCACTTCCGGCTTTTTCTGCTTATGTGGTGCTGAGGAATCGAACCCAGGGCCTCACGCATGCGAGGCAGGCGCTCTACCACTGAGCCACCTTCCCAGCCCCAGCCCGCTTCTAAGTCTCACCTTTCTCTTCATGTAATATAGGAGGTTAACCGTGTATCATTTTCTGGTAGAACATGACCCAGAGTGAAGCTGACGAGGGGAGTGGCCCCCAGCCCAGCCTCGTCCCTTGCTCAGAGCACGAGCGAGCCCGGCGTGGGGGGGGGCGGTGTAAGGGGGGGTGCACACTTTCTCCCCAGGCGATGACCCTTCTGCCTCACTGATGGCCTCCCTGCTGGCATCGAGATCGGTGTCTGCCTGTCTGTCTCTCTGAACCAGCACTGGAGCTTCAGCTCAGTCTCATGCTCTCGATCAGCTTCTCCCTCTCATGGCCAGTGTTCTACCATTTGAGCCACACCTCCATTTTTGGCTTTTTGCTGGTTCATCGGAGATAAAAGTCTCAAGAATTTGTCTGCTCAGGCTGGTTTTGAACTGTGATCCTCAGATCTCAGCCTCCTGAGTATCTAGGATTATGGGCCTGAGCCACAGGTGTCCAGACTGGGCTCTCCTGCAGTCCTGCCCCCATGTTACAGGTGAGGTCCGCGTGGGTCTGGTGAGCCTCTTGGCGGCGGGTTGGGGCAGAGCGGGTCTGCAGCAGCCTGATCTCTGAGCACCTGACGGGGGCGGGCCTTGGGGTTAGGGTAGGGGTGTCACATGACGGGGGCGGGCCTTGGTGTTAGGGTAGGGGTGTCACATGATGGGAGCGGGCCTTGGGGTTAGGGTAGGGGCGTCACCTGGGGGGGGCGGGCCTTGGGGTTAGGGTAGGGGCGTCACCTGGGGGGGGCGGGCCTTGGGGTTAGGGTAGGGCTGGTTGGGGCTGGCCGGCGTCCTGGCTGGCTTTGACACAGCAGAGTAGAGCACCTGAGAACTGTCAAGGCAAGCTGGAACCGCCTGTGCCTCTGAAGATGACGGAGGCTCCAGGAGCTGAAGACTGAAGACCGAGCCTCGCAGAGCGGGGGCTGCCCCCAGGGCCCAAAGACTGTGCCTCACAGAGCGGGGACTGCCCCCAGGGCCCTCCCTATGCCCCCCTCCCCCAGGGCCCTCCCTGGTGCCCCCCCTTCCCCAGGGCCCTCCCCATGCCCCCCTCCTCCAGGGCCCTCCCCATGTCCCCCTCCTCCAGGGCCCTCCCCCATGTCCCCCTCCCCCAGGGCCCTCCCCCATGTCCCCCTCCCCCAGGGCCCTCCCCTGGTGCCCCCTCCCCCAGGGCCCTCCCCTGGTGCCCCCTCCCCCAGGGCCCTCCCCCGTGCCCCCCTCCCCCAGGGCCCTCCCCATGCCCCCCTCCTCCAGGGCCCTCCCCCGTGCCCCCCTCCCCCAGGGCCCTCCCCATGCCCCCCTCCTCCAGGGCCCTCCCCCGTGTCCCCCTCCCCCAGGGCCCTCCCCTGGTGCCCACCTCCCCCAGGGCCCTCCCCATGTCCCCCTCCTCCAGGGCCCTCCCCATGCCCCCCTCCCCCAGGGCCCTCCCCTGGTGCCCCCCTCCCCCAGGGCCCTCCCCATGTCCCCCTCCTCCAGGGCCCTCCCCTGGTGCCCCCCTCCCCCAGGGCCCTCCCCATGCCCCCCTCCCCCAGGGCCCTCCCCATGCCCCCCTCCCCCAGGGCCCTCCCCATGCCCCCCTCCTCCAGGGCCCTCCCCCATGTCCCCCTCCCCCAGGGCCCTCCCCTGGTGCGCCCCTCCCCCAGGGCCCTCCCCATGCCCCCCTCCCCCAGGGCCCTCCCCTGGTGCCCCCCTCCCCCAGGGCCCTCCCCATGCCCCCCTCCTCCAGGGCCCTCCCCCGTGTCCCCCTCCCCCAGGGTCCTCTCTGGTGCCCCCCTCTCCCAGGGCCCTCCCCTGGTGCCCCCCTCCCCCAGGGCCCTCCCCATGCCCCCCTCCCCCAGGGCCCTCCCTGGTGACCCCTCCTCCAGTGCCTGCCTCCTCCAGGCTGGTTGGACCTGGACTTCTCCCCAGCACCAGCCCCCCCCCCCCCCCGGCCCCCAGGGCTTGTCCAAACTTCCACCGAAGGCTCTTGGCGCGCTGTGTCTCTACGAAGGCTCTTGGCGCACTGTGTCTCTGTCAGGGGAAGGCCCTTGGAAATGCCTGGTGCCCACTGATGGGAAGCAGCACTGGAGGGGGCTGGAGGGGGGTACCTAGCTCCCAGCTGAGGAGGGGGAAGGGCAGGTTTCCCAGCTCCACCCTCTCCCACCTCTGCTTGGCATCTAGAACTCTCTCTCCCTCCTTCCCTCCCTCCTGTCTCTCTGTCCCGCCCCCAGCAGGAAGCTTCCTGTCCAAGGGGCAGAGCTGCTTCCCACAGCCCACGCCAGCCTGGGGAGTGAGCAGTGTTCTCTGTGGCTGAGTCGGGCGTCGCGCTTGGGGAAGACACAGTAAACACCTGCAGGTTTCCTTCTCTGCAGAGGCAGCAGCTTCCTCCGTGTGTGCAGGGGAGGAAGCAGCGCCAGCCCTCACACCCCGGTCCCCCCAGAGCCTACGGGACTTCCTGTCCTGATCCTGAAGGTCAAGTCCATGCGCAGCAGCCAGTGAGGCCCTGGCAGCACAGAGACCACCCACAGTGGCTCCGCCCATTGCTCCTGGACAGATGGGGTTCCTGGGGTGCATCCACAATCCAGTAGCCACCACCACCCCTGCTCCACTGGGGCCCTGGGAACCCCTGCAGTTTGCATGATTTCCTGGCTTCCCAAGGCCCGGACCACCACAATGCCTGCCCAGGGTCCAGGGCTTACGCCTGAATGCTAGGCCCATGGAGACCACTCAGCCAACATTCCTGTGGGAGGGACAGCTACTGGGTCCCTCCGCCCGCCGGGAGCCCAGGCAGGCCAGGACTGCCCCCAGCCCTGCTAACGCCTCCACCTCCGGAGGCAGAGGCCGAGAGGCCGCCCCCTTCCGGTCAGCAAGGGCTCCCCCTCTCCCCGCCCCCCCCCCCCCCCCCCCGCCCGGAGCTGGAGTCTGTGCGCCTGCCCCATCTGGACCTGCTCTGCACCACCTCTGGTGAGCAAGGACCCTCGGCCCAGCAGGGGCAAAGCGGCTGCCTGGCCAACGCGGCCCCTCCGCTGGCCAAGCAAGGGGCTCCAGCCTCTGCAGCTGGAAGTTGTACTCCCTCTATGAGGGACAGGTCTCGGGCAGCCCGGGTCCCAACCCGGGTTGCAGCGCGGGTCCCAGCCCGGGTCCCAGCCCGGGTCCCAGCCCGGGTCCCAGCCCGGGTCGCAGCGCGGGTCGCAGCCTGGGTCGCAGCTCTCTCAGGATCCTTGCTCCCCGGCAAGGCTGCTACCGGCCTGCAGCCCACCAGCTCGCCTCACACTGGCAGGCCCCTGTCCGTGTACCCCAGCGGCGCCCCCACCGCGAGCCTGCTGCCGTGCCAGGCCCCCACAGCCGCGGCCGGCACCACTCGGCAGCCCCTCTGTGTCATTTTTTTCGTTGGTGGGCTGTGGGGTTCTCCTGAGGACGGACGGACGGAGTCCTGGACAGGAGGACATGGCCTGCCCAGCCCCACCGAGGGCATCATCGGCTCCACACGGGCCAGCGACCTCCGAATTTTCCTCATCCAACGAAACAGCTCAGAGTCCATTCTGCTGCCCATCCCCCCCAGATGCCATCCAGGCAGAAGCCGAGGAGACACATCAGGAGCGGGGTGGCAGAACAGCAGCCGATCTCCAGGGCACAGAGGCAGGGCCGTGGGGAAGGAGGATGCCGACTGCCAAGGCCCTGACCTGCGTGCCTGCTTCAGGACCCTGCGCACCCCAGGACACACGAGCCTGGAGCAAGCCCACGGCACTGCCCTGGGGCCGTGGGGAAGCGCCTCCGCCCCTCCCGGCATCTCCTCTACCCGCTCTTGGGGCTGGAGGTGACAGGAGGAGCGTGTCAGCGGTGCTGTCAGAGGGGGTGGTGATGTCGTGCAGGTGGGAGAGCGCCAGCGGTGAGTACCAGGAGGCTCAGGGCCAGCGCTCAGGTCCTGAGTTCAAGCCCACACCGCTGCAGTGTACCCCAGCCCTCCTGCGTGGTCCCCCCCCCAGGCCACGGTGCTGTGGGCCTCCCTAGGAGTGGAAGGAACCTGACTTCAGAGCAACTTTTCATGACCTTAAAAAGAACCGGTCCATGAAAGTGTAACCCCTGGACGTCACCTTTATAGTAACAACGGAAGCTGTATTTTTTCTAAGAAACGTTCCTTCTTCTCCCTGCTGACCCGAAGAACCCCTCGCTGCTCCTGTGTGCAGGCCGGCAGGGCCGGCAGGGCCGCCGACGCCACGTTAATGAGGCTCCTATCCGCCTCTGACAAACACACCCAGCCCTCCTTTGTCCCCGAGACAGGGGCTGAGACGTCTGTGACGCGGCACAGCATCGGCTTCGTTTGTGACTGTCACACCACCATCCCGTGGTGCTTTGAAAGCCATAATTGTCCAGGGCTCAAAGGGATCCAAGGAGACAAAAAAAAAATAACAAACAGCGTCCAGCATGGCACGGCCCCCGCAACGCCGCCGCTGAGGGCCAGCGTGGACGCACCGGGCCTGCCCTGGGGGCGGGCACCGCCCGAGGAGTCTGCGGAGCAGACATCATGAACAGCAGCTCTGAGAGCAGGGGCCTCTGAGGGACAGGCGCGGCCCCACACTGCCAGCCTGGTGTGAGATGCTGTCTGGCAGCAGGCAGGGCTCCCCCCCCCAGCCCACCTGACCTCAACTCTTCCTCCTCCCTGTCTTCCACCTGGACCAGACCATCTTCTGTCCACAAAAACCAGTCCAGGCTTCCTGGGGGCCACGGGAAGGGGGTGGCCAGACCAGGCAGGACCCAACAGGGCTGGCGCTGGATGTACTGGCTTCTGAAATTGGAGTGACTGGCAATCTGAGGTTGGAAGGGCAGAGGGCAAAGCCAAGGGCCCCCATGTGGTCCGGCCGATGGCTCCCAGCAATCCTGTGCCTCCGTTTCTCTGCCATGGGGATAAGGGGCTACCTTCCAGAAGGTGTTCCGTGAGGAACAGATGAGCAGACTCCCCTCTCTACCCCACAGCTGACCCTGGTCCAGTCTCATCCAGCAGCTCAGCACGTGGCTAAGGCCACTGAGCTCAGAGTCCAACCAGCCAGTCCTTCCAGCGTGGCCTGGCTGCTTGCTGCTTCTTCTTTCTCCTTCTCCTCATTCTTTCTTCCTTCTCCTTCTTATACTTGGGTTTGAACTCAGGGCCTCTCACACTTGGCTAGACACACCTCCAACCCATGGTGGAGCTGGTTAATGACAAAGGTCTGTGATTGAGACCTTGGCCCCCCCCAAAATATACAACACCCACCCCACACACATATACCCCATACAACATACACACAAACACACATACACCACACACACATATACCCCATACAACATACACACAAACACACATACAACACCCCACACACGTATACCCCATACAACATACACACAAAACACATACAATGCCACACACATAGCTCATACAACATACACACAAAACACATGTGCCACACACATACCTCATACAACATACACACAAAACACATACCACACACAACATACACACACGGCGTGTGCAAGCAGGCATGCATGTGTGCACGCACGGGCCATACACCAGGCAGGTGGGAGGCTCATCTCCCCACAGGGCTGGAAAGACAAAGAAAAAGCAGCACAGTCCGCACCACCACCCTGGGGCGCCCCAAGATGAGCGCTGGGCAGTGGGCAGCGTGTCCTGGGGCCCTGGTCCCAGGTTGCACCCAGAATCTTGAGACCCTGAAGCTGCTGGGTGGCCTCAGAGGGCTATGGGGGTCCCCTGTGGGCCTCTTATGAAGAGCCCGGGCTTGTCTGCACGCCTCAGACACCTGAGCAGACCCAGGACCTGAGGGAAGGCTCTCCTCCCTCCCTGGGTCCTGACTGCAGGTTGAGTCAGATGTTTGGATGCTGTGGGCGGTCAGCACCTTCTACAGGCAGGTGTGTTAACTGCAGGCCTCAGCCAGTGGGCTTGGGACTCGACAGATCTACTGGACAGGACATGGCAGCTGACGGGCTTTGGTCCTGGGGTACTTCTTCCAGTTCTCGAGTCTGAAGTCAAGACTGGAACTCAGCACCTTCTCAGGCAGGCACTTATGACTTGAGCCACAGATTGTTTTTCAGGTAAGGTCCTACTCCATCCACCACAGCCCTCCCCAGCTCAGCAGTTCCGAGGAAGAATGCAGAGGGCTGTCCAGACAGAGCAACTGCTCCCCGGAGTCTGCACTCCTGGATGCCTGTCTTTCCTTCTTGTCCACGACTCCGGTGAGGACTGACTTCTCTGAGCTTTCTGCCTCCCTCCCAGGAATCACACACACACACACACACACACACACTGTGATCATGGCCCATAAGCCTCTCCGGCACCCGCCCAGCCCTCCTTACTTTACCCAGGAGGACGCTCTTCTGCTCCCCCAGCCCCCAGCACCCTGCGTCTCCCACTCCTGCCAGCCTGGTGGCCAGGCTCCCATCCCAGGACCTGCATCTGCACAGCATGGCCTCAGATTAATTTCAGATCACCTCCATTGCGGCTGCATCTCACCGCACACTCCTGCCCGGTGTGTCACGCACACTCCTGTGTACTCGTACACTCCTGAACGCGTCACACACACTCCTGACCAGGTGTGTTCCCGTGCACTCCCGGCTGGGTGTCACCACACAATCCTTACGGTGTTCCCGTGCACACCTGACCGGGTGTGTCACGCACACTCCTGACCGTGCTCCCGTGCACTCCCGGCGGGTGTGTGGCGCACACTCCTGACCCTGTACTCGTGCACTCCCGGCTGGGTGTGTCACACACTCCTGACCGTGCTCCCGTGCACTCCCGGCTGGCTGTCACCGCACAATCCTTACGGTGTTCCCGTGCACACCTGACCGGGTGTGTCACGCACACTCCTGACCCCGTACTCGTGCACTCCCGGCCGGGTGTGTCACACACTCCTGACCGTGCTCCCGTGCACTCCCGGCTGGGTGTCACCGCACAATCCTTACCGTGTTCCCGTGCACACCTGACCGGGTGTGTCACGCACACTCCTGACCCCGTACTCGTGCACTCCCGGCCGGGTGTGTCACACACTCCTGACCGTGCTCCCGTGCACTCCCGGCCGGGTGTGTGGCTCACACTCCTGACCCTGTACTTTTGCACCCCTGACTGGGTGTCGCGCACACTCCTGACCGGGTTGCGCACGCGCGCTCCCGGCCCGCCCCGTCTCCCCGCAGCCTGGCTCCGGGCCCGGGGTTTGCACGCGGACCGCGCTCGCCGGGCGGATCTATCCCGGGCGCCCCGAGCTTTGTCTGGGCCTCGCGCCGGGCCCCGGGCCCTCCCACCGCCGCTCGCCAGCGGCGGCACCGCGCGCCGGGTTCCGACGCCGGCTTCGTCTTCCCGGAAGTTTTAACGACGCCGCCGCTCCCGCCCCCCAGCCCCGCGCGCCGCAGCGCCGAACCCGGCCGCCGGGGGCGCTGCGGCGCGCGCCGGAAGCCGGTCCCGCCGCGCCTGCGCACACGCGGCGCGTGGGGGCGGGCCGAGCGCGCGCCCGCCGCCGCGAGTGCGCCTGCGCGGACCGTGACCGCGCCTGCTGGTGCCGGGCGCGGGTCGCTCGCCGGCGGCCATGGGAGAGGCCGAGGTGGGCGGCGGGGGCGCCCCGGGCGACAAGGGCCCCGGGGAGGCGGCCACCAGCCCCGCGGAGGAGACGGTGGTGTGGAGCCCCGAGGTGGAGGTGTGCCTCTTCCACGCCATGCTGGGCCACAAGCCCGTCGGTGAGCGCCGGCGGCCGCGGACCCGCGTGCGGGCGGGGCGGCCGCAACCGGCGGAGGGCGGGGCCGGGCCGGGCCCCGCGGCGTGGCGTTCCGGAGCCCGCGGCCCGCCGCGGCCCCGCCCGCCTCCCGCGCTCCCCGCCCCCGGGGCCCGCGGCCCCCCCCCCCCGCCTTGGGACCCCCCCCCCGCCCTGGGACGCCCCCCCCGCCCTGGGACACCCCCCCCGCCCTGGGACCCCCCCCCGCCCTGGGACACCCCCCGGCCCTGGGACCCCCCCCCCCCGCCCTGGGACCCGCGGCCCCCCCCCCCGCCCTGGGACACCCCCCCCCGCCCCCGGGGCCCGCGGCCCCCCCCCCCCGCCCTGGGACCCCCCCTGCCCTGGGACACCCCCCGCCCTGGGACACCCCCCGGCCCTAGGACCCCCCCCTCACGGCCCTGGAACACCACCCCCCCCCCGCCCTGGGACCCCCCCCCCGCCCTGGGACACCCCCCCCGGCCCTGGGACCCCCCCCGCCCCCGGGGCCCGCGGCCCCCCCCCCGCCCTGGGACCCCCCCCCGCCTTGGGACCCCCCCCCACCCTGGGACACCCCCCGGCCCTGGGACCCCCCCCCCCCCCGCCCTGGGACACCCCCCGGCCCTGGGACACCCCCGGCCCTGGGACACCCCCCCCCCCGCCCCCGGGGCCCGCGGCTCCCCCCCTCCCCCGCCCTGGGACACCCCCCCGGCCCTGGAACCCCCCCCCCCCCCCCGCCCTGGGACACCCCCGGCCCTGGAAGCCCCCCCCCCCCCGCCCCCGGGGCCCGCGGCCCCTCCCCCCCCCCGCCCTGGGCCACCCCCCGGCCCAGGAACCCCCCCCCCCCTGTGACCCCCCCCCCCCGGCCCTGGGACCCCCCGCGGCCCTGGGACCTTCCCCCGGCCCTGGGACCACCCCCCCACGGCCCTGGGACCCCCCCACGGCCCTGGGACCCCCCCCCTGCCCTGGGACCCCCCGCGGCCCTGGGACCCCCCCCCTGGCCCTGTACCCCCCCCCCCCGCCCTAGGACCCCCCCCCTCCGGCCCTGGGACCCCCCCCCCACGGCCCTGGAACACCCCACGGCACCTCCTGCCCCCTCCCCAGCCCCCGCGACCCCCAGCCCCCGCCCGGCCACCCCTGGGCCCTGTGCCCCTGCCTTCTCTTCCCTGAGATCCTCCCCTTGGCCCAGAGACCCCTCCTGGCCTCTGCCCTCTGCCCCACGCCCTTTACCTCTCCCAGCCCCGCCCCTCCCTGCCTCCCCCCGCCCCCCCCACTTCTCCCACCCTCCTGACCTGTCCTCTTGTTTCCCTCCCGCAGGAGTGAACCGACACTTCCACATGATTTGTATCCGAGACAAGTTCAGCCAGAACATTGGTCGGCAGGTCCCATCCAAGGTCATCTGGGACCACCTGAGCACTATGTACGACATGCAGGCCCTGGTGAGCTAGACCCCCACCTCCTGCGCGGGCCGCGGTGAGGAGGAAGGTCAAGTCAGACCCAGCCAGCAGCAGAGACCCAGAGCTCAGGAGATGTTAGGAAAGCAGGCTGGGGACCGGGCTGGTGAAGGTCAGGAAGTCCACTTTGGATTGATGGTGGCCAGCAAGTCTCCAGGGAGACCAGTGTGGGCTGAGACCTCAGGGAGAAGCAGCCGCACCGAGACAAGTCAGGAGCCCCAAAAGGGGGGTAGGTGGAAGGCGACCCTAGATCTGAGTCCCACCAATCAGATGTGTGGGCTCTGTGGGAGTCAGATGAGCCCCCTCCCCGCAGAGGTGGGAGCTCACAGGTGGCAGGTGCACCAGGGATGGAGTGGTGGGGACTGCAGGCTTTGCTTGCTGCGCCTGCTCAGGAGCTGTGGGGGTCAGCAGGGCTTCTGCTCTTTCAGGGCTGGCACAGCCTGGTCCCTGCATGCTCACTTCCAGGAGTAGGAACAGCATTTTCATACTTAGCCTTGGGTCCTTTGTACATTTTTTTTCTGATGGAAGGTGAACTCAGCCTCACGCCGGGCAGGAAGACGCTGCACCTTCTGAGCCACACTCTTAGCCCTGCCGTGCCAAGTTACTGACCAGATAACACTTTTTCTTTCTTCTTGAAAATACAAAACACTGTGTGCATCAGCATGAATCTGAAATTCTTCCCTTCCCGAATCCAGAGAGGAACTTCGTCCTTCCGGAAGAAATCATTCAGGAGGTCCGAGAAGGTGAGCGTGGGCCCAGGTCCGGCCTGGGCGTGGAAAAGGCCACTTGGGCGCCGGGTGGGGGCGTGGGGGTCCCACGGAGACCCTGTGCGCCTGCACCTGGGCGGCCTTGGAACCCGCAGGATGGGGGGCTCTGCTGGAGAGCAGTCTCATGATGGATGCCGTCTTGTGACGGACGCCATCTCCTGATGGACGCCGAGGCTTGTGTGGGCAGCGAGAGTCAGAAGCAGTCCTGGCCCGACCGTCCCCCAGCGCTGGCCAGCACCGTGCGTTTCCAGTGAACGTCAGCTGTCTCCTCCACAGGAAAAGTGCTCATTGAGGAAGAGGTGAAAGAGGAGATGAAGGAAGATGTGGACCCCCACAGCGGGGCTGATGATGGTGAGCGCGGTGCTCCTGTCCCTCACCCACACCAGAGGGGTGCCCCGCCTCCCCCCTACCCCACACCAGAGGGGTACCCTGCCTCCCCCCTACCCCACAAGAGGGGTGCCCTGCCTCCCCCCTACCCCACACCAGAGGGCTCCCCACCTCCCCCCACCCCACACCAGAGGGCTCCCCACCTCCCCCCACCCCACACCAGAGGGCTCCCCACCTCCTACACCATAGCAGAGGGCTCCCCACCTCCCCTCTGCCTTCCGTCTCCCCATACCAGGGGTCCTCCCCGCCTCCTCCACACACACACACCAGAGGTGGTCAGGCGGCCTAGGGTCTTCAGGTCCCGCCCAGCAGAGGTCATGTCAAGCACCCCCATGCAGACACACTGCCATAGCCACAGCCACCACCACCCCTTCCCCTGGCATTGTGTCCAAGCCTGGGGTCTGGGGCCATGGCTGTGCCAGGCTCAAGCCTAGGGACGCCCCCTGGGCTCAGAGGGCCACTTGTAGATGGCAGGCTTTCTAACTGAACAGGAAGATGAAATGAGACTCTGTACGCTTTGTTTTCATCAAATGATTTTGTTTCTCAGTTTTTTCATCTTCAGGGAGCTTGGGAAAGGCATTAGAAAAATCCAGCAAAGACAAGGAGAAGAACTCCTCAGACTTGGGGTGCAAAGAAGGGGCGGACAAACGGAAGCGCAGCCGGGTCACTGACAAAGTCCTGACTGCAAACAGTAACCCCTCCAGCCCCAGTGCCGCCAAGCGGCGCCGAACATAGCCCCTGGAAGCACAGAAGAATGCTGACGCTGCGGTCCTTTGCTGCCTGCTCGGGGACCCCTGGGGAATGTGGCCATCCAGAGGGGCGCCTATGTGGGTCCCACCAAGTCATGGAGGCCCCGATGAACCCCAACAGCCAGGATGAGATGCACACAGATGGTGAGGCCCCTGAAGCCATCTTGTATTTTCTCCTGACTGGCCACCACTCTGCGAGGAGGGGAGCTGGGGAACGGAGCCAGAAGACCAGGAGTCCACAAGCAATAAACCGCCATCCTCACTGTCTTCCTGCGCACCCGGCCTCTGCATCCGCTTGGCCCTCTGCGGCTCCTCTGCACCGACGTCCGAGGAACGAGAATGTGCGTGGATGCCACCACACCGCCCTGGGTGGCCTCCCTCCCCACTGGGGAACAGAACTGGATTTTTGCCTCATTCACTTGTACTGTAATGTTGTATATAATTTGGTTGGTACTTCGTTATTTAATTTTTTAAGAAACCTATTTTGCTAGTGTTTTATATGAGAAAGTACTGCAAATGTTAAACCTGTGTTGTATTTTTCCTGAGATGTTTTGTTTTAAGGTAACAACTACTGAGATACTTTTTGCTCAGTTTTTATATGCCAGAAACAGAAATTTGTAGCGGTTATTTTTGTAATTCTAGTAACCTGCAAGAAGACTGCGAGAGAGGATGCAGTGCTGGTTGAAGTACACTTTCATTTGACTACAGCACATTAAAAGTGCAGAGCTGACCTGGAGTTGTGTGGCTTTAATACCAAAGTAGGTTAAGTTGTTTTTTTGTGTGTGTTTTCTGCAGTCAGAAGTTTTGTTTTGCTTTCCAACGTATAGTCAAGGAGCTCACTTAGATGATTTAACATCACTTAATGCAATGTACAAACAGGAAGTCCAGAATGGCTGCTTGATGTTGCTACGCACTTCTTGCCAGGCTTTGGAGACTGGTTACTCCTGGAATTCCACCAGAGACTGCTGCTGTTCCAGTCGGGTGGGTGAACAGACATGACTGTGCTGCCAGCATTCACACCTCCATCTTGAAATCTTGTTTTTGTGTGTGTGTGCACATGCACGTAGTTCCTGGAGCTTGAACTCGGGGCCTAGGCATTGTCCTTGACCTTTTTTGCTCAAGACTAGTGCTGTAGCCCTTGAGCCACAGCTCCCTTTCTGGCTTTTTGAGGGTTAGTTGGAGATAAGAGGCCCATGGACTCTCCTGGCTTGCTTCAAACCAAGCTCCCCAGATTTCAGCCTAACTAGGATTGCAGGCATGAGCCACTAGTACCTAGCCATCTTAACATCCTGCCCATCGACTGTCGTGAGTGACAAGAAACTGCCCATGAGGGCTGGGAATATGGCAACGTGGCTTAGTGGAAGAGCGCTTCCTCAGTACCACATACACAGAAAAAGCTGGAAGTGGCACTGTGGCGCAAGGGGCAGGGCACGAGCCTTGAGCAAAAGAATCTCAAGGACAGTGCCCAGGCCCTGAGTTCAAGCCCCAGGACTGGAAAAAAGAAAATTCCCATCAGGCCTCAGGCTGGTCTGCTGCTGTCATCAGTCCCGGACAGGCAGTTGGTGGCTCTGGCTTCCAAGTACTGGAAACTTACCTGTGGACACAGCTCACTTAGAAGCTGAGTAGGGTGGGCCCCTTTTCTAGATGGTTCTTTATAACTCCTTGGATGGGACTAGGGGTTGAGCCCTGCGTCCAGCAGGACAGCTGCTTGCAGCTCTGCGTCTGGGAGTGGGAAGGAGCCGGGTCTCTCCTGGGCACGCATGTCTTCTCACAGGGTCACATTGCCCACCTGGCCTTCCTCAGTACCAGAAGAACACGCGTGACCAGGAGCACCTACAGGGACACTTTAGAAAAGCACTTGTGATTCACAGGGCTGAAGAACTGGAGCTCTGAGCTCTGCTCAGCACTCGGCCTCTCCTAAGGAACCCTGGGGCTGTATGTGACACCTGCTTTTAGAGGTGCTGCAGCAAAATTACAGGAAACAGTCATTATATGGAGACCTTCCTAGCATGTTGTCAGGTCCCAGAAATGGCCCTTTCCAGATGGGGTTCAGAGCAGTGCACCCAACTGAACAGCTCAGGCCACCTCCCTGGTCATTCCACTCCCTCCCACAGGCTTACCGTCTGCTCCCAGTGGTGGACCTGAGTCTCAAAGCAGGGATCAAGGGCTGGGACGGTGGCTAGTGGTAGAGCGCTTGCCTTGCATTCATGAGGCCCTGGGTTCGATTCCTCAGCAACACATAAGCAAAAAGAAAAAAGCCAGAAGTGGCACTGTGGCTCAAGTGGTAGAGCGCTAGCCTTGAGCTGAAGAGCTGAGGGACAGCGCCCAGGCCCAGAGTTCAGGCCCCACGACCAGACCCCCCCCCCCCACCAAATAAAAATAAAGCAGCTCAAGCGTGCACTGGCCACCAGGGAGAGGCTGCCCCTCCAGCTGGCGTGCGTTTACCTTCCTGTCTGGCCCGAATGACCGAGGAGGAAGAGTGGGCGCCTGTGCTCGCAGCCGCAGCGGATAGATGCTGATGAGGAGTGGGGAGCACGGTGGGAATGCACCTGTGCGTCTACAGACAGCTGTGACCTCAGCCCACCTGAGCCCATCTCCCTCCAGGCGTGGCCTGCAGCACCGCGGCTTTGCTGCTCGGCAGGGCCCTGTCCACCTCCGCCGCCCTTCCTAGCCTGGCAGCGGCTGCCAGGCCCACGCAGGCTTCTCCGGGACGGAACCTCGGGCTGCAAAGCTCCTTAGGGCCTCCGCGGGTCCGGAACACCTCTGGAGCTGGCAGCGCGGCGCGTCCTCTGGGTGGCACCGCTGGTGCACCGCGTGGGTCTTTCTGCTTTCTAGGGCGGTGGGGGACCTTTTACTCACCCGGAGTGCCCCCATTCCGACAGCCATCTCCGCACCCGCCTTTGCCGGGGCAGGGCTCCCGCCCGCCCAGCTGCAGTCTAGTTCACGGTTCTGCACATAGAGACCCTTTCCTTCTTCGCTTGTTATTTTTCGTCAGCCGCGAGGCTCGAACTCGAGGCCGGCGCTGACCCTGGGCTTTTTCACTCAAGGCCGACTCTACCACTTCGATCCACACCACCGCCTCCGTTTTCACGTGGTTCTCTGGAGATCGAGGTTTCCAGACTTTCCTGCCAGGGCTGGCTTCGAACCGCGGTTCTCGGATCTCGGCCTCCTGAGCACTAGGACTGCCGGCGCCGGCCGCGCGGGAGCAGCTGCGCTGGACCCGGCCGGCCCCCAGGGAGGCCTGGCGGCCTGCTCCCCTGCCCCCCCCCCGCCCCGCCCCGGACGCAGCTCCCCCCGGGAGAGTGACCTCGGGGTGCGTGTGAACTCCGCGGGGGTCAGGAGGCGGGCCTCCCGGGGTCATGGGGACGGGTGGGGCGCTGCGGGCTCCACAGGAGCCCTGGGCTGCCTCCCTCTGAGGGCAGGTCGGGAGGCTCGTGGGGGACCCCGGCCCTCGAGGAGGGCGGGCGGGGTAGGTCGTGGTCCCGGCAGGGCGGGCCAGGCCGACTCGGGACGGGCATGGGCGGAGATCAGAACCCAGGCCCCGCCCAAGGCCCCGCCCACTCACCGCCCGCCAGCGCTCAGGCCACGCCCCCGCGTGCTGGTCCCGCCTCTCCCCACCCCGCCCGCGGGCTCAGGCTCCGCCCATCCCGCCCAGGGTTCAGGCCCCGCCAATTCTCCTCGGGCCCCCGCGGCTCAGGCCCCGCCCCCCGGGAGCTCAGACCCCTCCCGCGGGCTCAGGCCCCGCCCATCCGCGCCCGCCCCGGGCTCAGAGCCCCGCCAATTCCCCTCGGGCAGCAGCTCAGGCCCCGCCCCTCAGGCTCGCCCCGCCCCCGCGCTTCCTCCCGTTTCCCTTTCGCTTCCGCCGAGCGGTCCCGGGGGTCCGCCGCCGCCCAGCATGGACGACCTGGACTGCGACTCCACCTGGGAGGAGGACGAGGACGCCGAGGACGGCCCGGAGGGAGACGCGGACGCGGGGGACGAGGACGGGGACGGGCTGCGGGCCGCGCAGGCCGGCGCGCTCCAGGTGCGGCCCGGGCGGAGCGGGGAGGGGCGCCGACCCCCGCGCGGCGCGCCGGGCGGGAAGGCCCCGCCGTCGGCCGGCCCCGGGCCCGGGCTCCCCGGGCTCCCCGGGCCCCCGGGCGGGGTCCGCGCGCGGTGACGTCAGCGCGGCGGCCGCCCGGCCCGGCCCCGCACGAGCCCCGCACCGCGCACGGCGCCGCGGGCCAGGGCGCGGCGGGGCCCCCCGCGGCCCGGGAGCCTTCCCTCCGGAAACCTGCGCTCTGTGGCCGTCCTCGCGGCGCCCCCCGGGCTTCCCGGCCCGCGGGAGCGGCCGGTCACCGTCTGTGCAGTGCTGCTGTGCCCCGGTTCCAGGGGACCGGGCGGGCCCGGAGGGCGCCTGGGGTCGGAACTGTGTCCTGGGATGGGGTCTCTGCCCACCGAGAGTGCCCGGGGCCGAGAACCAGCCTGGAAGCTCAGGCCTGCCGCCGACCCTCAGCCCAGCCGCCTGCGGGAGTGCTCCAGGACAGGCGGGCGCAGGCTCTGCAGCCTGTCCACCCTGAAGACGCGCACTGGCCAGGAGGCAGGGCCCGCCTCCGCCGAGCGTCAGTGTCTGTCTACCGGTCCTGGTCTGGGCTCCAGGGCCTCACCCGCTGGCTCCGACTTCACAGTCAGGCCGAGGAACCCCGAGACCCAGGGCCTCGGATCCAGTGTTCTCTTAATCCCTGGAACCCGCCATGTCCCAGGACAGGAGGGGCTGACTACCTGGGACCTTTGTCTCACGGCAGCTGCCCTGCACGCCGGAGCTCTGCTCCGCAGCCTCAGAATAGTTTCCCTGATGTGCTTGTTACCTCTTCTCGGGACCCTGGGAGCTCGCCTGTGTGGACCAAGGCCGAAGGGCTGCAGAGCAGCAGGGAAACACTGAAATGGCCAAAAGGCCGGCCTCACAGGGCTGGAGGCCAGAGGTGCTGGGCCTTTTCCACCTCCCATCTCGTCAGTGAGGAGCCCGGGTTTGAGAGGGCAGGGCCTCCCCTGTGTCCTGAGCTGTAGGCAGCAAGTGGCTTCCCTCGGGAACACAGTCTGGTGAGAGGTTAGAGCACAGTGTAAGAGGAAGTACTGTAGGATTCGGCGACCCTGGATGTGAGGAGCTGAGGCTGGAGTGAGCGGGGAACTGGGGCTTGGGGCACAGAAGCCTTGCAGACGTCAGCCCAGGGGAGTATGCAGCGGGCACACTGGCCCAGCCACCTGAGAAGCAAGCCTGGCACTCAGACCCTCTGGTTCTATGCAAAGAGTCGGGGGGAGTGCTTCGCTAGGGTTTAGATCTGCCCAGTGGGACCCCATGGGAAAAACTGGAAGGGGAGTTGGGGGGAAGAACCGTGGAAAGGATCTTCCCCATAAAGATACTCATTGGCCACTGGCTCAGGCCATGATGTTCTCAGCAGATTGGGAGTTCACTGAGGGGCTTCACCGGAGCCTCATCCTGTTTGTTCTCTTCCCAGTCCAGGATGGCAGGGTCGCGCAACTGGCGGGCCATGCAGGACATGCGAAGGTACCGGCACAACTACCCGGTAGGTTCCACAGCCTGCCGGAGACAGTCTTCCATCAGCCTGTGTCCCTTGTCCTATTGGAGCCTGGCTGGTCCTTGGGCTCAAGGGTGTGCCCCCAGGCAGAGCCCAGCTTCCGCCCCTGCCCTGCCTCAGCAGCAGCACCCGTCCTGGTGCAGATCAAAGGACGGGAGGCACGCTGCTGCCGGCAGCCTCACGGACGTGAACCTGTGTCTGTGAATCCCGGGCAGCCCTGGGCTCTTTAGGCTACAGAGCAGGATGGAGCTCTGCGCCTTCCCTCCCCAGCAGAGTGAGGAGCCTGGGCTGGATTTGCAGGTCTTGAGGCCCCGGGGCCTGCAGACCTTCACCTCCAATGACCATGGAGCGTGAACAGGAGGGTCTCCCTTGGGACTCTGCTTCTAAATAGTGCCCACTATCTCCCTTTTCTGACTTCAGGATTTGGAAGAACGAGACTGCAATGGTGACATGTCCAACCTGAGTTTCTACAAAAATGACATCCCCTTCCAGCCAAACGGTACCTTCCCCTCAGCTGCCGCCATGAGCTCTCTTCTGGGTCTGGCCTGTTCCTGAGCACTGGAGGTGGCTTTTAAATGGCCCCACAGTGCCCCCTGGGGGCGGCCAAGGGACTCGAGGTTTGAACTCCTGGTTCACAGAGAGTGATGGGAGATGAGTGGCGGCGGCCTTTCCAGAAGCAGCGTCTACACAGCGCGCCAGGGATGGCTGTGGTGTTTGAAGTGGTTGTAGAAAACCTAGCGTCTTATGGCATGCAAGTTGAGACTAAAGTGCCACGTCTATTGGCCCTTACCCGTGACCATCGGAGTTCTTACTGTGACACAAAGCATAGGTCTGCCGTCGCAGACAGAGGCCCACCTGCTCTAGCGCCTGTTCTTGGGCCGGGTTCTGCTGTGCTTCTGTTTGAGGACAGAGTTCCGTGCCCAGCCATGCTTAGGGGAGACAAGCAGAGCTGAGTCTGGGACCAACAGAACCTTCCCAGAGGGCTTCCTGGCTCCTGCTTGGGATTGCTTCAGCATTGTGGGTCTGGGTTCTCTGAAGGAGGTAGCCTGGGCACACAGAGTTTAGAGTTGGTGAGGTTATGTCAGGTGAGGCGTGGACGGTTCTACTGAGCCTTAAGTATTCTAGAAGCCGTACGGTACACAGTGCTCTGGACAGCACTGTCCCCTACGCCCTGTTGAGTGGTGTCTGCGCTGATTGTCCCATGGGGCTTCCAGGTTGTGTCATCGAGAACATTCTTCAGCAGTGGAAGGACAACTATGACGTGCTTGAGGACAATCACTCCTACATCCAGTGGTGAGTGGGTGGCGTGGGCCAGGTCGGGGGCAGCAGGCTGCTCCGGGCCGTGCCCTGGCCTCCTGGTGCCTGTGTTGTGCACTGGGCATTCTGTCCTTGCTGGAAGCTGACGTGCACGGGACAGATAACACCTGCACCCCCTTGGGTGGCCCCGCCCGGCTCTACAGCACCGCGAACGCCAATGGAGCCTTGACCTTTCCTTCTCAGCAGGCCTCACTGGGGAGCTGAGGTGACCCAAGGCTAGGGAGAGGCTGCCGGTGGGCTTGCGGGGTGGGGACGGCAGCAGACGCCGTCCGACTGGGGCCATGTCCTTCTGAGGCGGCTTGAGCAGGCCACCGCCTGTCACCCTCAAGATGGACACGTTGCCCCACAGAAGCACAGTGTGTGCTGCCCCTGACGGCTCCCAGGAGCCTTGCCACGAAGGTCTCGGGAATCATCCTGCGGAGGCTGGCTGACTTCTCCTAGGCCCCTCCGCCCTCTTCCTCGTGTGCAGACGTCAGACACCAACCCGCCCCCTTGAGCCCAGCCGTGAGGCCTGAGTGGGCCACTGGGCCAGCAGGAGCCGGCGTGCTGGTCGCTGACCGCTGGTCACGGCCCTCCTTTCCTCACAGGCTCTTCCCTCTGCGGGAACCGGGAGTGAACTGGCATGCCAAGCCCCTCACGCTCACAGAGGTCGAGGTGAGCTCTACCAGGCCAGCAGGGGGCGCAGGAAGGGCAGGGGTCTGGCACTTCCTTGGCCCCCCCCCCCCCCATGTGGCACCCTGCTCTGCACAGGTCCTAGTGTGCTCTCAGTGTCCTCGGCTGCCTGAGGAGGGGAGCCCTGGGGCTCTGACAGCAGGTTCACAAGAGCCACCCTTCCCTCAGCTTGGGGCTGGCAAGGTGACAGCAGCGTGGGCTAGAGCAGGGGACTTTGCCCCAAGAGACGGAGTCAGGACCCAATGGGTGTCATCTGACCACATGGCCACCCAGGAATTGGTGGTCCAGGGAGGCCCCTGAGCTTCCTGGGGTGTTTTCCAGGCATTCAAAAGCTCCAGAGAGGTCACGGAGCGGCTAATCCGGGCCTATGAGCTCATGCTGGGCTTCTACGGCATCCAGCTTGAAGACCGCAGCACAGGTGCCGTGCGCCGCGCCCACAACTACCAGCAGCGCTTCCACAACCTCAACTGGTGAGGACCAGCCTCCCGCCCCTGGCTTCCTGACGCCCCTGAGCGCCGTGGCCTGGCCCGCAGGGCGGGCGGCGATGTAGAGAGTGCGGCGGGGCTGGCGCGGCCGCCTCCTGTGGGCTCAGGGACGTCCTTGATAAGCGTGCGGTGGCGCTGGCTCGGGGTGCACCTTGCCTCCCAGCGCCCCGAGTCGAGCTCACCCCTCTCCCCTCTCAGCCGCAGCCACAACAACCTGCGCATCACGCGCATCCTCAAGTCGCTGGGCGAGCTGGGCCTGGAGCGCTTCCAGGCGCCGCTGGTGCGCTTCTTCCTGGAGGAGACGCTGGTGCGGCACCAGCTGCCCGGCGTGCGCCAGAGCGCCCTGGACTACTTCCTCTTTGCCGTGCGCTGCCGGCGCCAGCGGCGGGAGCTCGTGCACTTCGCGTGGGAGCACTTCCGGCCCCGCTGCAAGTTTGTGTGGGGGCCCCACCACAAGCTGCAGAGGTTCAAGCCGCATGCCGCACCCCTGCCGGCGGCTGCACCCCTGCCGGCAGCCGGCCCTGAGCAGGCGGAGGAGGTCGATGCCCAGGGTCACTCCTGTGGGCCTGAGAGGGACACTGGCGGGGACGGTGTGGCAGCCGAGGGTCCCCAGACACCCAGTGCCAAGCCCCAGGGTGTGGGAGCCCTGGAGGGGGACCAGGAGGGTGAGGGTGAGCCTCTGAGCCCCAAAGAGAACAAGAAGAGGAAGCTGGAGGTGAACAGACAGGAGCAGACCCTGAGAGAGCCAGGCCCCCACAGCGCCTCCGACGTGGAGAAAATCGCGCTGAACCTCGAGGAGTGTGCCCTGAGCCCCGCCGAGCAGGCCAGCGAGCCCGAGCCACCTTGCCTCCCTGCCCCAGCGGCCGCTGCTGCTGAGGAGGTGCGGAAGCGGAGGAAGGTGGAGAAAGGCCCTGGGGGCGATGCCACGGAGGTTGCGGAGGCCAGCGAAGGCCCTGCCCAGCCCCAGGCCCTGAGTGGGGTCCCTGAGGGCCCAGAGAGCAAGGCGGGGCCGGGGCGGAGGGCCCCTGGCGCTGAGGGAGGCCCTGTGGCCCAGTCCCAAGAGGCAGCAGGGATGGGAGCTGCCAAGCCCAGAAAGCCTTAGGGTGGGCGCCTTGGCCCTGCCCAGCCCTGCTGCAGGAGCTAGGCACAGGAAGTCAGGGCTGTCCCTTCTTGGTGCCCAGCAGTGCTGGTGTCTGGTGGTCACTGCAGCGGCTGCCAGAAGGATGGAGGCCCCTCAGGGAAGGCCGAGGCCTCCAACACTCCTTACCTCACTGTGCCCCCGGCCCGAGCCCCGCGCTTATGACTGGCCCGCCAGGGTCCTGGGGGAGAGGCCTCTTTTCTTACTCTGGTGCCAAGCGAGGCCTTTTCTGAATAAACTCGTTTGACTTTGTCTTTTTGGCAGCCTGTGAGCTAGTCTCGTGTAGAAACGGTCTCTGGAGTTCCCTGGGCCAGCCAGAGGCACACCGCGCCGCTGCGCCTGGGCAAAGTGCCTGTCCATGCTGCTCTCCCTGAGGAGAGGCCGCTGCAGCACCGGCACCCAGCGTGCACCCAGCTTGCAGCCTCCGGGGCCTGCAGGGGAGGAGCACACTGCCTCGGGCTGGGCTGGGCTGGGCTGGGGTGCAGTGGTGGAGTGAACGGCCCCTGGGGCTTGGCCGGGGCGGTGTGCAGCGGAGCAGGGGGCGCTAGGGCTGGGCTGGAGGCCGTGTTTGAGATGGGGCAGATCTAGGCCAGGCCTTTCCAGATGCCCTGACTTGGGGTGCGGAGGTGTTCCTTGGGACAAGTATGAAAGGGTGTGGGCCTGGGGACCCCCGAGGGGAGAACTCTGCCATGGAGGGCCTGTCCTGGGGACCCCCCGAGGGGAGGAGTCGCCGTGGAGGGCCTGTCCTGTGGGCCTGGGGGACCCCCGAGGGGAGGAGTCGCCGTGGAGGGCCTGTCCTGGGGACCCCCCGAGGGGAGGAGTTGCCGTGGAGGGCCTGTCCTGTGGGCCTGGGGACCCCCGAGGGGAGGGGTCGCCGTGGAGGGCCTGTCCTGTGGGCCTGGGGACCCCTGAGGGGAGGGGTCGCCGTGGAGGGCCTGTCCTGGGGACCCCCGAGGGGAGGGATTGCCGTAGAGGGCCTGTCCTGTGGGCCTGGGGGCCCCTGAGGGAAGGGATCACCGTGGAGGTCCTGTCCTGGGGACCCCCGAGGGGAGGAGTCCGCTGTGGAGGGCCTGTCCTGTGGGCCTGGGGACCCCTGAGGGGAGGAGTCCGCTGTGGAGGGCCTGTCCTGTGGGCCTGGGGACCCCTGAGGGGAGGAGTCCGCTGTGGAGGGCCTGTCCTGTGGGCCTGGGGACCCCCGAGCGGAGGAGTCCGCTGTGGAGGGCCTGTCCTGTGGGGCAGGGTCCCTGCAGATGCCCACCGGCCCCAGAAGCTATGGGACCTCTTGGCATCTCTGCTCTGGTTATGTTCACAGGTGGTGTTTGTGCCATGAAGGTAAACTGAGCACTGAGATGGGTGTGGCTGTCACCGTGGTAGGGCTCCTGTGACCCAAGGCCTGGTCTGCACAGTGCGGTCTCAACCCTTGAAGTAAAATGAGGCCATGCGGGGCCTCGTGCCAATGCCACCGGGCCATCCCAACAACACTGGGTACCTGGGAGAGCGGGCCTTACTGACCCATCTGATCCCCTCAGGGAGTGGGAGCAGTGTCCCCCAAACAAGTGGACAGTGGTTCTACCTGGCCTGGTTTAGTGAGCTCTACTAGAGAGAGGCCAGCCCACTCCTGAGGATCTGCAAGGGGCGAGGGGAGGAGCTACTCAGAGACTTTGGCACGCTGTGTCCATCACCAGGTGGAGGCCAGCTGTGCTTCACCCCCCCCCCAGGCACGCTGCCACTGCACGCTGGGCATTGGGGTGGGACCCAGGGTCCAGTGGGAGGAGCTGTAGGCGGAGCTGCCAAAACCTCGTCTTGCTGTATTGGATTGACCAAGAGGAACTATTGTGTTTCTGACCCCTGGAGTTGAGATGGGAAGGGGCTGGTCCCCTCCCCACCCCCTTGTCACAGGCAGGCCTGTCCTGGCATGTTACCCAGTGATGAAGAGCAGGACCGCTCTGAGCTCCCCCCACCCAGGATGTATGCAGCCGCACACACCTCCCAGGAGGGCACAGGAGCGGCGGCTGGGTCTGTCTTTGATGGCAGAGTCTCCTGTGTTAGCCCACCTTGTAGATGTGAGAACCGCCTATTCTTGTGCCATTTTACTACCACTCCCTTTATTTTTGCCGGTCCTGGGGTTTGAACTCAGGGCCTGGACACTGTTCCTGAGCTCCTCGCTCAAGGCGAGCGCTCTACTTGCGTCACCACTCCGCTTGCTGTTTTACTGGGGTTTTTTTGTTTGTTTGTTTGTTTTGGGTCCAGTCGTGGGGCCTGAACTCTGGGCCTGGGCTCTGTCCCTCAGCTCTTCAGTTCAAGGCTAGCACTCTACCACTTGAGCCACAGCACCACTTCCAGCTTTTTTCTTTTTTCTTATGTGGTGCTGGGGAATCAAATCCAGGGCCTCAGGCATGCAAGGCAAGCACTCTACCACTGAGCCACCTTCCCAGCCTTTGCTGTTTTATTGGAGATGAGAGCCTCCCAGACTTTCCTGTCTGGGCTGGCTTCAAACCATGATCCTTAGATCTCAGCCTCCAGAGTAGTACTCTGCTAGGATTGCAGGCGTGAGCCACCAGCACTGACTGACCACTCCCCTTTTCTGTCCACTCCCTCATGAATTCCCATCATCCAAAGGTTCTGAGACCCACCTAGGGAGCTGATGTTCCTGTGAGTCTATAACCCAGGCAGCATTCCCGGGCTGCAAGCCTACAGGTCTGATGAGCCCTCTGGGTGACTTGTACATTTGAGCCCTGAAGGCCCCTGACCCCCCCCCCCCACACACACACACACATCCCTAGCAGTCAGTGCCTGCTGGGAGGAGCAGCCCCTGAAGCCATTGGGGCCGTCGGGCCCCGCACCCATCCCCTAGGTTCACCTCCAGGGACAGGTGCCAGTCTGACTGTGGCTGCTGGTGGCACCCCCAGGGCCGGCGGGGGGCGGGGAGGACAGCCCTTCTGCACAATCTAGGTTAGGGTCGGGACTGTGGCCCCAGAGCTTTCCTGGAAAGCCACCAGGCTGTGGGGCATCATGGGCCCCGCTGGGGGAGACTGGCCCGCAGCGTCTTCCTGGGCTTGGCTTGGGTCTGGGTGTGCCCCTGCCCTTAAAAAGCGCCCTTCACTGGAGACTTCCCGCCGCACGCTGGCCCACGGCAGACAGAAAAGACCCTTTCTTGATTGTCCTGTGCTGAAAGGTGTGAGTGTGTGCGCGGCGCCAGTCCCAGGATAATTTTAACTCCGAGGCCGCCAGAAATCGCGGCGGGGCTCCCCTCCCCCGGTGGCGTGGCGTCCGGCCTGCCCAGGTGGGCCTGGCTGAATGGGGGGCTTGTGTGCGGTAGGGGGCGGGGCCCGCGGCCTCCGCCCCGCCCACCACCGCACTGCCTGGCGGCCGGGCTCCGGCGCGCAGACACCAGCCAGCCATGGCCCGAGCACCCACCCTGGTCCTGCTGCTGCTGGGGCAGCTCCTGGCCGCCACCACGGCCCAGGTGAGTGCGGCCCAGGTGAGCGCAGCCCTGGAGTGCGGGTCCCATCTGGCAAAGGGCGGGCACACGGGGTCGGGGCTAGGGACCTGCGTGGAAGCGCGCAGCCCAAGCGGCCAGAGCTGCCCTTGCTCCTTCCCACTATCTGGAACCAGCCCCGGCCAGGGCTGCCCACCGCCCTGGACTGTCCCTGCTCGTGTCCCCACTGCCCCGAGCCCCCGGGGACACTGGGAGCAGGCTCATCACGGTCCACCAGACGGGCGTGGGGATGAGCCAGGCTGCCCACCTGCCCCTGCCCGGCTGGGTCTGCCTGCCGCCTGCCCCGGACCTGGGAAGGGACTGACAATGCGGCCTTTGTTCCCAGATTCCCTGCAGGGCCGGGGACTCAGGCCCTCCGGGCCCCAAGGACAAAGTGCTCGAGGGTGCCAGGCACCCACACAGGAGGCCTGGAGGCAGGCCGGGCTGGCAGTGCTGGGTGGGAGGTGGGATGCTCTTTTGGAGCGAAGGAGGACGTACCTGGGGGTCTTCCTGAGGGGGTGGGCCCTCCTAATGGCTTCTCTCCATTTTAGAAAATGGGACCTCGAGGCCCCCCTGGCCCCCCAGGGGCCCCTGGGAAGCCCGGCAGGGACGGCATCGACGTGAGTGCCCAAGGAGGCCGGGAGGCGATGAGCGGGGTCCCCATCCCGTGTCCTTGATCCCACAGGGGGGGGGGGGGCAGGCCTGGGGTGGGGGAGCAGGGCGGGCTTGGTTAGACCTGGGCGAGTGTCCTCAGGACTGGGCCCAGCCCGGGAGGGCAGGGCGTGTGGAGAGCCCAGCCGGCGCCCCCGGCCCGGGGGTGTCTCCCGGGGGGAGGGGGGTCCTGGGGTGGGGGAGCAGGGCGGGCTTGGTTAGACCTGGGCGAGTGTCCTCAGGACTGGGCCCAGCCCGGGAGGGCAGGGCGTGTGGAGAGCCCAGCCGGCGCCCCGGCCCGGGGTGTCTCCCCTGGCTCTCCACCACAGCTATGGCCCATACACTTTGGGGATCAAATGAAGTCTTTCAGCCTCTGCCTCCTGGAGAAGGGGCGTCTGTGGTGAAAATCCCCCCTCCCAGCCTCCTCCGGGAGGGCAGGGCTCTAAGGAGCAGATACTGGCTGTGGCTGCTCCATGGCCGGGAGCCCCTCTCGCACTGCAGAGCCGCTTCTGGAGGAGGCGTGGTGGACCCCAGATCCACAGGGGCGGATATCTGGGCCTCAGACTCTGAAGGCTGGGTTGTGGGGTTTGATCACTCTGGCTTGTGGGGCTGTCCCCTCCCCACCACTTCTCTGATTTACTTATCAGTTTGAATCTGGCGGCCCCTTTCTAACACTCTTAGGCCAGTGGAGATGTGGGACTGTGTGATGCATTCCCCAGGGGTTGTCTTGGCCCTCAGCTTGCTTCCCAAGTGCCCCGTGGGCTGGGGCGACCCCCTCACCCTGGTGCTGCGGGGTGGGGGGAGGGCTGAGGTCCCACCGTCTCCGGCCTGTCTCCAGGGAAGCCCCTTGCTCGACTTCCTTGGGTGACTTTCCAGGGACAGCCAGTTTAGGGCTCACACTGGTCACCGCCCATTGCAGGGAGAAGCTGGCCCTCCAGGCCTACCCGGGTCCCCCGTGAGTACCCTCGGCTGTGGGAGAGGGGGCCCTTCCGGTCTGGGGAGGAGGAGGGGCCTGGAGAACAGAAGGTCATTGACAGCCTTCCCCCCATGCAGGGCCTGTGTCGCCTGGGGGGGGGGCAGCATCAGGATGGGCGGAGGGGAGCTTGCGGGGCTCGGCGGGGGGGGGGGGGGGGCTGGCTGGAAGCTTTCTTTGGGCCTGTGCCCACACAGGCCAGGGAAGGGGGTCACCATGGCCCTCCAGGCCCACTCAGCCTGCAATGTGCTCCCTGGGGACTGGCTGGGCCGGGGAGCACGCTGCCGACGTGGTAGAGGGGTGAGGGTGGACGGGAGGGGGGCGGGAGGCCTGCACCTCTGGAGCCGGCCTGTCTCCAGGGCCTCTCCATGTTCTCTTCCTGCTGGGGCTCAGGGCTGAAACGTGTCCCTCCCTCCCACCTCTGCCCCTTCCTTCTGCACAGGGGCCAAAGGGGACTCCAGGAAAACCAGGAAGACCAGGAGAGGCGGGCCTGCCCGGCCTGCCCGGCGTGGATGTGAGTGTGCCCCACCCAGGCCTGGCCCCAAGGGTCAGCTTCTAATTGCTGCTGTCCAGCTGGGCCTGGTCAGGCAGGAAACCAGTTCTGACAGAAGCTTCCAGTAGTCTTCAGCAGGGACGCTGGCCTCAGGCCCAGACATGCCACAGTCAGAAGTCCAGAGTTCTTGCTGATCAGAACTAGCACCTCCATCGGGCCCGCTCGCCGCTGGCCCGCCCCAGTGGCCTCCCAGCCCCGGGCTCTGGTGGTGGTCACAGGCTCCAGGCCTGGCTCTAGGACAGATCTGAAGAGGGCTGCTGGCCGCTGGATCTGTTCCCACGGACTGCCCCCACCCCGTCGTGGAGATGGGGTGCACCAGGGAAAGGGGGCGACCAGACCCTTCTGCATCATTTGGTTAAGGAAGGGGCTGTGACTCACTTTTTGTTTTCCTGGCAAGGGGGGTGTGATTGCAGATGATGGTTCCTTGAGCCCCCCTGTCCCTCTCTCCCCAGGGTCTGACAGGGAGAGATGGACCCCCTGGACCCAAAGGTGCTCCTGGAGAGCGGGTAAGGGCCTGTGAGGTCCAGAGGTGAGGACCAGGCCAGGAGTGGCCAGCCGGAGGCGGGCGGCCGCGCACCAGGCCAGCAAGACACAAGTCCTGTGCGAAGTGGGCAGGCCTCATGACACCACGCTGACACACGCATGGGCTGCCGCTGCCCCTACAGTAGGCCGACGGGCGGATGGGCACAGGGCGCAGGTGGCCAGCCCCTGTGGGTGGCCAGCCCCTGTGAGTGGTGCAGGTGGTCAGCCCTGCGGATGGTCAGCCCCTGCGGGTGCCCTTCAGCCCATCGCCTGGGCTGGGCAGCCATCCCAGGACCCAGACCCTGGCAGGTCACAGGTCAGCGGATATGGTTGGGGTTGGTGATCAACCAGGTGTCCCCTTCCTCCCCTTCCTCCCCCTCCCCCTCCTATTTCTCCCCTTGCTCCTCCTCCTTCTCCATCTCTTCTCCCTCCCTCTTCCTCCTCTCCCCCTCCCCTCCTCCTCCCTCTTTTCCTCCTCCTCTCCTTCTTCCTCCTTCTCCCCTTTCCCCTTTTCTCACCCCTCCCCCTCCCCTTGCTCTCCCTCTCCTCCCCTCCATCCCCTTCCTCCTCTCCTTCCTCTTCCTCTCCTTCCTCCTCTTCCTCTCCTTCTTCCTCCTTCTTCCCCTTCCCCTCTCCTCCCCCCCCTCCTCTCTCGCCTCCTCCTCCCCCCTCCCCTTCCTCCTCCCCTGTGTACCTGTGCCACCAAGAGGGGGCCCACAGTCAGCCCTGTGGATTGTGGGTTGTGCCAACTTTCTGACAGACCCACCTCCCGACTCAGGAGAGCAAGGCTGAGCCTCGAAGCTTCTCCAGCCTGAGGGGGCGCTCTGGATGAGAGCATCAGAGAGCAGGACAGCCAGGCATTGGGTGGAGGGCTGGGCCTGCCCTGGGAACTGGTCCTGTGGGCCAAGATCTGACTGAAAACAACAGCAGGAGGCCACTGGTGGCTGGGCACCCCATCCTGCTGGGGAGAGGGCTGGTCCCGGGCGGGGGGGGGGGGGCTGCCGGTATTGATCGGCCTATGCCCTCCCAGGCAGGGGCAGGAGCAGCCACAGAAGGCTGGACGGGCAGGCCGGCTGGCGGACAGGGCCTGGCTGAGGATGATTCCCAGCAGCTCCGGCGCTGGTCTTAGGAGGCTTCCCTAGAGGGGTCAGCTCTGGGGTCACTTCCGTGTGGCTCATGGGCTGGCCCTGGCATTGTGTCCTCCTGGTGGCTCTGCCTTCCCTAGACTGTGCAGAAGGAAGTTTTCCTGCCGCTCTTTCCTCAGCAGGGTGGTGGCAGAGGGTCCTGCCGGGGTGCCGCTGGGGTGCCGGGGTGCTGGGTGCCGCCGGGGTGCTGGGTGCCGGGGTGCTGTGTGCCTCCGCGGTGCTGGGTGCCAGGGTGCTGGGTGCCGCCGGGGGGGCCGGGGGGCCGCCGGGGTGCCGGGGTGCTGGGGTGCCGCCGGGGTGCTGGGTGCCGCCGGGGTGCCAGGGTGCCGCCGGGGTGCTGGGTGCCAGGGTGCTGGGGTGCCGCCGGGGTGCTGGGGTGCCGCGGTGCTGGGGTGCTGAGGTGCTGCTGGGTGCTGCGGTGCTGGGGTGTTGGGGTATGGGGAGCTGCCGGGGTGCCACTGAGGTGCCCGGGCACTGGAGGCCTACTGTGGCCCCACCCCCTGTGAAGGGGCTTCTGCTCCTGGGGGCCCCCCAGGTGTGGGCTGGGCTGCCTCGTGGAGAGAGGGCTGTGGAGCGGGCTGCCCACCTCCCACGTGTGGGCCGGGCCTCCAGAGGGAGGGGAACAGGTTTGCAAATGGAATCGAAGATCCCCACACACTCCTAACCCCCATTTTCTTCCTCAGGGCAGTCTGGGACCCCCAGGACCACCTGGGCTGGGAGTGAGTATCATCCTGCCTTCTGTCTTCTGCAGAGAACGTGCGGGGAGGGCAAGGCGAGGTGGTCTCGGGGAGCCCAGCGGGGGAGGGGGAGGGTACAGGCATGGAGAGGTGGTCTCGGGGAGCCTGGGGGGCGGGGGGAGGGTACAGGCATGGAGAGGTGGTCTCAGGGAGCCCAGCGGGGGAGGGGGAGGGCACAGGCATGGAGAGGTGGTCTCCGGGAGGCCGGGGAGGGGGAGGGTACAGGCAAGACGAGGTGGTCTGGTCTCGGGGAGCCCGGCAG